>NC_073695.1:108869326-109469326 GCF_029784165.1 Wyeomyia smithii | reverse complement strand
GACAGTTATTGTAAAATTTTTGGGTTATCGGTTAGTATTTGCCTGGAGAGTGTTGAACAGGGGCGGACGAAGACTGATTTGAGCTGCAGGCGAAAACTTTGTTTGGCGCCCCCTTTGTTTTTTCGATTACAGTCAGGTTTTTTTACGTGGGGGATACGTACCTCGTAAAAACACGTGTAAAAAACCGCGTTAATTCGATAATCCGCGTGAAAAACCGCATTACCCTCTCCGACCGAGCCCACACAATTGTGTAGGTAAAAAAATACGGATAACAAAACCTAGAGATCAAGATCGCGCCAAATGACCTATAGTCGAATATCGACCATTTTTGATTTGAATGAAACTTTGCACACGTATTTGGCTTAGCAAACTGAGCATTTTTCACAGAAGGAGAGATTTTTTACACCCATGAGTTATATTCTTAAAGGGCGTATGCCTTTTGGCATAGGTTTTATTCGAAGCATTGTAGCCCAGAAACCGTTGGTTGTATAGAAAAACTGTCTGAGAATGAGTTGTAGGGAATTAAAAACGCACCATAAAAAAATATACACTGTACAAAAAAAATTTTTTTGACCGAAAAAAAATTAAAAATAAACATTAAATTTCAATTAAAAAATAAGAGTTGAATTTTTCAAATTTTTTTTTTAAACTTGACGTTAATACGCAATTTTTAAAAAAAGTCCAGGTGGAGAAAAGAAAAATAATTTTTTTATGGTAGATTAATTTTTTTATAAAAATTCTAATTTACACAGTTTTCTAAATATTTGTATTCTGATTCTTAAAGATGCAGAGAGTCATTTTGAATCAAAAAGCTCTTGGTAGTAAACTTTCTAAAGGCATCGGTTTTCGAGTTATTTTAAATTTAAGCTCGAAAAATTATTAATATTTCGGAAAATACACGTTTTTCTTAATTTGTCCATGGTTCTCCAGCAAAAACCATACGTTCATAGGAATGCTTGATCAAAAATATACAATTCATTCTTTGACAACAAAACGATTGGATAAATAACTCAAGCGCTAAACCTTAGCCTACACGTTCCCCCTTGCCGAATGTTTTAAAAAAAATATGTTTGACGTGCAACACTACTTACTTGTTTACTAATAATAACTGTTTGTAAAGTACGCAACCAATAACTACTGGGTTACCTATAATATCTGTTTTCATATATAAATACGATTGCACTACTCCAGATGGTTAGTAACAGTTTGCATTTTGTGAAGATGAATAAATTGAAAATGAAATACACCAAGTCCAAATGCTGTAAACCCTTTTCTGATCATCGGTGCTCATCAAGCTTACGCAAATTAAACGAAAACGTTATTGCAAAATTTAAAATATTGAACAGCCAAGCTCATTTTAATTAGTGCTGGGACTAACCGGATTAAAATATCCGGATATCCGACCTCGGATATCCGACAAGTATCCAAAATTCGGATCAACCGGATATCCGGATATTATCCGACAGGATATCCGGATTTTCGGATAGTCGGATATCCTGATATTGTATCCAAACATAGTTTGAAGAGAATTATGTAAGTAATTACTTACGAGAGGATGGGGGATTGTGAAAAAAACCATTTTTCGCGTTACATTTCATTAGAACGGGCCTAAAAGACAGAAAAAAAATCCGGATATCCGGATAGTATATCCGGATATCCGACTATTCGATTGTCCGTATCCGGATATCCGGACATCCGAATAATATTCGTTTACACATCCGTGATCCGAGCTTCGGATAACCGGATCACGAATATATCCGGTTATAAGTCCCAGCACTAATTTTAATACGTCTTTATCAATTTGTGATTCGTGTAGTTATTGGAATGATAGTCAAGCCACCATTCATCGTTTAGTGTTTACTATTCAGAATCTGGAACACTTAAGAATATCAGCTTCATCATTATATAGGAAGTACTCCATCATGATATAGTTGCGGTTCAGGTGTTCATTGCCAAATTAATGAGTTTTTTGAAAACAACAATAGAGTTGAAAAAAGCGATAATAATGTCTGATGGAGCTGCCTCACAATATAAAACCTAAATTAATCCACCTAGCGGTCAGATTCAGCCTTTCTCATTCAAACTTATTATTTGTAAAAATAGATTTACATGAATGCTTAAATCCAAAAAGGTATATTCACTCTTAGGGCTCTAAAATTTTGATGTTGCAATTAATGTATAAAATATGAAATTGGACGTAATGTTAGTACTTCAGAAATAGCGAAATATAAGAAATGACTCTTAATTTCGAACAATTTAATCAACGAGCGATACCGGGAACGTTTGAATAGTACGATACCACATTTAAATCATGTTAAGGCCATATATATATATATTGATCAAAGCAGCTATAGTGTTGAATAGTCTTTGAATTTCTTTTCTTTACAAAACTTTTGAACAGTATATCAAATTTTTAAGAAGTTTGTTATTTGTAAGTTTGAGAGATGACTCGTTTGTATGACACTAGTTATGTTCAAATAAGTCATGTAATACTTGAGATAATAGACTTTCGTTGTTTTACAAATTGAAACATGACGGTTGCTTAAGTTTGATTTCAATCAAATGAGAAGGGAACGTATGGGGGGGCCAAACTTTGAAACCACGTGTTCAATCATAATTCATCGATTAACCCTTAACTATCCCGTTCCTTCGATAGCAATATTGTTCAAATCTGTTGTGTAGTTTTAAAAATAATGAAATTTAGTGATTTTCACATTTCGATACATTACAGACGAAGTTACATTCCGATTGCAGCAAAATTCAATAGGATGTTATGAGGCAGCTAGACCTTTCATTTGATACTAATTCTGGGGAAATCGGGTCAACCATCTCTAAGAAAAGTGAGTGAGCCCAAGTAGTCATCAGAATATGTTTCTTTTCATAGCTGGATTTCACATTTTTAAACATAACAGGAAAAGTAATAATCCGTTCGCAAAAAAAAAAATCATGAGGGTCTTATGGAGCAACAAGACTTTCCATATGACACTGATTTTATGTAAATCGGTCCAGCCATCTCTGAGAAACATGAGTGAGATTAAATAGTCTCCAGAACACGTTTCTTTCTGTAACTTCTGAACCATATGTTCAATCTTCATAAAATTCAAAAGTTGAGGGTTTTTAGGTAGCCCGTTCATTTGAAACCAATTTTGTTCAAATCGGTTGTGTAGTTTCTGAGATAATGATGTTTCGTGATTTTTACATTTTGATTCATAACCGCTAAACTAGAAATCAGATTACAATAAAATTCAATAGGGTCTTATAGGGCAACTAGACCTTTCATTTGCAATTGATTTCATTGAAATCGATTCAGCCATCTCTGAGAAAATCGAATCTCAATTGGGAGAGCGTTACGCACACACACACATGCAGAAAATGCTCAGCTCGTCGAACTGAGTCGAGTGGTATACGACATTCGGCCCTTTTGAGCACTTTTATACCTTTAGTTTTTGCAGTGATTGCTATACCTTTCAACTTCAATAGTACAATATTTAATTCCAACTTCAATAGTACAATATTAAATTTAAATGATGTTGAGGCCACATATTTTGATCGTAGCTATAGTTTTAAACAGTCTGCGGGTCACGTTTCTTTCTATAACTTTCAAACTACATGTTTAAACATTATGAAATTCATTGTTTAAGGGTTTGAAAGCCCATTTATTTGAATTCAACTATGTTCATAGCTTCTGAGATATAAGAGCGTTTTTCACATTCTGACGCAGCGCCAAAACTAAAAGTTTGATTACAATGAAATTCAATAGCAACCTAAGCGGCAAATAGACCCTTCATTTGACACCAAGTTAGAAAGAATCGGTCAGACCATCTCTGAGAAAAGTGAGTGCGAAAGAAAGGTGCACATACACACGTACACACCCACACACAAACATATACACCTATACATGCATATATGCAGAAAATGCTCGATTCGTCGAACTGAGTTGAATAGTATATGACATTTGGCCATTTCAATCATTTTTCTACCTTTTAATTAGCCAGTGATCGTTAGGAGAAAGTCAATATGTTTACTTTCATTATGTGATTTCACATTTTTATGAACAACGGACACAGTTACAATTGCAATGAAATTCAATAGCAACCTATGGGGCAACTAGACCTTTCATTTGACACTAATTTTGTGAAAATCGGTTCAGCCATCACTGAGAAAAATGAGTGAGTTTAAACAACCTCAGGATAACTTTTCTTTACATAACTTTTGAACCATATGTTCAATCATAACGAAATTCAAAAGTTAAGGGTTCTGGGGACAGCCCAATCATTTGAAACTAGTTTTATTGAAATCGGTTGTGTGGTTTATGAGATATTGATGTTTCGTGATTTTTACATTTTAATACATAACCTCTAAACTAAAAATCCGATTACAATGAAAATCAATAGCAACCTATGGCGCAACTAGACCTTTCATTTGCAATTAATTTTATGAAAATCGGTCCAGCCATCTCTGAGAAAAGTGAGTGAGAAAAAAAAGTTGCACATACACACACACACACACACATACACACATACACACATACATACATACATACAGAAAATGCTCAGTTTGTCGAAAGAAGTCGAGTGGTATATGACATTCGGCCATTGGGACCACTTTTATACCTTCGGTTTTTTTAGTGATTGCTATACCTTTCTAGGAGAAAGGCAAAAATAGAAACAAGTCTTTGCAAGTTCAAAACAAAATATAACGTCGATGCAGAGTGGCATTTTTTGCAACTTCTCATGGTAAAGGCCCATGCGATGCAGTTGGTGGCATATTAAAGTGAATGGCAGGAAATGCAAGTTTAGCTAAAGAACATGAACATCCCATTACAAGCGCAAAAGCATTGTATGATTGGTCTAATCAGTAAAGTAATAAAAATTCATCAAAAATGTCATTTAGTCGGGTATCATATGAAGAATATGAACAAGGAGTAACAGAATTGAGCAATATCTTAAAAAATCTATAATAATAGCTGCCACACAGAAGTATTACTCTTTTTCGTCCGATTTCAGAAAATAAGATACAATCGAAGCTGTTTCCAAAAGATGACGAATCATTTACTTATGTTGTATATAAAATATAAGGTGAAACTAGTTCTGTAAAGTATCTATGTCATAAAAAAATATGTTCCTACGATAATAAAACTCGAAAATAAATATTTGATTCTTATATATATTTCTATCACTTAGAACAGTGGTTCTCAACCTGGGGTACGCGTACCCCTAGGGGTACGCGAGAGCCTTCAGGGGGTATGCGAAAGAAAAATCAGTAATGGCGGACAAAGCATTTTTTTTAATAATACTTCATTTATTGCTCAAACTTCCTCTTAAAACACAATCACAGTCACACAGTAGCAATCAAACAAATCACAGTTCCATTTTAAACCTAAACTAGACTACCACAACATGATCTACCACTACTCTCTCCCACTCTGCGAGAACATTCCAAGCCAGGGGGTACAATTGATTTGGAAAATATCGCCAAGAGGTACGCGGACAAAAAAGGTTGAGAACCACTGACTTAGAACATTTAACTCTTTTTTTGAGAACCGTATTCGTTGTCAAAGAATGAACTGCATATTTTTGATCAAGCATTCCAACGAACGTATGTTTTTTGCTGGAGAACCATGGACAAATTAAGAAAAACGTGTATTTTCCTAAATAATTATAATTTTTCGAGCTTAAATTAGAAATAACACGAAAACCAATGCATTTAAAATGTTTACTACCAAGAGCTTTTTGATTCAAAATGACTCTCTGCATCTTTTAAAATCATCAGAAAACAAATATTTTGAAAAATGTTTGAATTAAAATTTTCATAAAAAAATTAATCTACCATAAAAAAATTATTTTTCATGGAGAAACTGGACTTTTTATTTTAAAAGTTGCGTATTAACGTCAAGTTTCCTAAAAAAAAATAAAAAAAATTCAATTCTTTTATTTTTTTAAATTGAAACTTAATGTTAATTTTTTGTTTTTTGGTCAAAAAAATTTTTTTTTGTACAGTGGATATTTTTTTATGATGCATTTTCGATTCGCTACAACTCATTCTCAGACAGTTTTTCTATACAACCAACGGTTTCTGGGCTACAATGCTTCGAATAAAACCTATGCCATAAAGCATACGCCCTTTTAGAATGTAACTCATGGGCTTTAGAATGTAACTCAAAGTCTCTCCACCTGTGAAAAATGCTCAGTTTGCTAAGCCAAATACGTGTGCAAAGTTTCATTCAAATCAAAAAAATTTCGTGTATATCCAGGTGATTCGAAATGATTTTGCTCTACAGCGTCTCTACCAACCGTATTTGATAAAATTCACCGTCTTCGTGCATTCAGATCACTAGTGCTGAACTGTTTCATAGAAAATAATAATAATAATAATACTAAAAATAACATAAAATCCATACAAAAAGTTCTTAATAATTTTAATAATTTTGCAGTTGCTGCAATGCAGTACGATTAAGGATATAATCACTGAATGACAGTTTCAAAACCTCTAACGAATATGAGAGGTCATTCATTTATTAGGTAACGTACAAAGAAGAAGGGGATATTCAACGAAGAGTTCCATTGCGCGAGGCCCCCATGCAAAATTGCGTTATTTAGGGGTGGGAGGTGTTTAAAATTGCTATAAATTAGCGTTGCGTAATATGTGAATATCCTTAATGATATGATTTTATAATTGAAGAGTATTTCGACGCAAAAGATACAATTATTTCAAGAAACTAAGGCAAAAAACTTTAAAAAGAGATAAAAAACAACAGTTCTTATGAGAATCTATTTTTTTAAATATAAGCGTTCTGTGGGTCCATTAAATGAACTCGGATCAACTTCAAATTTTCATGGCTTATTTTTGGAGTAAAAAGGAAACTTTTTCCGCCCGGCGCTCATTGAAATCGCATGATGTTACAAAAATGCCCACTCTAATGAACATAAACATAAAATTCAACATCTTGACGGTTTTTGCGATGCATTTTATTATATTTGTTATTATATCCATCGTCACCACCAATTATACGAGTCAAATAAAAAGGTAAAATAAAAGGCAATGCGATTTGAAATTGCCAAATTGGCGATTTTTTTCCTCGCTCATCTCTCTATCTGAGTATCTCTAGTTATACTACAATAGTTCTAATTAATGGACGCAGTAGTCTAGTTCCACTACAAACAAAAATCTCTAGTATGAGGCCTCTCCCGAGAACTTCCAATTTGATGTATTTATTCTCTAACTCGCTATTTTCGTGTAACTTCTACTATCGATCCGTGTGTTATTTATGTTGGTGGACAAACCGTAGCAGCCAGCCAGTTCAGCTCTCGTTTACGCTTTGAAAAAGAGCGATAGATTACCCACTCACCTTCAAGAATCAGCTCTAAATGACCAGTTCGCAATTGGATTGCTGACACCTCATACAGGTCGTACTCTATTGTTTATAGTCTTCAATTGTTTGTTGAATACATATAATCAAATCCTATATATGTTTAAACGAATCAGATTTCTTTTATATTTATTTTACAATAATGTTTTGTTGTTTTCGAATAAATGAAAAGATTTTTTTTTGACTCATCCCCCAAAGAGTCGGAAAACACATAGAAATTATATCTCAAAACACCTATGTAATAGCAGTTGAACGTAAAGAAATTTTTTATCACTGTAGAATGATTTATCAACTCGTTTTTTTTTGTTTTTTAAAATAAGTTTTCTTTTGATTTTATTATTTAAAAAAAATTTTTTTAACTTTTTATTTATTTTTTTAATCTTAGTTTAGTTATAGCATGAATACTTGATGAAAATGTTGTAATGAATATTAAAGATGCACGGAGCATTATTATTTTAATTGCTACAAATACTCACTGTCGATAAGTTGTTTGACTACTCTGTGGGTTGCCAGTTCCTGGGGATTTAACGAATGATCTAAGCGGTGTATTGTGGGCTCTATAACAAGTAATAAACTGTGTTATTTGTTTCAATAATAGTTAGCTAATAAATACTCACTTTCCTCCACGCGAAGACTGGGTTACTGCATTTGAAGCTGTTGGAGTTGTGTTATTATCTTCAAATCCAGAAGATGTAGAACTGAGATAACATGATCCATAGAATATTTGTATAGAAATTATAAAAAAACATGTTTCATGACTTTAATTGAAACCACTGTTTGGTGAGCTAAAGTTGATGAACAATGTCGTTTGATGGTATCGCAAGAAGGTGAAGTTTTAACTGACATGAAGAAATGTTTCGGAATAACGTTTCATCGAACGTTCAGTAACGTAAATTCATCGATTTTTTGTAATATACAAGTTGTTGGTCATCAGGCTAAGCGTAAAGTCTACAGAAATTACTGCAAACGTCAAATCTGCAACTTGGATCTTTTTTTTTTTTCAAAAATATCTCAATTGGATGAAAAGTAGTCTGTAGCATAAAAAAATTTTGAACTAGCATTTTTATTTGAATTTTTCAATAAATTAGATTATTTAGTTTGGATAAAATCTTCTGGAATCAAATGATTTAAAGTCAACTACTATTTTTTTAACCAGGGAATTTGTAAGTAGCTTAAGTATTTATAATAATTATTAGTAAATAATAAGTTTATTTGGCCATCAGAAATGGTGACTCCTCAACACTGTTAGGAATTTGTAATTTTGATTGTTAGGTTTGAATGGTTTCGCAAATAGGACATGAATGAGCGTACCTACTGGTCAAAAAAAAAAAGGAGAAATGAATTTAGAACTAACTTAATTGCTAACTTATTGGCTTTAAAGAGAGCTTATCGTAGCAATTGAGGATTGCAAAGATTTTTGTCGAAAATTTGTTAAAGTTTTATTTGATATAGCTTCTAATGTTTTTGTTCAGTAAGTCTATGTGATTCAAGTGTACCAAACCAAGGAGGACGCTTCAAAATCATTTTTAGAATTTTCTCCTGAATCCTTGAAGCGTTTTCCTCTTTGTTTAACAACAACTTTATCAGATAGGTACTGCATTAAGCATTGCTAAACTTTTTTTCAATCGACTGCTTACGAACACTTTTTCCTTTTACGGAATTACTTGTGTCATCGCGAAACAATGATTTTGTGCATCCTTAAGGTAAATCAGGAAGATCTGAAGGAAATATGTTGTACAGGACTGGACCCAAGACTTAACCTTGAGACACACCTGCTCTGACTTTCACAAAATTCAAATTTGAGTTATGAACACTCTCAAACTGCTGAGCAAGTCTTTGAGCCTTTTGTTCATTGGATACAAGAAAACGCTCACCATCTTTTAAAACTGGAATAGGCTTTGAAGGTTTCTTAAGAATCTTCGACAGCTTCCAAAAGGGTTTTGAATATGGTTTCAAATTTTAAACTTAAGTCTCAAAAATTTGATTTCTCAGAAGAGTAAATGTATAAGTAATCTTTTTTTGTAAATCTTTCTAAATAGTTTTGAAAACAGGGTTACGAGAACGTTGATATTGACGTCTGTGAACATTTTTCAAACGATTTAAAAGTTGAAGATTGTCGTCAATTATAGGTGAATCAAATTTCACTTGAGCCTTTGGAACAGAATAATTCCTTGCATCGATAATTGCACATTTCAATGCTTCCGAAGCGGAATCAATATCCACTTCGTTTTGCAAATCTAACTTATCATTGAAATTATTCTCAATATGAGTTTTATATCTTTTCACACTTGTTTTTAGCAGTGTTGCTGGAAAATTTCAGAGGTGAGCCGTCCGTCAGACATTCAATCAATTTGGGGTGAATAGCTGTTTCTACAAGCATCGTAGCGCCTTACGGTCTTCAGAAGATTTCTTTTAACTGCTATTTGATTATTACTTAAAGGTACAAAACTATGAAATTTCTGTGTTCCAGTTATAGGTTTTACTTGACTGAATAGTTTTTCTAGTTCCTCTGACATTTTTGTGTACTGTTCTTCGTATATGTAGCAGACATTTAATTTAGTTATACATTTGTTTGTTTGTTGAACTGACCAGTCGTAAAGTTCTCTTGGAGTTTTTATAGTATTTCCGTAATCTCGGGCAAGACTTGCTCTCTTTGCCATTCGTTTGAGAGTACCTCCGATTGCGTCACAGGGACCTTTCCCATGTGATGTTGGGGAAAAGTGCCACTCTACTTCTAATTTATGCCTTAATTTGAAATCACACAGGCTCGCAATTTTTTTTTTGTTTTTGTAATGAGCAGCTGCTCCATCTGACATAAAAATAATTTTTGAGAAAATAATTTTCTGTTTCATGAAATCAATTAATTTTGATATGAATAGCTGGGCAGCCACAGTATCATGCGTCAAAACTTCTGATATTATAATGAAACTTACATTTTCTAATTTACCATATCTCATATAATAAATTTTAAGTGGATGAATTGTTGCTTGAGAATTATTCCAATGATAATCCTGAGCTGCACTTTGGATAATAAATGAGCATTTCAAATATTTCAGCCGTGATATATCCTTTTGAACCATGATAACAAAACTAAGTCGAACATCGCTTCACAATTGCTATAAGTTGATTGAGTAGCGATGTTATTTTATCAAGCTTTTGAACAGGTTCGTAACGTGCATACATATCACAACAGATACAGTAGGTAAAAGATACGTACGTAGAATAAACTTTTATTCTGCAAGTAACATAAACATGTATCGTACTGCCGCTCATGGCAAGTCCGTCCCAATTGCATATTTATCAATTTTGAGTTTATTTATGGAATCAATTCCTTTTTATATCTACTTTCGATAAAACAAATATTTTTGAATACTTCGTTCTGAGGAACTATGAAAAAAATAGCAAGTCAGTTTGTCCCATAGCAAAAGTGATCGCAAGTCGGTCCCATTGAAAAAACCTTCGCAATTTAACCCCGCAGCCAACAATGATTATGAAAAATGTGATATTTACCACAACTTATGGTCTTCAGGTTTAGAATTGGATGTACCAAGTGATATTCGATAGAAGGTTTGATTGAATTTTACGCGTTCTACATCGTGTGGCTCTAGCTGATAGTACAATGTTTTCTTCAAAACAAAGTATCCACCAGTAGCTTTCTTCAGCTGTTGTTTGTTGACAATGAACGCTTTAGGTGTGTCTCTGTATTGTTAGTGAAAGCATTCTTTAGTAAATACTACTTTTCGTATTTTATCCGTATTTTATGTAAAGATGTGGTTAAGAATTGTTCAATTATTGTCGTGAATTTCGTTTTGAAGAATTTGTCAGTTATACCAAATACTTTGATACGCTACTTAGCTGTTTTTTAACGGAGCAAACATTTTCCTAAGCTGTAGGTGTTCTTTCATATTTGCTTCCACTGCTACGTGGAAGCTGTCCGCCGTCACGAACGTGTGACCGCTCTCAGGGAAATTTAGAACAAGTTCCTACACCTAAACTGATTTTGAATTTATCAGTAGTATCAAATGTAAAAACAAATTCTAGTTTTATTTTGAGCGGCGCAGTTGGTACATTGTGTTATGCTTCTCACAAAAAACTTGTTTAATGAAGCACGAGAGAAGGTCATTTATGAATTGACCAGCGATGGATTCATTCCAAACGCAAGCTATAGCACCGCCATCGATTTGCAGTAGTTTGTTTTTCATCACCGGTCGTAGCTGGCTATGGGACTGACTTGCTATCATTCTGGCTACGTACCGTAAAAGTAATCGCATGTGAGTCCCAGCTTATGATTTTTAACAAATTTTAATCAAATTTCAGTGTTTATGCAATTTTTATGATGCAATAGTGTTAGATTGTCATTGCAGTACTAAATTCTGTTGATGGTCTCGATTGAAAAAGCATTTAAGTGCAAAATTTCACCTAAAGCGTTACGATTTTCAATTGCTGTTTTCTCGTCAGCACCAAAAAGCAAATGGGACGGACTTGCTTTGAGCGGCAGCGTAGCAGTCAAAACATCAGCAGCAGCACTCCTCTCGGAAGAAAATTACCTACCGCGTTTGGGTTACCTATGTTCTACAGCGGCCACGAGCTTCACGCAGGATTTTGCTTCCAGAGTCAAAAACAACACTCAAACACTGGTTCTACTATTACCCAATTTATTGACATTACACATTTACACAACATAACAGGTATTTCATTCTATCAAGGTGTTTTACACTAAAAAAATAATATACCTTGGTTTTAGTTTGCATTTTAATTTTTTATTTTAGAGAATAACTTTTTTTCCTTAAATATGCTCAAGTTGCGATGTATGAACGAAATGTAGCCAACCCCTGTGTTTTTCACCAAAATTTTTTTTAGGTAATTCGAAGATGACAATTTTTTTTTAAATCGATGTTTTGTGTTTAAATTGAATTTTTTTTAGTATACTTGATATATGTAGTGTACTTGATATAGTGACTTGATATATATTTTTTTCCATATTTTTTATGAAAATTCAGACAATTTCCTAAAAGTTACTTATAGAACACTTTTTTGTAGAATTTTCCATTTTTGAATTATATTGATTTACAAAAAATCGGCAAAAAAAGTTTCGCTCTTTTCAGAAGACAGTCTAGACTAGTTTTGAAAAAAGTAAGTATGCAGAGATGCTTAATTATGTGATGTCTTCACACCCAAAAAGTTTCAACCAACTCGGAGAGGGTGCTGCCAACCGAGGGTTCATTTGGCGCGAAACAGCAAACATTTTTGTCAAAAACTAAAACTAAGCTTTTTTATTATTTCAACATGACTCTGCAGATTTAAGCGGAATTCCGTAGGCTCAAACCGAAAAACAATGAAAGATTATAGCTATTCATCCATGCTTGTAAATTTTGGTGTTCCCATCTACTACCGTTTTTTCAGTGACTCATATAAGTTTCCATAACGTTAATGTGACGAACCCGTCGAGCAATTTCTATACGACAATCTCACGTAAGTTGATGCGTTTTGGTAATGGCCAGGGGCACCAACATTCATAGGAATGGTTGAATAGCTATTGTTGGGGATGGTACCGGTTACCTCCAAATTTCGATAGCTCGTTGTAAGTTGAATCCAAACCCCAGCATCGAAGGAATTCTGCTACTCCCAGCAGAATGACCGAGTATACACGGATCCAGATGCGCCTTTCTCTCCAACAACTAACACAGTTTTACTGATAACACCGATTTATTTAATACATTTTAGGAACTATTTGCTTAATTTTATTTTTCTTAACTGCTACAAATGATATTAATTTAACTTAAACGAATGAATTAGCATGCGGTTCCACCGCCCCTGCTATCCGGTGATTGGAAGGAGACTGGCGCGCTGCTCCAGCAGCGCTTCAATGGATAACGATCCTAGATGGGCCGTGCGATGTTATCTGGCAGCGGTCGGCGGTGGGATGAAGTTCGGGTTGACTGCCTCTCTCCTGGCGACGCCTCATCGATTGGCTTATCGGTGGCATCTCTCCGGTGATCGATTCTCGCTCTTGCAGCGATCGGGTCAATTCCTTCGGCGATCGAAGGGTTTATCGGTAGCACGTCTTCGGCTCTAGCTCCAGCTTCGATATCGCTCCAGCTTTGCTATCGCTCCAGCAGCGATCGGTGTCGATGAGAAAATGATAGCGGCTGGTCACTCATTGTCTGCTCTGCAGTAGCCGTGGATTGATCGGCTTCCTTATGCAGCAGTGTGGCTCGTTCTGTGATATTGTTTTTTGTTGGCTCGTTCTGTGATATTGTAAGGGTTGTAGCGTTGGGGGTACTTGCGAACATCCTCACCCACCCAGAAATTGTAGATTTCTGGAAAGAAAGAAAAAACAGATCCTCTTCGGCGGGACGGGATTGTGGGTAGGTGTACGCTAAGCTTCCTCATCATCCGGAACTGGAAGCAAGCAAATTTTCTCCACTGGGCGTGTCAAATTTCCCGTGGCTGTCTTCAGTGTTACGACTCGCACTACGTTGTCAGCCGAGGGATGCAGCTGGCAGATTCTACCCATCTTCCACTTCATAGGGGGCAAATTTTCGTCCTTAACGACGACCATTTTTCCTTCTTCAATGGGGACGGCTGGCTTCCAACGTTTTGTTCGGCCTTGCAACTGACACAAATATTCTTGTCTCCATCGTTTCCAGAAGGTCTGCAGATGACGCTGCATTGACTGCCAATGGTTAAGCCGAGAGGTTGGCAATTGATCTACGTTTGGTTCGGGGATGGCTTGCAGGGACGAGCCGATCAAAAAATGTGCCGATGTTAATGGCTCCAAATCATTCGGATCGGCACTTTGCGGCGTAAGGGGGCGGGAATTGAGGCAAGCTTCTACCTGCACCAGTAGCGTGCTGAAATCTTCCGGCGAAAGGGGTGTTTTGCCTATCACTCAAAAGTGGGGGGCGCTCGGTGGATTGAAATGCCAATGTATGCCCTCCTTGGCACACTCTCTGGATACTGCATCGTGGTGGTCTCGACTCTTTAAGACATTCTAAAATTCTGACAATTTGTTACGTGCACCGACAAAGTTGGTTCCGTTGTCGGAAAAAATATCTGAACATCGGCCTCGTCTACCCACGAATCGTCGCAGTGCCTGGAGGAACCGTTCGGTAGACAGATCCGTAACCAGTTCCATATGGACCGCCTTTGTACAGAGACAAATGAAAATGGCTACGTAAGCCTTTACTGCTGGCCGCCTTGGAAGTGGTCGAACGAAAACTGGACCAAAGTAGTCAACTCCGGTACGTGAGAATGGTCGTGAGATGGTCACTCTCGACATCGGGAGATCCGCCATAAATTGCTGAACAGCTGATGGTTCTGAACGGAAACATTTCAGGCATTTGTGTATAATCTGTCTCGCTAGACTTCTGCCACCCAATGGCCAAAACCGAAGCCTGACGACTGACAATAATAACTGCGGCCCAGCGTGAAGAAGTCGAACGTGGTAGTATTCCAACAGCATGCGGGTGAAACGGTGTCGTGCCGGCAATGCAACCGGGTGTTTTACTTCATCTGGCTCTAACGAATTTTTCAACCTTCCGCCCAATCGTATTACCTGATCCTTGCTGATAAACGGGTTGAACCATCTCAATGGAGAGTTTTTTGGCACACTAGCTCCCTTTGATAACTTAGACCATTCATCCGCAAAACACTCCTTTTGTATTTGACGCACCCATACCGTTTCTGCTTCCTTCAATTCCGTGCTATATAAAAATTCTGATTGAACCTTCTCTTTGCGATGAGTCCGCAGCAACTTTATGAATCGCAAGCAATATGCTGTAATACGGATTAGCGAGGTGTAAGACGAGAATTTGGCAAGCCATGTTTCATTGAATTCATTGTTAGTAGAAACAACAGCGGCACTTACAGAACGACGTCTCTCCTCATCCCCTTCTTCTGCGCGTAAGTTCACTGAAGCATTTGGCCAGGAAGCCATCTCTAGTTTTAGCCAATCGGGACCTTCCCACCGGAAAGTGTTTTGTAGTATTTCTCCTGGCAAAATCCCTCGGGAAATCAAGTCAGCCGGATTTTGCGCACCAGGGACATGCCTCCATTGGCCACACTTGGTGATAGTTTGATTGTTTGCTGTTCGATTGGCCACATATGTGGACCAGGTTGTGGGTGTAGCTGAAATCCATCGTAACACGCAGGTTGAGTCCTTCCAAAAATAAGTTAGTGCCGCTAGGCGTATCGCGCCATTTACCTTTTCGAACAGTTTCGCTGCTAGTTCTGCACCGCAAAGCTCTAGCCGCGGAATCGTTTGACATTTTAGTGGAGCTATTCTTGATTTGGAAGATAATAGGTGCACTCTGACCTCTCCCCCAGCGTTTATACTCTTCAAATATAGACATGTACCGTATGCCTTCTCCGAGGCATCAGAGAAACAATGAATCTCCACGGCGACAGGCTGATAACACACCGCTTAATACGCACCGCTTAATACGCAACTCACTCAGTTGGGGAATTTGTTCCTGAAATTTCACCCAAGCCTCACCCACCGTTGGAGGCAGTGATTGATCCAAGCTCAGAGGGTTACCGCCGTCGTCGCGTAACGTCCATAACCTTTGCATGAAAATTTTTGCTGACGTGATAGTAGCGCCTAACAGTCCCAGTGGGTCGAAGAGTGTAGCTATGACCGACAGGACATATCGTTTAGTTAGTGGTAATTTATCCTTTAGAGTAGGGATAGCAAAACTGAATTTAAGTGTATCTGGCACAGGCATCAAGCCTAATGTTTTCACCGATGAGTCTGGATCAAGATTAATTCCTTCCAAAGCGCGAATGGCCAATCCATCCTCAGGAAGGCCCTTTAATACGTCTGGAGAGTTCGAAGCCCACTTTCTAAGCCGGAAACCTCCCCGTGACATCATTTTATCTAACTGAATCCTCAGTTCTAGCGCAGTTTCTATGCTGTCCGCCCCTGTGATGACATCATCCATGTAGGTGTCATGGATTGTAGCACTCGCCGCTAGCGGAAACCGTTCTTGTTCGTCAACTGCCAGTTGATGTAGAGTCCTGGTGGCCAGAAATGGGGCTGGTTTAGTTCCGTATGTTACGGTATTAAGCTCGTAGGTTTGAGCTTTCTCGGATGGCGAGTTTCGCCAAAGGATGCATTGGAGCGATCGATCTTCGGGACAAATGTTTATTTGGCGGAACATTTTCTCCACGTCGGACACGAGCATGACTTGTTTGGTCCTACTTCGCAGGATAATTGAACGAAGATCTTCCTGTATCACTGGCCCCACCAGTAAAACGTCGTTGAGAGACACCCCAGTGGTCGTTTTACATGAGGCATCGAACACGACCCTGACCTTAGTGGTGGTACTAGATTCTTTGACGACGGGATGGTGCGGCAAGTAGCATCGTTGAACCGAATCCGTGTCGTCGATCCTCTGCATGTGCCCGAGTCGCCGATATTCGTCCATAAAAGTGGTATATTCCTTTCGCAGATTTTCATCTCTTGCCAGTCTACGTTCGGTTCCCTGAAGACGTCTGAATGCGATGTCCCTTGAATCGCCCAGGTTGAATAGGATGTCCTTCCTTTTCGGTAAGGCGACGGTGTATCTGTGTTGCGTTGTACCGTCTGTGTGGAAATGTCTTCACATCGTCGTTCCTCTGGTGAATAAGTTCTAACAGTATCCACCTCTTCACAAGCCCAGAAGCGAGAGATTAATGTATCTAGCTGTTCTGAAGTAGACACATTGCATCTGATTTGCCAGGATTGGCTTGGTGCTGCAGAACCACCGCGAATTACCCAGCCGAAGACCGATTCATTTAGTGTAGGTAGTTGCTCTCCCAACGAAATCCTTCGGCCAGTTTCAAAGAAATCAAAGAATGCTTCAATACCTAGAACTAAGTCCACCCCATGGGATTCGAAGAATGCTGGATCGGCTAATTGGATGCCGCTCGGGATGTTCCACCTTTTCGTATCAATTGTTGTAGTAGGAAGACTAACTGTCACTCTTGGAAGAACTAGAAAGCTTAGTTCGCGCGAGAACGGTGAAACTCGAGACCGTATCAACGTTTTTAACCTCTGCTTTACTGTGGTTGAAGCTTGACCTATCCCGACGACCGATATATTAACCCGATCACGAGTCACCTTTAAACGTTGGCTTAACCGTTCGGTGATAAAATTACTCTCTGATCCTGAATCCAGCATAGCGCGGGCAGGGAACCGATTGCCATCATCGTCTTCGACCGTGACAACTGCTGTGGCCAGAATCACATGGGAAGCATGCTGACGAGCTGCTCCGGATACCTGAATATTCACGGCTGCCATATTAGCCGTTTGGGCAGAGGCTGGATTGTCCGAGTCCTTAGAAGGTAGTGTATTATCCCTTGCAACCGCTGCAGCCTTGGTTTTCTTCTCCCTTTGATTGAAACAAACTAACGTATGGTGACGACCTTTGCAGTTTCTACACGAATATTTGGATGTGCAATTTTACGCCTGATGGCCAACTCGGAAACAATTGCGGCAATGAGCATGAGTTTTTAATAATGCATCTCTTTCCACCACTGTCATTTTCTGGAATGTGATGCACAAATAAAGCGGATGATCCGACGTACAAGCCGTACAGCGTCCCCCAGACGCTTGGTTGGAATTTTAGCATACCCTAGCTATGGAATGTTTCTCCCTTGGATGTTGTTGCGGGACACCCCTAGTGTCACTGCACCTGGATGGTAGGCAGTCCAAAACCTGTACCCTACGTCGTAGAAATTCCGTCAAATCCGCTAAAGTATCCTGTTCCTTTGCTGATGACACCTCTTCCCACCCCCTTCTAGTGACCGGATCCAATCGTGCCGTAAGAATGTTCACTAGAAGGAGGTCCTTGTAGTCCGCCTGTTGAACTACTTGATCCAGGGTCTGCACTATTCTCTCGAAGCCTTCAATGAGAGTATGCAGATCGGATTTCTTGGTCAGTGTGGGCAAACTGAAAAGCGCTTGAACCCGTCGCTTCCTAAGCTGTTTACAATTGTTGTACCGTTTAAGTAGCAACTCCCAGGCTACCTGATAGTTGGCTCTCGTAATTTGCAGCGGATCGATTAAACTCTTTGGCTCTCCCTGCAAACACCCCTTGAGATAATGGAATTTCTCTACTTCCGGTAGATCTTCCTTCCAGTGGATGAGCGATGTAAACAAATCTCGTAAACTCAACCACTCATCGATGTCTCCATTAAAACTTTGCAATTTAATTTGCGGCAACCGGACGTGGTCCATACCACCGTGCGTTGTAACGTCTCCTACTCGGGTTGAATTTGCTAATCGATGTGGGTCTTCAACCTCCTTAGTCTTGTCCACCAGAAAGGATTTGACTTCGTAATAACGGTCGCTGAATTCCATTCGCTCTTTTTCTAAACCACTAGTTTCTGCACTGTAGTTATCGTGTGCAAAAATCTCCACCATCACATCGCTAAAACCTTCCCAGAGCTCCTCCAATTTAGTAAGGCGTACCTGCACCTCGGTTGCTGTATTGGATTCCTTGAATTCTTGCATAAACCTCCAGATGTCATTGAATGATAGTTGAATTTCCTTCATTCTCGCTGTAAGCGCCCTCATTGAAGGCGCTTTCTTGGCCGCTGCTGAAGTGGCCATGGGCATTATGCTGACGTCACCGTTAAACCGATTAGCAAGGAAAAATAGACGTGGTGTAGTAATTTACGATAAATCCTAGCTTGGCTAGGCATATACTGTTAGCGCTGACCGACAGAACCAGGTGGTGGTACTCCTAATTTAGCAAAAAGATCTCCTCAAGCCTCGCGACGTCCCAGTCAACCGACAAGTGGATAGCACTCAAACAACAGATAACGAGAGCGAAGAGGAAACAGCGATGTAGTAAGCAGAATGTGCCGGCTTCGGCGGGCATATACCGAGGCAACTTACCACACGAAAAATTATTTGCACCAGAAACAACCGCTTAGTCCTCCAGCAAACGAACTTCAAACGTAATTTGAAACACTCGCAATCATGTGCCTCTCAAGGCAAAGGCTCACCAAAGTTAAAGCAAAACGAAGAGGATTGATTTAAATTTAAGTGTATTATCTGCGTGCCTAGCCACGGCAGTACATATACTAAAGTTTTACCTGAGCAAAAAATATGTTGCGCTGCCTCTTCGATGCTTCAAAATGTTGGAAACTATCGACCAGTAAGTCCAATGCAGTCCGTTCACTACCGCCAGTGTAGCTTAATATCCGGGAAATGTAGTATAGCGATCAATTATTTCGCCAATCCGGCCGCACCAATGGTTGAACACAGCACTTTCCTCGTCACGGAATTTCGATAATCACTCAGGATGCGAATAATCAATTATTTTCGGATCACCAGATAAAGCAAGCATTAGTATTGCGAATTTCTCCCAGCTCGGCTGGACATATAGCATGCGTCCACCAAGCCACGCTAGCACTAGAGTACGCTGCTCCTATTGTGAAGTTGAAGCGGGAGCAATGGCGATCCACCCAAGCCACAGCAACTTAAAAGAAGTTGGCTCTCTGTGTGCCGCACTGCACACGGAAGATGGCGTTTCCCAACCACGCCAGTCCAATCAGCGGAAGAAATTATACGCGTCGACCCTGTGCCGACGAATCCAATTGCGAAGCCGGTCCTGGATCCGGTTCGAAGGACCAAAATGTTGGGGATGGTACCGGTTACCTCCAAATTTCGATAGTTCGTTGTAAGTTGAATCCAAACCCCAGCATCGAAGGAATTCTGCTACTCCCAGCAGAATGACCGAGTATACACGGATCCAGATGCGCCTTTCTCTCCAACAACTAACACAGTTTCACTGATAACACCGATTTATTTAATACATTTTAGGAACTATTTGCTTAATTTTATTTTTCTTAACTGCTACAAATGATATTAATTTAACTTAAACGAATGAATTAGCATGCGGTTCCACCGCCCCTGCTATCCGGTGATTGGAAGGAGACTGGCGCGCTGCTCCAGCAGCGCTTTAATAGATAACGATCCAAGATGGGCCGTGCGATGTTATCTGGCAGCGGACGGCGGTGGGATGAAGTTCGGGTTGACTGCCTCTCTCCTGGCGACGCCTCATCGATCGGCTTATCGGTGGCATCTCTCCGGTGATCGATTCTCGCTCTTGCAGCGATCGGGTCAATTCCTTCGGCGATCGAAGGGTTTATCGGTAGCACGTCTTCGGCTCTAGCTCCAGCTTCGATATCGCTCCAGCTTTGCTATCTCTCCAGCAGCGATCGGTGTCGATGAGAAAATGATAGCGGCTGGTCACTCATTGTCTGCTCTGCAGTAGCCGATGTGGATTGATCGGCTTCCTTATGCAGCAGTGTGGCTCGTTCTGTGATATTGTTTTTTGTTGGCTCGTTCTGTGATATTGTAAGGGTTGTAGCGTTGGGGGTACTTGCGAACAGCTATAATCATTCTTGTTTTCAGGTTGGAGCTTTTAGAATCGACTTTTTTTTTCATTTTGTCGACCAGTGTAATTTTATCTCTCCAAAAAATTAACAACTACAAAAACATTCGTTATTAACAAAAATAATCTCATTCGTTGTTTTGCTTTCGTCTCGATTAGACGCAAATTGTTCAGCTCTGCTTGATTCGCAAAATAACAATACACGAGTTATCGTACGGGTGCACAGTGGTCGAAAGCCGGAAAAAACCTCGATTTTTTCATGTCAATATTTTTGATGTTTGGCGTTTTTCCGAAGATTTTAAAAGTGTAAATGACCTTTTCTCAAAGTTTCATAACAATCGGTTGAGATATCAATTTTTAATCGCACTTTGAATGTTGCTATATCAGGCAATTCCGATGATTTCCATGTTTGAAATCACAATTTTTAGCTCAACTTCAAACACCTGAAACTTCCTCAGTTTTGATCCGATTTTGATTCAACAAGTTTCATTTTGAAGGGAAATTTGTGTACTTTTTGGTTGATTTTCAAGACTTTCCAAAAATATAACCAATTTTTCAACCGAGGTAAAACATATTGCAGGGAAGCTAAAAAATCATGTATTTCCAATTTCATTTCTACCGTACATTCTTGTGAAACAGTTCGGAACGATCGGATAGCCAACATTCAATGGGAAATTTATTGTACTTTTCAGATTTTTGGGTCCTGTTTTGCACATCGCTGCTCATAGGGAGATATTTGGAAAATAAAACTATGGAGACGTATGGTGGTCAGTTGTAAAATATTCAATTTCGTATATTTAAAAAACATGATTGACTGGGAAGTATGCATGAAGTTTTTTCCAGTAGTTTCAAGCATTTTTATATAAACTTGTAAACCGCTTTCAGTACTGCAAGATGTATAAAGAAAGAATAAGTTGAATTGATAAGAAAAAAACATATCGTCTTTTATATTTTCAATGACGTAGAAATAAACTACCATACCATCCCATGATTTTCCTTAAAAGACCTCTAACTTGTCGCAGAAAGATCTTGAATTGGTCAAACGGCTTAAAAGCTAAAAAATTTTCAAAATAAAATAAATTGAATTATGATGATTCTTGCACCACCCTAATTCAGAAAGGAGTACCCTAAGAACCAAACAAAAAAATGCGATTCTAAAATCTTTCGATGAAGAACAAGTGTGGGAACCACAATAATATTCATCTTAGCACCTATATTCTTCCCGTCGCTTTTATTTCGCTCTGCTCATCGCTCTCAAGT
The DNA here is from genome assembly GCF_029784165.1 of Wyeomyia smithii. Classification (NCBI taxonomy): domain Eukaryota; kingdom Metazoa; phylum Arthropoda; class Insecta; order Diptera; family Culicidae; genus Wyeomyia; species Wyeomyia smithii. Next base: position 109,447,309 of record NC_073695.1, on the reverse strand, counting down.
TCCGACTACTCGACATAATTAGGAGGTTAAATAAAACTACTTTTACTTTAAAAAAAAATTAATTTTACAGTAAATTGAACAAATAAGAGCAATGAGATGAATATAGGTATTAAGATGAATATAAGAGCAGTTCTCCTATCAAAATTTTAAGCAAGATTGAAGCAAAATCAAAAACCTGATCATGAGAAAGGTCTAACGGCACTTTAGGTGCATAAATTGCTATTTTCGACATTTTCTGACATCAGAAAAGAGTTCACCACTCCAAAATTGTAATAATATGTAATTTCCAATCATATAAAAAAGACTTTTAGGTTTTTTCCGACTTTTGTATAGAGACCTGCCATTGTGGGGTGTTTTGACGTAGGACTACGTCTTTGTTTTCTATACTAGATTACACTTTGTGAAATTGAAAATGAAACTGGCAAATGTTGCGTTAGATTTCAAACGATTATTGCGAGCGAACGACTAAATGCATCTTAGTCATTTATATGTCGGTGGATAGATAAAATGTGTAACAATTGTTTGATATAATGTTCAGCATTGTTGCTTTACTGCTTAATGGTGGAAAAAGGTGAAAAGTTCCAAGGTCAAGCTTTCCCATATATTTCCCTCGTTATTGGCTTGCTTCCCGAGCACAGATAACAATAACATGGACGAAATAAATTCCACTGCCTACATCTTTCGACTCAACAAAGTGTTCTGGTTTGTTCCTCTTTCTCCAAGCTGTGTGGCCACGCCTTAATGGAAAAAATCTACGCTGAACTCGATACAAAAGATTGCGTGTAGAAAATTCAGCTTCAGTCTAGTTTGTCACACAATAGCGAATGGAGTATAGCTGTTAGAGGTACGCGACATTAAGAAACGAGAGCTGCATACGAGTCAACTTCCAGGCACTGCGGAGCATGTTACCTTTATTTTGCATACGGCAGCAACAGTTACCATCGTACGCTGCAGGATATTTTGCTGGCACAGCTACTGGAGGGCACAGCGGAGAGCAAATTTTATGCGCGGCCAACAAAATATTCAATACTACCGGTGGTGGTGCGATCATCAGCGCTCTATAGCACACATTTCGATTAGATGCTTGAAGATGAGAGTTATGAGAATTTTCGCAACTACTACTAGTGTAATTTTTTGTTTATAAAAACGGTAGTGTTGCCTATAAACAGTTTATCGCAGCATATATTGTATACATTTAGTCCTACGTCACCATTTCATACAACCTCTAGGGCTGTATACCTTGTAGTATTTTTTGTCGATTTTTGTCGATTTTTGTCGATGTTCTTGTGCTGTGCGATAACAATAGCCTGCAGTATATCGGCAGAAACTGGTAGGGGCAGGCTACCCCGCCAGTGATCCGATACGCAGCTGATATATTAGCAAGAATAATTCCCCCGCCCCGCTATTACCCCGCTAGCAGCACGGGTGGTCCGATCGAGCGAGTGGAAATAAACAACAAGTGGCATCTACAAGACCACGTGTAAGATACGGCCACTGTGTCACAACACGAAGCTGGATCGTCATTGTTTGTTCTGCGGAGACACTCTTCCAGATTGACTATTAGCCGAGAGGTCGTGACTTAGACGTTCGGTGAAATATTCACTTTAGAATTATTATCATTATGATTATTATTACAATCAATATTATTATTATTAATATTATTATTATTATTATTGTTATTATTGTTATTATTATTAGTATTAGTATTATTGTTATTATTATTAGTATTACTGTCTTTTTTTTATTTGATCCATTGTAGTTTGAAATATTGTTTTTAAAATTTAATATAAACTATTTGATCTCCCCCACACATTCGAATATTTATTGTTTGTGTGCGGTAGAGCGTAACGCTCCCGCAAAATGAACGACATGCAGGTGCAACTTTTCCTGGATGTGGAAACAAATGGGGAAGAAATTGAAATTTCCCCCAGGCAGTTCTCCCTTACCTTCCCCTGTACCATCCCCGCTACCTAGCCCTGTACCAAGGGTACCGGAAATACGGGTAAAAGCTTACCCAGATGCCGCTAGCGGTCCCTACGTTGTTTACTTCCGGCCCATAAAAAAACCTTTGAATATAATTCGAATAGGCAAAGACCTGGCAAAACAGTTTCCGGCCGTAACCAAAATTACGAAGGTGAGGCCGAACAAACTGCGAGTTGTCGTGAGTAGTTTGAAGCAAGCAAACGAAATTGCTAGCTACGAGCCCTTTACAAGGGAGTACCGCGTGTACATCCCTGCCAAGGACGTGGAGATCGACGGTGTGGTTACCGAAGGAAGCCTCACGGTCGATGACATTTTGCGTCACGGGGTTGGCTGCTTCAAGAACCCCCTGATTCAAGATGTAAAGATACTGGATTGCAAGCAATTGCATTCAGTATCCATCGAAGAAGGGAAGAAGAAATTCCTCCCTTCGGATTACTTCCGTGTAACATTCGCCGGATCCGCACTGCCGAACTACATCTCTTTGGACAGGGTTCGTCTGCCTGTACGCCTGTTTGTACCGCGGGTCATGCATTGCCAAAACTGCAAGCAGTTAGGTCATACAGCCACCTATTGCTGCAACAAGGCACGCTGCAGCAAGTGCGGAGGCAATCATGCTGAGACCGCTTGCAGCGAGGATACTGAAAAGTGTCTTTACTGCCGGTACCCGCATAACTGTCCCATACTGATTTTGGTCACTTTTGAGTTATCATCGGGAATTGACTTAATTGTTATCATATTTTCTGGAGAAAAATTAAAATTGATACTTTTGTATGGAAAACATGGAAAAAATACCAAGTTGTTTTTGTCCCATATTGAAAGTACCCGCATTACAGTCCCACTGCATAGTGGTACAAACTGCAAACATATAATTTTGCACCAGATTAGTGTATATCGGATTATTTTAGGCATATAGAAGTATGTCAGTTAATTACCTAGACTAATGTTGTTTTTCGGTAGGACAATCTACGTTGCCATGATACTGCTGGTTGCTGGCTGAATTTATATGTGATGGGACAAAATATGCGAGTACTTTTGAAATGTACCCGCATCTTTTGTCCCATTTTGTCTTTTTTTTTTTCAAGTTATACAACGTAAAACCAATTCCATCCATGGTTTTTTGTTCTCAACGATAAACTTGTGGTGCCATGAAACTGTTATGGTCATTGGTTCTGGATGTAATTGCTGGAAATTCGAAAATTCACGGATAATATTAAATCGCCGTTTTCTCAACATGTTGTTTTTCATTATGGGACAGTTATCCGGGTACCGGCAGTTTACTGCGAGAGAACTCGGCATGACCTTTCGGCGTGTCCCGCGTACAAACAGCGCGGGGAAAAAATTAAGCGTTCCCTTAAGGAACGATCAAAGCGCTCTTTTGCAGAAATGCTTATGAGGGCTGAGCCACCCTCGACAGGAAACATCTTTTCCTTTTTGCCAACCGATGAGGGTTCATCTGACAATCCCGTCGAAGAGTGTTCTTATGCTTTGCCAGAGGGATCTAGGAAGAGGAGAATGCTCAACTCTCCTAATCTTTCTCGCAAAGGTCGTAAGATTACCCCTAGCGAAATGACCAAATGAATACTGGGGAAGCGACACGTGTACCTAATCCTCCAGCACGTGAAAGCGTGCTTGACCTATCCCTCTGCTCGACATCACTAGTGTTAGATTGCCAGTGGAATGTAATCAACGATCCCCACGGTAGTGATCATCTTCCAATCGTTACATCAATTACTAATGGTTCAACTCCCCCGAACCCAATCAATATTTCCTACGACCTTACACGTATTATTGATTGGAAGCGTTATGAGTCTTTTATAGCGGAATCTATCGAGACTCACGAGGAACTTCCTCCGGAGGAAGAATACGCGTTCTTAGCTGGCTTGATAATCGACGCCGCGACTCAAGCTCAGACGAAACCGATACCCGGGGTAACGATTAGACAGCGCCCTCCCAACAAATGGTGGGACAAAGAGTGCTCTGAGCTGTACGCGCGAAGGTCCGCGGCGTATAAGGACTACCGGAGTACGGCACTGTCAACCTACTTCGAAAGTACAAGGCACTGGGCAGGCAGATGAAGAGCTTAGTAAAGGCGAAAATACGCGGGTACTGGCGGCGTTTCGTAAACGCGCTGTCGAGGGAAACAGCGATGAGCACTCTTTGGGATACCGCCAGGCGCATGCGGAACCGTGACGTTTCGAATGAGAGTGAGGAGTATTCAGATCGCTGGATACTCGATTTTGCCAAAAAGGTCTGTCCGGACTCTGTACCGGCACAGAAAACCTTTCGCGACGCGTTTTTAGTAACTACGGAAGAGCCTCCATTTTCGATGTTGGAATTTTCAATGGCTCTCCTGTCGTGCAACAATAAGGCTCCAGGGTTAGATAGAATCAAATTCAACCTGTTGAAGAATCTACCCGACTCTGCAAAAAGACGCTTGTTGAATTTGTTCAACAAGTTTCTTGAGCTAAATATTGTTCCGCATGACTGGAGGGAGGTAAAAGTCATTGCTATTAGAAAATCCGGAAAACCTGCCTCTGATCACAATTCATATAGGCCGATTGCGATGCTCTCTTGCCTCCGAAAATTAATGGAGAAAATGATCTTCTTACGGTTAGACAAATGGGTCGAAACAAACGGTTTACTTTCAGATACTCAATTTGGCTTTCGCCGGGGCAAAGGGACGAACGATTGCCTAGCGTTGCTCTCTACTGAAATTCAACTCGCATTTGCTCGAAAAGAGCCAATGGCTTCTGCGTTCTTGGATATTAAGGGGGCTTTTGACTCTGTCTCTGTAGAAGTTTTAAGCGCGAAACTTCATTCGCAGGGACTTTCACCAAATTTGAATAACTTTTTGCTCAATTTGTTGTCAGAAAAGCATATGTATTTCTCACATGGTGATTCGACAACTTCCCGAATTAGTTTCATGGGTCTTCCCCAGGGCTCATGTTTAAGCCCTCTCTTATATAATTTTTACGTCAATGACATCGATAAATGTCTTGCAAATTCATGCACGCTACGGCAACTTGCAGACGATAGCGTTGTATCCATTACTGGAAGCGAGGCTAACGATCTGCAAGGACCATTGCAAGATACCTTGGACAATTTGTCTGAATGGGCTCTTAAGCTGGGTATCGAATTCTCCCCTGAGAAAACTGAGTTGGTCGTTTTTTTCTAGGAAGCATAACCCAGCTCAGCTGCAGCTCCTACTAACGGGTAAAACGATCTCTCAGGTTTTAGTCGCTAAATATCTCGGGGTCTGGTTCGACTCTAAATGCACCTGGGCTTGTCATATTAGGTATCTGACACGAAAATGCCAACAGAGGATTAATTTTCTTCGTACGATTACCGGAACCTGGTGGGGTGCTCACCCAGGAGACCTTCTAAGGTTATACCAAACAACAATACTGTCAGTTCTTGAATACGGTTGTTTCTGCTTCCGCTCCGCTGCGAACACGCATATTTTGAAACTGGAAAGAATACAATATCGTTGTTTGCGTATTACCTTGGGTTGCATGCAGTCGACCCATACGATGAGTCTTGAAGTGCTAGCGGGTATTCTTCCGTTGAAACATCGTTTTTGGAATCTTTCATACCGGTTACTAATTCGATGTACGGTCATGAACACATAAGTATTTGAAAATTTCGAGAGGTTGGTCGACCTTGAATCCCGAACCAGATTTATGACTTTATATTTTGACTTTATGGCTCACGATATTAACCCTTCTTCATACGTTCCCTTCAATGTCGCACCTTTAGATAATTCTAACAATGCTATATTCTTCGACACCACCATGAAAGAAGACATTATTGGTATCCCGGATCAATTGCGCCCACAAGAGATCCCTAAGGTTTTTTCAAATAAGTTTAAACATGTGAGTTGTGATAAAATGTTTTACACTGACGGATCTAATCTAGATGAGTCCACTGGCTTCGGTGTTTTCCACGAAAATTTTACCGCCTTCTACAAACTCGATGCTCCTGCTTCCGTGTACGTCGCAGAACTTGCTGCTATTCAGTACTCTCTTGGGATCATCGAAACCCTGCCCATAGACCACTACTTCATCTTCACAGACAGTCTCAGTGCTATTGAGGCTCTGCGATCGATGAAGACTGTGAAGCACACCTCGTATTTCCTGGGGAAAATACGGCGGTTTTTAAGTGCTTTAACAGATAAAAATTACCGGGTTACCTTAGCGTGGGTCCCTTTTCATTGTTCCATTCCGGGCAATGAAAAGGCTGACGCTTTAGCTAAGGTAGGTGCTATTGATGGCGATATTTATGTAAGACCAATTGCTTATGATGAAGTTTATAGCATTTTGCGTCAGAGAACACTCAACAGTTGGCAATCATCATGGAACTCAGATGAACTGGGACGGTGGCTACATTCCATTTTTCCTAAGGTATCGACGAAAGCATGGTTCAAGGGGTTGGATGTAGGTCGGGACTTCATTCGCGTGATGTCCAGACTTATGTCCAATCACTACACGTTAAACACGCATCTCTTTCGTATAGGGCTTGTAGACAGTAATCACTGCGTTTGTGGCGATGGCTACCATGATATCGAGCACGTTGTTTGGTCGTGTGCCGAATTCTGTGATGTTAGCTCCGAGCTTATAGATTCCCTCCGGGCCCGAGGAAAACAACCGAACCTTCCCGTTAGAGACATTCTGGGAAGCGGTGATCTTCAGTACATGACACAACTGTACTGTTATTTGAAAAAGACTGACATTAAAATTTAATATTCTCTTATCTATTTGTCAGAATACCCGTATACGACGCTGGAGACACGAACACGAAGAGCCTACATCTATGTTTGAAAAACAAAAAAGAACACCAGTCGAAACACAAAAAGATCGTATATCTTAATTAGTTTTAAGCAAGAATTGTATCTCCCCTCCTCTCACCTTTAATCCCCACTAGCTCGTAGTCGGCCGCGAGAAATAAAAAAAGTGCCTCCCTCCGTTTCCCGCTAATCTAGAATTAATAAAAAGTGTACTTGGCTCAGTTAAACTTAAAATTGTATCGTGCCGTGTCAAATAAACCATATTTCAATCAAACAAAAATAATCAAAAAAAATTAAATTAATTATATAATAAGCAAGGTTTACTGGCAACTCAAACGTGATCCACAATGTTTCTCCCTCGCTATGATTTGCTCTTATCGTGCTGTCGCGCTTATCAAATATGGATAGCAATCAACATTCGATCGTGCGAGATCGGGTGCTCTAGTGGCATATAATGCCGTTCCCCCACTTGTACCAGAGTCAGTTCTTATTCGATCGTTAAGCAATCTTACTAACTTAAGTTAAAGTTATTTTCTGCACCCAATTGTGATATAAATTTTACTACGGATGCGTGCGAAGACCGCGTTGCGAGTTTAGTGCTCTGTAAAGGGATAATCTGATGACTTAGGCTAGTGGCCTCCAGTGAGACTATTGAAGTGTCAAGGCACGCCCAATCAGGAACAATATTCAAAGAAAATAAAATAAATTAGAAGCCAGAACAGCTTGTTTTATTGGTATGTATAATGCTGTAAAGTTGTGATTTTATCCTTCTAGAATAAATATACACCGTAGAACAAAGATATATAGGAAAACCTCAAAATAAATTGAATCTTAAATCCTAAAAAACTTACAACTTAAAAATCTTAATTGTTTTCTACGAAAATTACAGCTAACCAACTAAACTTGAAAAAGATATATTTATTTTGCAGTCTATATTTTTTGAGGAAAAAATATTATCTACAACTTTGTCGTAGATTCTATACCGATCAAACAAACAATTTTGGCTGTACAAAGATTTTTATCATTATTGGAAGTTGTTTTGCTTCTGAGAAATCTAACTTTGGGAGTTTTTCCTGAGCCGACTGCTCAATAATGATAGTAATATTTTTAGAGTAGATAATATTTTTGTACTACAAAAAAATATATACACTGCAAAAAAAAACTCAAATTAATTAGCCTTTCTCATTTGAATTAATTATTTGTTTGAATAGATTTATACGAACACTTAATTTCCAGAAAAAATAAATAGATTTACACGAACACTTCAATTTGTAGAAAAAATACACCTTGATGTATTTAAACTTGGTTAATTTTTCACTCTAAATAACAAATTTCTGGTAGCTGAAAGCACAACTATACCAAACATTTAAAACATAACATTCACACACATATGAACATATATTAACACATATACATGGATATATCATGAAATAAACATATATTAAATATATGATGCGAATTTTTGTTTGTTCCTGATATAATTGAAACGTCACTGTTCTCATATATAGGTCGGACTCGATTATATATCATTTTAGATTCCACTTTTTATAGTAGGAAAATTTTCGTTGACGCAGTTGCTCTTATTGATATTATTTCAATCGTTTCTGAGATGTATCCGTGCACCATTCAATATCGGTTTTTAAAACCGGGTAGTAAATGTTGGCCTGAATACATCCTAAAAAAGTCAATTATCGCCTGATCTGGGTATTTCCATGGCGTCAGTCTGTTTCTGAACAACAGCCTAAAAAGACCAAATATCATCGAATTTGAGAATTTGTGGAACAGTATAATACCTGGGGGCCAAAAATCAACTTCAGACGCCATTTTAAATTTTTGGATTGTAGCCTCCAGTTTCTGGATTTTACGACTTATGGTTTCTGGGAAACAACCTTGAATTGCAATCCAATAAACATATATTCAGTGGATTGGATTTTACATTTTTGAACACAACAGGCAAAGTAATAGTCCGATTGCAAAAAAGTTACTTGGATCTTATGGGGCAACTAGAGTTTCCATTTGACACAGATATTATGAAAATTGTTTCAACCATCTCTGGGAAACATGAGTGAGATTAAATAGTCTCCAGAACACGTTTCTTTCCATAGCTTTTTAACAGCATGTTCAATCTTTATAAGATTCAAAAGTTAAGGGTTTTTTAGGTAGCCCGTTAATTTGAAATCAATTTTGTTCAAATCGATTGTGTCGTTTCTGAGATAATGATGTTTCGTGATTTTCACATTTTGGTATATAACCTCTAAACTAAAAATTCGATTACAATAAAATTTTATAGGGTCTTATGGGGCAACTAGACCTTTCATTTACAATCAATTTCATGGAAATCAGTCCAGTCATTTATGAGAAAAGTGAGTTAGAATGATAATTTGCACACGCACACATACAGAAAATACTCAACTCGTCGAACTGAGTTGAGTGATATATGACATTCGGCCCTTTGGAGCACTTTATATCTGCGGTTTTACAGGTGATTGCTATACCCTTCTAGGAGAAAGAAAAAATGTTTTTTTTTTGACAAATTCTAACTTTTTTTTCATTTCTTCAAGATAAGATAAGATTGGTTAACTTACTTCTAAAAAAAAAGTTTCTAGTGTTTTTTGAATATTAGTTTTATTATGTCTTCCGGTGCATATTTTTTTTCTAGATGTAACTGGCTACAACTTTGCCGAAGTTATTGTAAAATCAAACAAACCGTTCTAGGTTCAAAATTTTTGTTATTAGTTTTGACTCTTGAAATATCTGTAATCTTCAATTTCCTCTTTACACAAACTCTATTCATACATTAGTCGTGATTCAAAAGAAATTACCAATAGCACATAAAAATATCTTTAGCTCATAAAAACATCTATCCAAAGTTTCAGCCGCATAAAAAAGACAGTTTAAATATATATATATTTTAATTGGGACATTTTTATGGAATGGCTCTTATATCTAAGAGGTATGGTATGAAAATTGTAATATGCATACTTGTCTCCAAAATGAAACAACAAAGAAACAGATCAGTGGTCCGGATCGCAGTTGTAGATAAGATTTATCAAACAATATTTTTATTCCTAAACTGTGGCGTAGTAAGGATTTATACTTACAGTGAACTAAAGATTCGTTTTGCAAATTGTGTTTCTATTGTTAACAGAAAATAATGAGCAATAAAATTCAAATGTTCTGTGTGTTAAACTGAACACAAGCGAGTTATAGGGTAGGGAACCTATTTTAGCCCTGTGCATTCTGTGCATTGAGACGTAATACTCGAAATGTGTGAGATGAAATACAAACATAGGCATATGAATTTGTTTACTGGAAAGTTTTGATATTTTTCCAATTGTCATTTTTGATTTGGCTGAAAGCTTGCATGAACGTTTCTATGGTTGAAAGATGCCATTTTGTGCTATTGGTTTAACCTTTTGATACTTGACTCATTATTGAGAAGTTATTTCAAAATGCTGGAAAGATATTGATGAATTCAAATATTTTCATATTTTTAGAGTTAACACGATTTGTTTCGGAAAAAAGTTAGATATCAATTATAAATATATTTTTTCTTATAATATATTTTCGAAAAAAAAAATTAAAATTAGTTATCTAAAAAAGTTCATTTTTTAAAAATCCATTTTTTTAAATAAAAACTACAAAAGATTACCTAAACATTGAGGAATTCGGAGAAATCAGGAAAAAGAGGTCATAATTGGGTTTTGCAGCTAGGTATATCAGGTTTTTATATCATCTGAATGAGCTGCATTTTATAAGCAAAACGTGATTTTCAAAAAATTTTTATCGTTGCCCTTTAATTTTTTAATCACGTATTAAAACTGCTCGAAATCGCTACAATAACAGTTTGACCATATACCAACTTTCATTGTAGCGATTTGGAGCGACTTTCTTTTTCATTTAAAAATCGAAGGACAATCTCATTTAGCTGGTATTTAAGAAATCTGTGAATTGCTAAACAACCCAATTTAACAAAAAAATACTAGTTGCTAGAAAATTGAACTAGTTAAGGCATCTCAAATGAATCCGTTGCTCATATCATTTTCAATGTTTACACAAGAAAAAGCAGTGCGCACGATGGATGCGGCGTTTCCTAAAAAATGATAAAAAAAAACCCCGTGTCATACTTTCGACGAAGATTTGATTTTTTTTTGATCACGTGCACTAGGGAGGAGCTTTTACAATGATTTGTGACAATTGATGAAACAAAAATTCACCATTACAATCCCGAATCAAATCGGCATAGTTATGTTGCCTGGTAAGACTCATTCGAAGTGCCCAGAAATGTAATTACCAGTCGGTAAAGTGCTGGCTAAGCAAGGCATAATATTCAGCGAGTACCGTAAGCCGTGTTGAGATTGTGGATAGCGGGGGTGAGATTGAGCCATACAAACCCATTGTTTAACACTCATCTCATGGCAATTACAAGATCAAATTTTCTTGAATAAGTTTCCTCGAATACATAACCAAGAGAGACTAGTCTCTGATCAGGCTTCGGAAAAAGATTGCAGTGGGACACTATTCTGACAACTCTTCCCTCTTTTCGGTCTAACAGCCTCATGAATAATTCATTCATGAGAGCTCACATACAACTAAAGCTTATACAGTTTTGTGTTTCGCATGACAGCCCATTCTTGCGCATGTATTTGGTTCATTCAGACATGATAGCTTAGTTTGTTCATTTTGAGGTTGTCCTGTTGGTTTTTCCTGCGCTGTTGTGAATCTGCTGATCGGCTGCGGCTGTCATCGGTGATAACTATTGGACTCGCACTCCTTCGTTTCTCTTTTTTGCCTTTCTCCTAGAAAGGTATAGCAATCACTGGAAAAACCAAAGGTATAAAAGTGCTCCAAAGTGTCGAATCTCGTATATCAATCGACTTAGTTTGACGTGCTGAGCATTTTATGTATGTGTGTGTGTGCGTATGTGTGTGTGTGTATGAGTGTGTGTGTGTAACGCTCTCCCAATTTCACTCGAGGGTTCTAGTTGCCCCATAAAACCCTATTGAATTTCATTGCAATCGGATTTTTAGTTTAGAGGTTATGTTCAAAAATGTGAAAATCACGAAACATCATTATCTCAGAAACTACTCAACCGATTTTAACAAAATTGGTTTTAAATGAACGAGCTACTTAAAAAACCCGTAACTTTTGAGTTTCATGAAGATTGAATGTGCGGTTCAGAAGTTATTGAAAGAAACGTGTTCTGGAGAGTGTTTAATCTCACTCATGTTTCTCAGAGATGGCTGAACCGATTTACATAAAATCAAGGTCAAATGGAAGGTCTAGTTGCCCCATAAGACCCTACTGATTTGTTTTGCAATCGGACTATTACTTTGCCTGTTATGTTCAAAAATGTGAAATCCAGCTATGAAAAGGAACATATTCCGAAGACTACTCAAACTCACTCACTTTTCTCAGAGATGGCCGAACCGATTTCCACGAAATTAGTATCAAATGAAAGGTCTAGCTGCTTCATAAGACCCTATTGAATTTCAATGTGATCGGACTGTAACTTCGTCTGTAAAGTACCAGAATGTGAAAACCACGAAACTTCATTATCTCATAAAGTACACAACCGATTTGATCAATATTGGTATCAAATGAACGGGCTAGTTAAAGGTTAATTGATAAATTTTATATTGATCAAACACGTGGTTCAAAAATTGTGAAAAGAAACATGTTCCGGTGACTTTTCAAATTCACTCGTTTTCCCGAAAATGGCTGGACTAAATTCAACAATCTGAGTGTCAAATGAAAAGTTTGGCTTTCCTATAGGTTTCCATTTTATTCGACTATAATCGTATTTTTATTCCAACCGTTATGTATCAAACTATAAAAACAACGGAAGTCTATTATATCAAAGATCACACGACTTATTTGAACATATCTATTGTCATTTGAACAGGTTGTCTCTCAAACTCACAAGTAAGAAATTTCATAGCAATTTGATATGTGGTTCAAAAGTTATGAAAAGAACCGAAATTCAAAGACTATTTAAAACTGTAACTGCTTTGATCAAAACATATGGCCTAAACAAAATTTAAATTTGGTGTTGTGCTATTCGTACGTTCCCGGTACTGCTCGTGATTGAAGTGTACGAAATTCAAAGTCATTTCTTTTATTTCGCTTTTTCTTCAGCACGAATATTTTACTCCTAATTAATATTTTTTTTTAACTTCTTGCCTTTCTCCTAGGTATAGTTGCAAAATGCACTTGCAAAACCGAAGATATGAAAGTACTCCAAAGGGCCGAATGGCATATATCACTCGATTCAGTTCGACGAGCTGAGCATTTTCAGTATGTGTGTGTGTATGTGCAGATTTTTATTTTCACTCACTTTTCTCATGGCTGGACCGATTTTAATGAAATTATATGCAAATGAAAGTTCTAGTTGCCATTGTAGTTGGATTTTTATTTTAGAGGTTTTGTTTAAAAATGTAAAAATCACGAAACATCAATATCTCAGGAACCACACAACCGATTTCAATAAAATTGGTATCAAATGAACGGGCTATTTTAAAAACCCTTAACTTTTGAGTTTTATTTAGATTGAACATGAAGTTCAAAAGTTATGAGAAGAAACGTCTTCTGAAGACTGTTTAATTTCACTAATGTTTCTCAGAGAGGGCTGGACCGATTTCCACAAAATCAGTGTCATATGAAAGGTCTAGTTACCCCATAAGACCCTATTGATTTTTTTGCAATCGGATTATTACTTTACCTGTTATGTTTAAAAATGTGAAATCTAGCTATGAAAAGACACATATTCCGAAGAATACATAAACTCACTCACTTTTCTCAGAGATGGCTGAACCGATTTTCAAGAAATAAGTGTCAAATGAAAGGTCTAGCTGACTCATAACACCCTATTGAATTTTACTGTAATCGAACTGTAACTTCGTCTGTAATGTACCGAATTGTGAAAATCACGAAACTTCATTATCTCAGAAGGTACACAACCGATTTGATCAATTATATTATCAGATGAACAGGCTAGTTAAGGGTTAACTGATGAATTATGATTCAACGCGTGGTTTCAAAGTTTGGCTGCCCTATACGTTCCCATTTCATTTGATTATAATCGAACTAAGCAACCGTTATGTATTAAATTGTTAATAAAACAACGATATTTTATTATCTTAAAGATTGCAAGACTTTTTTGAACATTACTAGTGTCATACGAACGAATCATCTCTCAAACTTACAAATAACAAACTTCGTAACAGTTTGATATGTGGTTCAAAAGTTATGGAAAGAAAAGATATTCAAAGGCTATTTAAAACTATACCTGCTTTGATCAATATATGAGGCCACAATATAATTTAAATGTGCTATTTCGTCAAATCGTCGCTATTTACGTCAATCGTCGCTATTTACGTCAAATTTCATATTTTATACTTATATTACAACATCATTATTTTAGAACCCAAAAAGTGAATACACATTCATTGGATTGAAGCGTTCATGTAAATCTATTTTTACAAATAATAAGTTTGAATGAGAAAGGCTGGGTCCGACCGATAGGTGGATTAATTTAGGTTTTTTCTAGGCTGATGCCAGGATGAACACGAAGCAAACTGTTTCATATATTTTCCTTTTGTTGATATCATTCTTCACACGAGAAAAAAAAAAAAACGTGTTCCGCATTGCCTTGCTTCCATGATAGCATCGGTCTTGCTCTCGTGAATCATAATCACAGTCCGCTCGGATTTATGCCAAGAGATATTGCGCTGTAAAGGCTGTCATTAGCGACAGCTTGGAAGAACCAACAGACATGAGAAGAAGAAAAATAACAGCCTCTTTGGCTTTGCATGTGTGTGCTATCGGACTATGTACCAAATGTATGAGAAGCAGGGAGAGCTGGCCATACAATGACAGCCAAATTAGTTTAAAATTTGCTGTTACGGAAAGACAGTCATCTCCAGAAGCCTGCTTCTGACCCGGAAGAAATGGCTGACAAGTCACGGGTTGGATGGCACAATCTCACCCCGGTTTTGAAGTAGAATACTTCTCTCAGGAAGTTCGGCTACATAGGGATGTGAAATGAAAATCTAAAACCGAAAAAAGTGAAAAATATGTCCAATTTCAAATGCTTATAAATCGGTCAGTATTCGATGGATTTCATTCGTTCTTGCAGCAATAGATTGGAAAATCTTCTAAGATTCTTCCCAAAAGAAGATGATAGTAATTTTATTATTTACACTATTGTACTATTGAAAAAAGTCAAGCCTTGTCAAAACGAAAAATTTGACCTCTGATTGGTCGTTATATGATTGCTTTCTAAGAACGGTCGACAGAATCATATACATTGCAATTGAAAATATGCTATTTGGCCTATATAAGAGGCTGTTTCAGCCGAAGCCGCTCATTATAGTTCTAGACAGCGACAACAGCAGTCATCCCTTAGTAGCAGCAGTAGCAATGCCGTGTATCCAGCGATAGTGGATATCGGCCACAGCTGTGACATAACAATGGATAGCGCACTAGTTGCAGCGGATCTCAGCATCGATAGCAGCTGGGCCAGCTAATGCAGGAGTAGCGGATACCAATGGCAGCGTATAGCGCCACAACTGTGGCATGGCTACGCATAGCGTAGCAGTTGCAGCGGGTATATTTGATCATGAAGCATTTATGCAATAATTGAATGAATATTGCAATTACAGCGATCGGCCTTTTTCAAGGCTACTAAATGATTTTGGAAGAGTATTATGAATGGTTATTAATAAACTGCTACTGAGGTTTGATGCTGCTGCAAATGCATAGCAATGTGATGTTTATTACGATTTGTTGATACTGTGCTTAACAAGCGGCATATACGAAACAAATCCGATTTCAAACAGACAAGTTCGGCCCGTACTGCTCACGATGCTAAGTCTGTTTTAGAAAATTCACAACACTTTATTAACAAGGATGTAACGTCTTGAAGAAGACGGTTATAGTTTGACATCACAGCAGAATTTCGACCCTCATACTCATATCAACCATCGGCAATATCAAACACGCAACAATCTGCTTCCATGCGACTCGGGGACGGGAACATTTTCTTCTTCCAAGCCGCGCAACACGACACAATACATGTTATTTCGTTGCCTTTATGAGAGCTCTATCGGTCCGGCTCGACAGAATGTCCACAAGAAATCATTTTTGTACATCCGTGTTACGAAACTGAGAAAATCTGTAGGAACTGAAAATAAAGGCGGGGCCAGACTGAATGAGATGTATTTTTCGTACATTAGTATTACGACATAGTAAATAAAATTTTACGAACGTTGTAGAATGGTATAACGAGATATAATTGAGTCACACCTATTTTTCCAGCTATACCTTTCCGCAACATTCGAAAAATTTTCTATGTCAAAGCGGATATCGCACGCTATCTGACCATGAAGCATTTATGCAATAATTGAATGAAAACTGCAAATGCAGCAATCAGCTTTTTTCAAAGCTACTAAATGTATTTGGAAGAGTATAATGAATGGTTATTTATAAACTGAAACTGAGGTTTGATGCTGCTGCAAATGCACAGCAGTATGATGTTTATTACGATTTGTTGATACTGTGCCTAACAAGCGGTATATACGAAACAAATCCGATTTCAAAATGACTGACACGCAAGCAGCCGGGTTATCTTTCTTGTAAAAGTATTCTACTTAAACCTTGCGGTCGTGGCTTTGCACACAACCCTCCTGTGATTTTTTTTCATACGCGGGTAAAGGCTCGCAATCACTGCAAAAAACTAAAAGCATGAAAGTGCTTCAAAGGGCCGAATGTCGTATATCACTCGACTCAGTTCGACGAGCTGAGTATTTTCTGTATGTTTGTATGTATGTGTGTATATGTGTGTGTGTGTATATGCAACTTTTTTTTCTCACTCACTTTTTTCAGAGATGGCTGAACCGATTTCCATTGAATTAATTGAAAATGAAAGGGTTCGTTGCCACATAGGTTGCTGTTGAGTTTCATTGTAATCGGATTTTTCGTTTTGAGGTTATGTAACAAAGTGTATTAATCACGAAACATCAATAACTCAGAAACTGCACAACCGATTTCAACAAAACTGATGTCAAATGAAACGGGCTGTCTCCAGAACCCTTAATTAATAAATTTCATAATGATTAAACATATGGTTCAAAAGTTGTGTAAAAAAATGTTTTCCAGAGGCTGTTGAAACTCACTCATTTTTCTCAGTGATGGCTGGAACGATTTTCACAAAACTATTCTCGAATGAAAGGTCTAGTTGTCCCATATTGGATTTCATTGTAATCGGTTGGTAACTTTGTCCGTCATTTATAAAAATGTGAAATCACGTTATAAAAGCAAAGCTTATACCAAAGCCTGCTTAAACCCACCCACTTTTCTTCGAGATGGTTAGACCAATTTTCACGAAAGCAGTTGCAAATCAAAAGTCTAGTGGCCATATAACACTCCATTAAGTTTCATTTCATTGGATTTTTAGTTAAGGCACCATATTTCAAAATGTGAATGTCATGAAACTTCATTGTCTCAAAAACTACACAACCATTTAAAACATTTAGAAAAAAAAAACTGGTGTCAAATGGACGGGTTGTCTTGAAAATCATTAGCTAATGACTAAACATGTGGTTCGAAAGTTTTTAAAAGAAACGTGTTCGGCTTTAAATCTCACTCATTTTTCTTGAAATTAACTGAATCAATTTTTTCAAAATTAGTGTCGTATAGAAGTTCACAAGACCCTATTGAATGTAATAGGACTATAACTTTGTCCGTTATGTAGAAAAGAAGGAAATCAAATTTTAAAAAGAAACATATTCCAGGGATTCGATATTCTAAAACCCAAAGATTGGATATACCTTTATTTGATTGTATTTTTAAGGATGTTTTACAGAAACCGGAAGCTGCAAAATCGGGGTTTAAAGTGAAGTTTAGAGTTCACCCCGGCTTCCACACATTATCGCGGTTCCTAAAGAACATTGGGTAATGTTTGTCCCGTTTTCCATAAATCGGAAGCTACTATTTAAAAATTTAAAACGGCGTCCCAAGTTGATTAATAATAACGTTTCCGCTATACTCATAATGGATGATATTTGGTCACTTCAAGCTTTTTTCCAGAACTGAGAGTCGGCATCTTCGCCATCGAAATATCCAGTTTATACAGAGTTTGGCTATTTTAGGATGAATTCCGGTTACCAGGAGAAGTCATCTGGATTTTAGGCGTGATATTTTTGACACATAATCATTTCATAGTATTTGCATGTGTATGTGTTAATGTTTGCTCATATGTATGTAAATGTTATGTTTAAAATGTTCGGTATAGTTGTGCTGTTGGCTACTAGAAATTCGTTATTTAAAGTGGAAAATAAATCCTGCAGGAATTTTCAAGGTGTATTTTCTCTATAAATTAAAGTGTTCGTGTAAATCCATTTTAACAAGTAGTAATAAGTTAGAATGAGAAAGGCTGAGTCTCACCGCCAGGTGGAATAATTTGGGTTTTCCAACACGAACACTTTATCTGAGAGGAAACACTTCAAGTTAAGTGATGTTTAGTTCAGTGGAGCTTTGCTGTTTCTGCCAAGTATCGAGGATTCAACTTTGTGTTCATCTGACCAGTTCTATTATAAGAAGACTTATTTTGCCCAGAGAAAATCATCGAGGTATAAGAGATTTCAGCGTGAAGAATGGGCAAGTGGGGAGTGGGGGATTGATTAATGATATAATCAGTTATTAATCCAAAATGTAAGCTTTTCAGACTTTATGTGCACGAAAAAGTGGTGTCATATCAAATCAGGAAAATGTTCGTGAAAAACTTTGACTATGTGTTAATTACTATTTACCTGCTTTGAAGTAGAGGTTGAGCTTCTGAGCTTAGTGGGGAATGATTTCCGTTATCGGGGAAATTCTCAGGTGCCGCTTCCTTGTATGGCCTAAGTTTTTAGAGTAAAAAAAATATTGAAGAAAGAGATATATTTTTTAAACACTCGGACTGTTTGCGAATCAATTATTACAAGTATTACTTACTCGGTCGTTTGACCTTTGTAATTATATGCTCTGACAGGGTACCCATTCGCTGAGTTTTGATTGTTCCAATATCCTTGGTTTCCGCTGTTTTGAGCAAATACCAAATTCAAAATCACGCAGAAGCTAGAATAGTAATTTTTCTTTGAACGTATTTGAATCAAAGTAATTGTTTTTCAAATTACCAAAAAAGCGTAAACTCACGAAGCAACATTTTCAAAACTATACTCACTCTTGAACGGCCGATGGTTTACTGTTCGGGTGATCATGCTGCAATTAATAGATTACTTCAGCATATGATGGTTAAATACTTAAATGTAAAAGATTCTCTAAATAAATTTCATACCAAATCACTAAAGATTTTTAATAATCAGGATAAATAATAAAATAAAAAATAATAAACTCCAAAATCTCTGGTGTGTAACGCAATCATAAGTAAAGTCGCATTTTTTTATTCGCTGAATCTCTATGGTTTCTCATAATTGTAATGTTTTGGGTCATCAAAATAAATGCGACAAGCTAAGTGCGGGTAGGTGGTCCCCGTGGCTCTGTGGTTAGCGATGTCGATCGGCTAGCTCTCCCACACGGTTGTGATATCGGGTACGATTCCCGATCGAGTCAAGGATCTATTCGAGCTGGAAATTTTCTCGACTCAGCACTGGGGCACGGTGTATCGTTGTACTCATCCTACACATGCAAAATGTGCCAAAAAAAAACAATATCGATAACGAATTCTCTCAACTAATCTAGTTGATCGAGACCGCTATTAGCCCCAAGGCTAAGCGTGCAATATTGTTTTAAATGCGGGTAAATTGTTGTCGGTTCAATTTCACGAACCAATCCTACATCTCTTGCTATCGCAATTGTTCGGGAATCCCGGGGCAAGATCACGAACTCCCGTCGCAGGCATGATTAAAATATGTTAGCTTGTAGAGAGTTAGTATTATCTCTTAAAGTCCCAAAACTGCAGTCTCATTCGAGGGATTCAAACTTAATAAGTCGTTTACATGGCATTTTTATTTTAAAATCAGATTTGCGAAGAGCTAACACAATGGTCCGGTGATGGTTCAATATAATCAGTACTAAGAGTAAGTCTTACGTATCAATTGTGAGAATTTCCCTGCTGAAGACATTGTTTTTTTGAATTCAAATGATAAAAAATTGTTAAGCATTTCAATAAGTATCGGTATTTTCGAGGATAACAGTCTGACATTAACATAACCTTTATGAAATGTACAATTTGAAAAAGGCATTCAAACATGCGATTGTTGACCTTGTGTAAAAACATAAATATCAAAATTAAGAAAAAAATTATAATTTAGATCCCACGTTGCTTAGGTATTACGTACAGAAAAAAATAAAGGCTGTCAGAGATTATGTGAACAATGTAAACGTAATACCAACGTAAACTGTGAGCAGTCAAAATTTCCGTGTCTGAAACAAAGTGTTTTCAAGCATCACGCCAAAAATATTTTTGCGATACGTTCCATATGATATACAGTTCCTCTACAATTATGGGTCAGTCAACGTGTGGTCTGAATGTTCAAAAATGGATATAAAATCGCAAATATTATCAACTACGAATGTTTTACTATCTATCTCTGTGTTCTGATGTGTACTTACGATCAACAATTAGTTTCACTGCAGTTGATGCGTGTAAACGGTTGGTAAAAGACACAATTATGGGTCAATTTTGGCATTCAACATCATTTCGTCTATAATACCGTCAAAATACATAACGCAAGTTATTTTATTGTTGTAAAAGCTTGTTAATAAGTTATTTTATTTAGTCTTGATGCATTATCACGTAAAAGTAATAAAAATAGTCAAAATATAGACTGATCCACAATTGTGCACCGCAAAATGTAACATTACTACAATTATGGGTCACTTCACTTATTGCACCTAGCACAGTTATAATTTTTAGGGACATTTTCAACTTTAAATCATTTTAATCGTATAAATGAGGCTACAAGTGAGTTGCAAAAAATACCACTGCTAATGAAAATTGTTCAGTTTCTTGAGAATAGACGTATTTTCTTAAAAGTGACCCATAATTGTAGCTGATCCATAACTGTGAAGGCATTGTAGTTGCAGCAAAATTAAATTAAGTTGTATTACTTAAAGTGTGCATGGGACATTATCTACAAGGAATGTGTGCCTGTCATCATTGATTATGGTCAACGTTGTGATTAAGGGGTTATCTACCTTTTTGTTCGAGAAAAAAGAGCAAAGTTTGGGATTTCTTGCGGTGTTTACGATAGTGACGCAGTTGATCAACTGAAATAAAAAAACCCATGTAATTTCATCAGTTTAGAAGTGTGCCGGGTATCTGAACGATCGTTTTCATAAGTATTGTATTTTCAGTGCAAACGGGAACGCTTTTCCAGAAAAACACGTTTTCAGCGCTGAAAGATGCATCAATTTTTTTTTGGCAGAGTAAACTTCGTGTATCAAAAAAGGAGTTCAACGACCGGGAAATTTTATAACGAACAACTAAAAAAAAGAGATGGCGAAAATCAGTTTAGTAGTTTCATTGCAATCGTAAACACGGCAAAGTCATTTTTAAGAAACACCATTCCGAGGCAAACGCTTATGGAGATTCAAGTTTAGCCTATGCGGCCGTGGCGAGGCGCGCTGCAAATCGCGCTAACTTTCTCCCTATTGTGCAGATCTTTGTGAAAATTTGTAAAAATGTTTTCAAGATGTTGTAATTTAAGATAATGCAACAGAAAAAAAGAAGAAAATGATATTGTTCCACCAATATTGGTTCAAAGTCTCGCTTAAATGGTTCGTCTCTAATTACCCTAGCGCATTCGTTGTTTTGCTTTCGTCTCGATTAGACGCAAATTGTTTATCTTCGTTTGATTCGCAAAATAACAATACACGAGTTATCGTACGGGTGTTTTTTTTTTGTCGATTAGTTCTTGTGCTGTGCGATAACAATAGCCTGCAGTATTGTGGATTTCAGGATAATTACACGAATCACGATCAAATTAACTTGAACCCTTCGAACCCCGAAATGAAGTAAATGAAGCAGTCCAAAAAGTATAATAAATCTGGCAACCATACTGTATATAAATATTAAGCGACAAATTCCGGCATCACAAAACCGCTGCCAGCACTTTTTTCGTAAAAATCATTGTTTTTTTTCTGTTTGGTGTTGAACATTTGGAGCATGCACTTTATGTGAAAAATTGAAATCCTGGAACGCATCAATTTCGTACAATGGGGGATACAGAGGAAATCGATAAGAATGCTCACAACCTCGAGAATGAAATGATGGAGATTGGAGGACGAAACGAATATGAATATTCCGCAGAGCCGCTGCAGATTGACGACGATGTTTTGTACGTTTCGGAATACCTGGAAGATTCGGAACATCCGGCACATTATTTTTGCTCGGATTTTAGTATTGAGCCTGAGCCATCGACTTCCAAGGGTCTACCAGCAAAAAAGGTAAGAGTTGGATTTTTTTACATGCCACAATATGCATTAGTTATGAAATTCAATGATTTTAGGCAAAGATTAATCGGAGTTTCTGCGCCAACATGAAGAGTATAACGGCAGTATTGAGCGGAAAGAAGTTCAGATTCCAAGCCCCAGTTTACTTGAGGAAGTTCAAAAATCAAAAGTCATATGAAAACTGCGGGACGGTTAACGTTGATGGAGACACAACCGAAGAAGTTGTTCTAAAAATTTGGGAGTTCTGTTCCAAGTTTGTTTATCGTGCCGTTTCTTTCTCGGAACCGTCCGATTCACGAGCTGACCCTAAGTGGGCTGAATTTTCGCCGAAATACGATGAACGTGATACATTTATTATTTTTTAGGATAAATCTAGCTAGAAAAACATTGCTCCCTCTAAAGTAGATAGCAATACTTTGGCAAATTGGCTAGTAAAAGAAGTTTTCGTAATCGTATACAAGTACTCGTAATCAGTTACATGTCTTGAGAAATGGCGTCTTGTTGAAAACCAGCTCCTTTGCCCATTAGAAACTGACCGTTCGGGTGCGGAATCTTTAACTTCCATAAACCGGCTGAAGGAGGAGCTCAAACGCATACACGGAAAGTACCTATCAGGTGACGACGTTAATTGGGAATGCTGGGCATGTTGGATACCGAGCAAGCCGTATGACCAACGAGAAGATTTGAAAAACCAGGCGCCTCCCGAATATCTTATGAACCTTTTTTGCAGTGTACCTGTCCAAAGTGACACAATTTTGGTAAAAGCAAGACTTGATCTACAGGTGGCCAGCACGGTTAACTCTGCATTCCGAAACATACTCGGCGAACTGAAAAATGATCACCAACAAGCGAGCAACATATTGAATATTATGGGAGAAAGGATTTCGATGATGGAGGCTAAGCAGAAAGAATACGACGACATGTTAGCAGCAATGAACACTTCAGTGAGTGTGAAGGAGAATAAATTTTCGGTTTTTTTTTTCTTCATCTATAATTTATTTGACACGGCACAAATACAATTTAATGTTTAACGGCGCCAATTATATCTGGTAGCTTACTTTCTAAAGTATCTAAGTAAATCTAACTTAAAGCTAGAATGTTTTGCATTAAAAGCACTGATTTGTTGTTTGATGGTTTTCCATCGCCATAGGTAAGCAGCATATTGAATATGTTCCGCTGCTGGGCCATGATATTACGGACTGGCATATTGGGTTGTCTCCCTCGGGACCTGAGAGTATCGTGCGGGTCTAGTTGCTGTTTCCGGATCCGGGGTCTTAACGTGTTCTTGTCGTTTGGTTGGATGTAGGCGGGAGGGAATAGGATTAAACTGGGGCGTGGATGGATTTCAGGAAAACGTATATAAGGGACATGTAGGATAGGTCACGGCTCGCCAAGACATCACGAACAGGAACAGCCGGCTGCCTACTTTCGGCCTGCAGGGTAGCTATTAATTTAGACCTGGCGTCACGGTGTACAGGGCATGACCACACCACATGCTCTATGTCGTGATAACCCTCACCACAGGCATTGACACCACTTTCCCCGAGCCCAACACGACGGAGATGCGCGTCAAATCTATAGTGATTGTACATAAGCCGGGACATCACGCAAATGAAATCCCGACCTACATCCAACCCCTTGAACCACGGGTTCGTCGATACTTTGGGGATTATGGAATGTAACCACCTTCCCAATTCCCCTCTGGTCCAAGCATTTTGCCAACTGATGATCGTATTCTGACGTACAAGTGCGAAAAATTCATTAAAAGCAATTGGTCTTTCATAAATATCACCGTTTGTTGCGCCCACCTTAGCCAAAGAGTCCGCTTTCTCATTGCCCGGTATCGAGCAGTGAGAAGGGACCCACGCTAAGGTAATCTGAGTAGATTTTTCGGATAAAGCACTCAGATGTTCCCGTATTTTCCCCAGGAAATACGGAGAGTACTTAACATCTTTCATCGATCGGAGAGCCTCAATGGAACTGAGACTGTCCGTAAAGATGAAATAATGGTCCGTGGGCATTTTTTCGATAATCCCTAGGGTGTACTTAATTGCAGCCAATTCTGCGACGTAAACAGAAGAAGGATTATCGAGCTTATGGGAGACGGTTAAATTGTTATTGAAAATACCGAAGCCAGTGGACCCATCAAGAAGTGATCCGTCAGTGTAGAACATATTGTTGCAGTTAATGTTTCGATATTTATTGGAAAAAAATTTATGGATCTGCTGCACGCGTAAATGATCCGGGATTCCACGAGTTTCTTCTATCATGGATGTATCGAAAAACACAGTAGAATCAGAAGTATTTGATAAGTCGACACGATTTGGAATATTCGAAGAAGGGTTAATATTTTGGGACATGTGATGGAAATACAATGTCATAAAACGGTTTGAGAATTAAGTTCGATTAACCTTTCAAAATTTTCAATCACGGGACGGTTCAAGACCTCACATTTGATAAGAATACGAGAAGACAGGCTCCAAAAGCGGTTTTTCAATGGTAGTACTCCAGCTAAGACCTCCAAACTCATCGTATGGGTCGATTGCATGCAACCTAAGGCGATACGCAAACAACGATATTGTATTCGCTCCAGTTTGATCAGATGTGTGTTTGCTATGGAGCGGAAGCAGAAACACCCGTATTCAATAACAGACAATATCGTAAAAGGTGATTCTATCGCGTCGTGGCCCGGAGACGCATCACGAACAATATTTTGCTCAGGAACAGAGTCCGGACATACTTTCCTGGCAACATCAAATATCCACCGACTTGAAGACTCCTCGCTTTCGTTGACCGTTACGCGATTCCGCATTCTTCGGGCTGTGTTCCAAAGAGTGCTCATCGATGTCTCCCTCGACGTCTCGTTCACGAACCGACGCCAATATCCACGTTTCTTTGCTTTAGCCAAGCTTTTAAGCTTGGTATCAAGCTCCGAATATCGTAAATAGTCGCCAGGTATACCTCCCGTCTGGTAGGCCTTAAACGCGTCGGATCTTTGCGTGTAGACATCGGAGCACTCTTGGTCCCACCACGGAGTGGGAGGCCGTTCTTTGATCGTTACGCCGGGATATTTCTTCGTTTGGGCTTGCAACGCGGCGTCGAGAATCAAGCCCGCGAGGAGGTTGTATTCTTCAAGTGGTGAATGATGTTGAATCGACTCGACCGCTTTTGAAATCATTTCCTCGTATAACTTCCAATCGACATTTCGTGTGAGGTCATACGGAATGTCAATTGGTCGCATGCGAGTTGACCCGTTAGTAATTGAAATAAGAATAGGCAGATGGTCGCTACCGTGAGGATCGAGGATTACCTTCCATGTGCAATCCAACCGTAGCGACGTCGAACATAAGGATAGATCCAAAGCGCTTGGGCGCGCTGGAGGTTTCGGGATACGTGTCATTTCACCGTTGTTTAAAATAGTCATGTCGAAGTCATCGCAAAGGTTATAGATTAAAGAGGAGCGGTTATCATTGTAAGGGGAACCCCAAGCCACGCCATGAGAGTTGAAGTCTCCCAAAATCAAACGTGGCGAGGGAAGAAGTTCTATTAAATCAAAGAGCAGCTGTTGCCCAACCTGTGCTCTGGGAGGAATATATATTGAGGCAATACAAAGCTCTTTACCTTGTATTGTCATTTGACATGCGACAACTTCGATGCCTGGAATCGAGGGGAGGTTAATACGATAGAAAGAATAGCACTTTTTAATCCCTAAAAGTACTCCTCCATATGGGGTGTCTCGATCAAGGCGAATAATATTAAAATCATGGAAGTTGAGATCAATATTTGAAGTAAGCCAAGTTTCACAAAGGGAAAATGCATCGCATTTGTTTTTATTTATCAAAACTTTAAACGAATCAATTTTTGGTAAAATATATCTACAATTCCACTGTAAGACAGAGATAGAATCCTTCATATACGCAGTTGAATTAGGCATCGAAGGATACAATCGCTGCAAGGAGGGGCCATTGGGCAGTCAACTGTTTCAAAAACGATCTAACTGTTAGGAGAAATGCTGTAAGAAAAATTTTAATTGGATCGGGTACATTGAAAGTTTCAAAAATCCAGTCCATAATGTCAGAAAATTTCACTAATCCAGAGTTTGTTTCATCAACTGGATGTGCAAAAGAAACAACTGGGGTTTTAGATGTTCCTGGCAGTGCTGGGAACTCCTTCTGGGACTTTGAATTTGCAAGCCCAGGAGGAGTTTGCTTCGGTTTTTCCGCAGCACTGTTTGGTTTGCTTGTAACTTTCATTTCACTTTGGGAAATCTTAGGACCTTTTCTGGGAAGTTTAGGAGAGGAAATATTTTTCCTCTTTCTAGACTCCCCAGGATTGGCGTAAGATGTTCCCGCTGGTGAATCGTCAGAATCGGTTTCATCAGAGGACAACAGATCATAAGGGTTTGATGTAATGGGAGAAGTGGTAACGGTCTTCTTCAGCATCTCAGCGTAAGAACGCTTCGAACGCTCTTTGAGAGACCTCTTTATTTTATCCCATGTCGAGAGCTCATGCTGACTCTCCCCACAGTGAATGCATTTTTCAGCATTTTTACTGCAGGAATCATCCGCATGATTCTCCCCACACTTGCCACAACGTGCCTTATTGCAGCAGTAGGCGGCGGTGTGGCCTAACTGCTTACAATTCAGGCAGTTCATGACGCGAGGCACATATAATCGCACAGGGAGACGAACCCGGTGGATCGAGACGTGGCTTGGTAGCGC
This sequence comes from Wyeomyia smithii, assembly GCF_029784165.1. Taxonomy (NCBI): domain Eukaryota; kingdom Metazoa; phylum Arthropoda; class Insecta; order Diptera; family Culicidae; genus Wyeomyia; species Wyeomyia smithii. The sequence continues at coordinate 109,420,366 of NC_073695.1, read as the reverse complement.
TGACCCGGCGAACGTAACTCGAAACGAGTCTGACGGGGTGTATACTGTTTTGCCACCGATGATCGATGCTGACCGCAATTGCTTGCAGTCGAGCACCTTTACATCGGGACAGGTTTTGTTTTTAAAGCACCCTTTGGCACTTGCCAGTATACACTCGACGGACAGACTCGAATCGGTTATGACACCGTCGATCTCCACGTCTCGTGCGGGTATGTAAACGCGATACTCGCGTGTGAAGAGCTCAGAGCAAGCTATATCGTTGGCCGCTTCCAGGTTACTGACCACGACACGGAGCTTGTTAGGCCGGACCTTGGAAATTTCGGTCACGCCCTTGTACTCCTTCGTCAGGTCTTTAGAAATCTGCAAGAGGTTCAACTGTTTCGATTTCGGTCCCGCCTTTGGCCGAAAATAGACAGTATAGCTGCCCTGGGCTCCGTCTGGGTAAAGCCTGGGGCGAGGGGGGACTTAGAATGAACAGGGGAGGGGGTAACAGAAGGGTCAGGGTCAGAAGGGTTCGGGGATGGTGGCGCGGGAGGCGAGGGATCTACATCCATCCCGCTAAGTCTAGCGCACTAGCGCCGACAAGAGCACGTACCTTTTTACTTCTCCCTTCCAGTAAGGTTTGTTGTCCGATCGTTCGAAGTTGCAGCCGTTACAGCCAGCAGCACCAATACAGCAGCACCAAACAGCCACCAGCAGCGAGCCAGGTGTGAGATCACTCCACACAGCGATACAACTCACTGTCAACTGATGGCTTCTTCTTTTTCCTCTTTTGTGTCTCGTTCACTGCTGTAGCACAATTCAGCCAGCAGCCAAATCGGCTTACGCACCAGCTGGTTGTCACGATGCGAAACAGTTGCACAAAGGCGCGACCTTGAACCCGGATTTATTTCACTCGACCAGGCAAACAATGCCAACACTTGTTCACACGTCTTTTGTTTTATATTCTATCGGAGCGATCACCGATCACACGTCCGATACTGATGCGTGTTCGGCACAGAATGAAAATTCTCGGTTGAGCTTGCTCATAGTGTTACAAACTGCCTCGACGTAGATCATGATTTGATTTTAGTTTGTTTATTTTTACCTGTGGCTGATTAAAAACAATTTCCGACTGAAACCGAACATCGTTTATTTTTCTATAAAATACATTGATGGAATAAAATGAGAAAATGTTTTATGTTAAGTTTCAAATCCGAACTTCTTAATATCTAGTCCCAAACCCCGACTGGGATCGAATTGCCCCCCAGGAGATAACCACATTTTGCGAACACTCTTGTGAAATCGTAGTTTTTGAAGTGTCGGAAAGCCTCAGCGATGACAACTGTGAGATTTTTGGAACTATTTTCTACGTAGACCCGTTTCAAGAACTTTTTGAGATACCCAAAAGAAATTCAATTGGGTTGAAAAATGGGGCATAAGCAGGAAGAAAAACTACTACAATACCCAATGATCGCAAGTATTCGATTATCGATTTATGACAATGGATTCTCGCTCCATCGAGAATCCATACAGAGTATGCTCCAGGGTTTCGCTGTACTAGACGGGAAGTAGCGAAAGAACGAACGCAGTTGTAAAATTTTTCTCTGGTAAACGTGCCTTCGGTGGAATAGGTATCGAGTACTCCGTTGTACCCAATGAAACTGAGCAGGGAACAGCGAGGCCGCCGTACAAACTCTACTCTGTATATGATTTTTTGCCCAACTGGAGCATACCCTTTATTTCTGAGCATGCTTCGGTTATCGCACGATGCTTCGTCGAGAAATACCAGTGAATGAATATCCCAGGTGACAAGAGACATATCCGAGGCAAACCTGTAGATGTCCAGCATTCGTTTTGGATTGCCCGGCGTTCTAATACTTTTCAGGAGAGTCCTTCTTCATGAAGGATTCGGCATATAGAAGCTGTGCTTATTGTTTTGTGAAATCTTCGCTCAAATTGTGACTTGGTCTCGTCAAGGTAAAGGATGGGACAGTCCTTGTAAAGATCGACCAGCCACCTTCTCTGGTCGGAGTTGAACTTGAGATATACCTGTTCCATATCTTTCCGCTTGAAAATCTTGTTCTCTTCGTAAATTTTTATCCAGTTTGAGACGGTTGTTCGATGTTTCGCATATATTTTCGCAAGTGTATTTTTACTTAATCCAATAAAGTCAGAGCGTCTTACCCGGGACATCCCGGGATGGATTTCCCGGGAAATTTGAATTTCCCGGAATTCCCGAATCCCGGGAAATAGTTATTCAAATCCCGGGAAGTATTTTCTTCAATAAGAAATATTGAAAAATCGATATAAACTTACAGACTCTGTACACTGTTGTGCAATGGTGAATGAAATTGTATAGCCATGTGCTTATGAATGACTTTTATTTTCCTCTAATATATTTTGATTCGTGTAAGAAATGCGATTTGCCCGTTAGTTGACATTTAACGCACATTTATTTCATCATCATGTGACGATTCGAAAAATACCATTCTTCCAAAACACAAAGACTAGATTGGAGAAAGTAGAATATGAAAGGACTTTTACAAGTGATCGTAGTTTATAAGAAATGCAATTGAGAAGAGCAATATACCCTACACTAGGGAACCTGTATATTAGAGAAATGACAAGACATCCACCGTCAGGGCAACTGTCAACATTAAAACGTATAACGGTAATGTAAAATTATACAACTCGCCCGTTTGGATTTTGACAGTTGTCTTAACGGTGAGTTTCTCGGCGCCTCTCTGGTGTATAGTCTGACTACCCTACACCAACGCACTCTATTCATTCATCATTTCATCTTCGCGCGAAGACGCGAGAAGTAGGCGAATTCCTTGCACAATTAAAAGATCGCCATTGTATCACCACGCGAGGATGAGAATGGGGAAAATAGGATCAGCGCATATAAAAGGACGTGCACAAGCGATTGTAATTTCTAAGTTTGATTGCAGCAGACGAAGTACACAATCAAGGGAACAAACAGAACTTCTAATTAGAGATTCCGCACGTGAATGAAAACAGTTATTAGTTTGTCACCGTCGTAAACAACAAGTCGAGAATAATCATATTGAAAAAGGTTTGTCTGTCATCCAGCAGCAGTTTCGAATCTATTATTACAGTTAACTATTCATTATTGCAGAAATGGCAGGAGTTTGGCAATATTTCAAGAAGGTGCCCGGCGATAAGGAAGCGCAATCCTTGAAATGTCCACAGCAACTCTCGTGCAAGGGTTCATCTACCAGTGGTCTTTTACGACACTTGCAGAACAAACACAAAATCACCGTAAAACGACCATCCTCTAAAGAAGCGGTAACTACAAACCCAAGTCCTCGTAAAGTGTCGAAGCTAAGTAGTCCTCCTACAGGATCTTCGTTGATGTAGTTTGTGAAACAAAAATTACCAGCCAAACTAATGAACTTTATTAAATTTTTCGAGAATTGATCATCTTTTTAAATTGTTTTAGGAATTCGATTCCTTTTTTCATTTTATGTGACAAAAATAAATTCCAAATTAAATAAATCGCAGTTATTTTACGTTTCGTTCAAAATTTCTTTTACATCCCGGGATTCCGGGATTTCCCGGGAAATCATATTTATATTTCCCGAATCCCGGGAAGCTAAAAACAGTCGGGTAATGGACGCTCTAAGTAATATCCATACAGACAGTGATACGCTGTATTAGATGAAGCATGCTGATGCAAAACTTGCTTCTGGATGTCTACCATGATTACTTTATTGGATTAGGCCTTCCAATCTGAAGATCTCCGGCTAGTCTTTTACTGCAAATAAATAATATATGAACATAAGTGCAACTACAGATTCATTTAATCAATATAAATACCTACTGACGAGTATACTGAACAGATTTGGAAAATCTGTATAAATATTCACTTTTGAGTATTCTCCCTTTTATCAGCAATCGACGACACAAAGCAGTAATCAAAACAAAAACACGTTGCTTGTCATTTCGCAGTCTTTCGCCAATCTGAGTAGCGCGTTACCACCGCCGCGCGATGAGATTTTATTTTAAGCGCGACAATATATCGACAGAAACATCTTCTGCACACTGGTAGGGGCAGGCTACTCCGCCAGTGATCTGATACGCAGCTGATATATCAGCAAGAATGATTCTCCCGCACCGCTGTTACCCCGCTAGCAGCACGGACCACCATACGATCGAGCGAGTGGAAGTCAACTACAAGTGGCATCTACAAGGTCGCGTGTAAGATACGGCCACTGTGTCACAACACGAAACTGGATCGTCATTGTTTGTTCTACGGAGTCACTCTTCCAGATTGATCCTACTAGCAGCCGTGAGGTCGTAATAAGTTCGGTGAAGTATTCACTTTAGAATTTTCATTATTATTATTAATATTATTACTATCAATATCATTATTATTAATATTATTATTATTTTTGTTATTATTAATATTATTATTATTAATATTATTGTTATTATTACTATTGTTATTAGTATTAGTATTACTGTGTTTTTTTATTTGATCCATTGTAGTTTGAAATATTGTTTTTAAAATTTAATATCAACTACTTCAGTCCCCCCCCCACATTCGAATATTTATCGTTTGTGTGCGGTAGAGCGTAACGCTCCCGCAAAATGAACGACCATTGCCGACCAAAGCCATTGAATATTATTCAAATTGGCAAAGACCTGGCAAAACATTTTTCGGCCATAACCGAAATTACGAGGGTGAGGCCGAACAAACGGCGAGTTGTCGTGAGTAGCTTGAAGCGATCAAACGAAATTGCTAGCTACGAGCTCTTCACGAGAGAGTATCGCGTGTACATCCCTGCCAAGGATGTAGAAATCGATGGTTACCGAGGGGAATCTCACTGTCGATGACATTTTGCGTCATGGGGTTGGCTGTTTTAAGAACCCCTTGATGCAATGTGTAAAGATACTGGATTGCAAGCAATTGCATTCAGTATCCATCGAAGAAGGGAAGAAGAAATTCCTCCCTTCGGATTCCTTCAGAGTAACATTCGCCGGATCCGCACTGCCGAACTACACCCGTTTGGACAGGGTTTGTCTACCTGTACGCCTGTTTGTGCCGCGGGTCATGCACTGCCAAAACTGTGAGCAAACCAGGAGTACCCACCGCTTCCTGGGGCACCAGAAACCTCTTGTGCACCCATTTCTCGGTCAGAAGACATAAAAGAAACAGGGTTCATAAAATTCTCTGATATTGTGGACTGGATATATAAAACATTCAACATACCAGATCCCCTTTAAAACATTCTTCTTGCCCTTCTCCCTACAGTGAAAACCTTTTTGAAGCTACTCACAGCAACTTGGGCCCTCATTTCAGCTATCATATCTTTCGATGACTAATACGTCGAAAGAGGTAAGGAATTTTGTCACTGTGTTACAGTGGAATTGCAGAAGTATCATCCCCAAATTCGATTTATTTTCACATTTGATAAACACATACAACTGTGATGCGTTCGCGCTCTGTGAGACATTTCTCAATTCAAATGACCAACTTAATTTTCACGATTTCAACATAATTTGTCGAGATCGAGACTCACACGGTGGAGGGGTAATTTTAGGGATCAAAAGGTGCTTGGGGATCAAAAGACCTTTGCCTTGTTTCGTTATATATTCCCCCATCCGCGCGGATTGAGCAGAGGCAATTTTCTGATATAGCAGAATTGCTTTCCACCCCTTTTTTATATTGGGAGATTTCAACTCTCACTGTTCGCTATGGGGGTCGTTGTACGACGACAACCGATCTTCTTTAATCTGTAACTTGATCGACGACTTCAACATGACACTTTTGAATACTGGGGAAGCGACACGTGTACCTAACCCTCCAGCACGTGAAAGCGTGCTTGACCTATCCCTCTGCTCGACATCACTAGCGTAAATTGCCAGTGGAAAGTAATCAACGATCCCCACGGTGGTGATCATCTTCCAATCGTTATCTCAATTGCTAATGGTTCAACTCCCCCGAACCCAATCAATATTTCTTACGACCTTACTTGTAATATTGATTGAAAGCGTTATGAGACTATCATAGCGGAATCCATCGAGTCTCACGAGAAACTTCCTCCGGAGGAAGAATACGCGTTCCTATCTGGCTTGACCATCGACGCCGCGACTCAAGCTCAGACGAAACCGATACCCGGGGTAACAATTAGACGGCGTCCTCCTACCAAGTGCTGGGACAAAGAGTGCTCTGAATTGTACGCGCAAAAATCCTCGGCATATAAGGACTACCGAAAGTACGGCTCTATTAATTTGCTTCGAAGGTACGACGTACTGAACAGGCAGATGAAGAGCCTAATGAAGGCGAAAAAACACGGATACTGGCGGCGGATTGTAAACGCGTTGTCGAGGGAAACAGCGATAAGCACTCTTTGGGATACCGCCAGGCGCATGCGGAATCGTAACGTTCCGAATGACCGCTGGATATTCGATTTTGCCAAAAAGGTCTGCCCGGATTCTGTACCGGAACAGAAAACCTTTCGTGACGCGTTTTTAGTAACTACGGAAGAGCCTCCGTTTTCGATGTTGGAATTCTCAATGGCTCTCTTCTCGTGCAACAATAAAGCTCCAGGATTGGATAGAATCAAGTTCAACCTGCTGAAAAATCTAATAGCGCAGCTTACCCTATCCGGCGAGCAAACACCACTCGTAGCACTCGCACTCACGGGCCAGCGGAACAACCTTCGCTGGTCTTATAACAAAGAAGCGGAACAACCTTCGCTTCACAGGACACAGATCGAACACAAACTGTAAATATAAAACAGTAAACGCGCACTGAGAAAACAATAACAACACGCGACGTGTATGCACTACCGTGGTCGAGGCTAAACTGAACTCTTCCCGCGATGGATGCCTCTGTTGCCGATCACAACAAACCCGCTGTGACGTCGAAGTCAGCATTCAGCACACCACTTTTCCACAGCTAGAGGGGATTTCCGGCCTATCTAACCCTAAACATTAATTCACAAATATAAATGAAAAATTATCGGCCCGAAAACGAAAAACGAAAAAACGAACGAATTTAAACAAATTTACGTGAGCGATATTCAGCGCAAGTGGTGAGAACTGTCATTCTGGGTACACGCTGCTGCGGGGGTGTCAAAATGCGGGTAATTTTCACTCATATACTCCCGCGTAAAAGTACCCAAAATAAGGGTTATTTTTACGTGAACACGCTCTTGCAGCGTTACCCGAAATTAGATAAATTTTCCACTCGATGCTGAAATTGCAACCGCACAGGTTTCAAATGGACCACCGTTTTCTAATTTAGACCACAACAATTTCCAAATTCCACAGCAAATGACCAGGTCTATTTAAATAATTTACTAATCTACTGTGTAACAGGTATTTCAATTGTGAACCATGGACCATGTGACCATTTCCTTCTCGCTTCGTAGTCAATCCTCCAAAATAATTCTGAATATTTCGTATTGACCTTGAATGACGAGGATTTACTGAGATGAGCTTTGCAACTGTAGACTGCAGCCGCTCTTTCGTAATAGGGAGTCCTTTACGTGCCATCCGAGTCATCCAGCGAACAATTGAATCCTCTTCGCGGCATTCAATGCAGTTGGTTTGCCTTTTCGTGGTTTTCCTGACTACTTCCTCCTTGCATGGAACATTACGGTGGATCGTGGAACATTGTAGCGCCTGCAAGCTTCTCTAGTCGAAACACCACTTTTTATTGCTTGAAGACACTCAGTAACAGCTGCTTCAGTATATTTTTCACCAGCTTTCGGCGTTTTTTCCCCATTTTAGCAGCAATTTTTTACAATAACACGATCATAACACATCTATGATAACTATGATTCACTGTGTTAGGCAGTTCGAGAGAGACAGCGTGCTGATCGCTCTTGTTCGAAATGAAGCATGCCGAAATTAGGAAAACAGTACTTTTTTATCCTTAGTTGGACCACTATTTTTAAAAATTTAAGATGTTTTTTCTAGTGAAATGTATTGCTTAACCTTTAAAGACATTATTATTCTACCCGTTCAAAAATCTGGTAGTTTTTGCTAGGAAAGTGTGATGTCAGTACAGTTTTTGGTAAAGCCAAAAAAAAAGCAAAGCCTTGGTGCTACATTCCATATCGGAACTCGACCTTCTGTTTATTGTACACAGACTTCGCAGCCAACTGTTAAGTGTACAGGACAATTGCGGGGCTAGCGCTACGATCCTACTGACACTAACAGTCTCTCCCGAGCCGAGACTTGAACCTACGACGACTGGCTTGTTAGGCCAGCATCGTACCTCGAGACCAGCTGGGAGATGTTTGGTAAAGCCATTTCTTATGAAAACGTTAACGGACCATGGTAAACCTGGTAGCTGTTATTAAAAGTTATTTTTTACATCTTTCTGGTGAAGAACATTATTGAAATTGAACCTATCTAAATAAGTATATTCATCATGTGTCATTTGCAGTGGTGGGCACCATTTCGATAATACGCTAATCGCTAACAACTAATGCTAATGTTCAGTTAGCGGTTTAGCGTTTTCGCTAATTTTTGAGCTGGTTAGCGGAACACTAATCGCTAATTCGCTAATTTTGTAGAGAAGCGACAAAAAAACTATTTTCAAAAACTGTGAATTGCTGATGGCGTATTATAATTGCTTCGAATGATGAACATATTTCAGTGAAAAAGTTACTTCTGAAACCTATGTTTCATTCAAACAACGTTCAATTATCTCAATTGTCTAGATTTCCTCTCTTTACGGCACAAGTGCAAGTCAGTCTTTTTACTTTAGAATGGGGTTCCAGTTACCGTATAAGCCAGAGCGTTCTGGAGAACAAGCTCAAGGTGATTTAGATTATATTTTCGGAACGTCAAAATTTCTTTGCATGTTGTAATGCACTAGATATTACGGCAACTTCGATTATACTTTTCCGATTCAGACAATATTTGTGGTTAATTCAACATTCCTAAAAGTATTTATTTCATATACAAGCAGACTCACTTTTGATGCTCCTTATTTCCACAAAATCCTCAAGTATGACCGTTATGTGAATTTTGAACCTCTTATTGTAAATAGCATTTAAAAGCTATTTTCTCTTTCGTTTGTTTTTATGAGCAATAAACATATACATACGGCAATCTACGTATTATTAAGTTAGCGATTAGCGAAAGTTTCGCTAATATGGGTTTAGCGTTTAGTGTTTAGTGATTATCGAGCTAAATTTTCCAGTTAGCAGATTAGCGCTCAGCGTCACTAAGTTTTCAGTTAACGGTGCCCACCACTGCTTGTTTGAAAAGCTCAAGGGTCATATTTTGAATTTTCTTATAAAAAGTTAATGGCAAATAGCTTTTGAGAATCGTGAGTGTCAAATTCGAAAGCAGGAATTTAATAATGTGCTGAAAAGTCTTACTTTTGACGTTGTACACGCAGGCTTAAAGAATATTCACCCAACTCGATGAAACGACGAGTCAGACGGAAAACAGCAGAAAATCTAACAAATTGAATTGGTGTCAAGGGATTAAGTGAAAATCTTATTTGATGACGTGACAGTGGGATTGACTTGTCGCCGCGTTTGGTGTTACCGTTTGTTCTACCAAAATGGTGGATGATATTTTTTACTTTAAAATGTGTGAATGAGTGGTATGCTCTTGACATTTTGACATTGTAAATTAAGTGCTAAGCTTAATATTATTCAATTGGGTTCTGCTGAGTTTTGTAATATAATGTTTATGAACAGTAAGTCAGTTGATTTTTTTCGTTTTCATCGGAAACGGATTTGCTTACATTACACCGTATTTTCAACCTCCGGCTGAGCTTACAAAACCGTCATGAGTTATGAACTGTTATGCTTTATTAGACCACTTTATTGAGAGTAATAGTAATAACTTTTATTGCTGCTGTGGTGAATAGTCCTCCTATGAATGGGGATAAATAGTAGACTCTACATATGAAACTGTGCTGCTTGCAAATGAACAACCCATTTGCAGCAAAAATTATCGACCACTACGAAATAACAGCTTTAGGTTTACAGTAACTACATATCAAATAATTTTCTTCTAATGTAAATACGGTGTTGGTTGAATTTACTAATTTTAAGCATGCAGCATAGCTTTCTTCAAACCTAAGAGGAAATTATCGTCAGAACGGGAGGGGTAACATTATTGCACTTGTTTGTAAGCCTAGATGTGCCATTTTCCAGTGCTACAGTCTTCGTGTAAAACCGGACAGGGCATCGAGTACTATGGGAGTGAAAAGATACTTCTGTTTCAAATTGCTAGGGCAAGCCAAGTTTATGGATACGAGATAACAGTTGGGTCCTCCCTGGCCCTGCCAACGATGTGGGTGGTGCCGAGTCAACAAGCAGACAGCCTCAACGTGGAGTATAGTTGTAGGGGACACTTTTATAGGTTTTCACTTTCGTTCCTTTAGGAAGTCTTGCCAGAGGTGGCATAGATTAAGGATATACGGTGGCATTTGCCACTGCTATCGTATTTTCAGGGTGAGAGTCTCTAGAGTATTTTATAGTCTCTAGTACAGTCTTTTGGGTTATGGAAGCATAATTCTTAAGACATTTTATCGTGGAGCAGACAGGAAAAAATCATTGCACTCAAATTGATGTTGCGATGATTTACAGCTAATTTACACATCTTGTAATAGATTAGTTGTCGGTTTTCTACTTCATGAATTTAGGTACTGAGATACTGAAGTTGGGAAAATCCGTTATAAGATTATAAAACAAAACAAAATAGATTATCATTGTCGAGAAAATGCAAACAATGCAATGGTCGCTGGTTTTCGTTGCTGAATTTTTAATTGGGCAAAAGTTATAGGTAATTTCACTTAACGCTTAGTTATGTTCTTATGTTCTTATGTTCTTTGCATGTGTTGTTAACATTACTACGTTACAAATTAATCTTTTTTTTTTACTTTTTAATTGATTTACCCAACATAAGTTTTAAGTTATAAAAAAACAAATGGTTCTCCTCAATTTATTCTCAGCGAAACTAAGTGAAAAATGTTTGCCCCCGAAAGTATCACTAACCGTTTGAGTGAATGCATTTCAAAACCAGATTTTTATGTTAATATTGTTTTTATGAAAAGATGTTCAACAGAAAATTGAATCAAATACCCACGCTGCAAAACTTGGCCGATTCAACGATGGATGGCATCACCTGGTTAACAACATCTTTTCTATTCATTCTACAGTTTATTGTTTCATCGAAACGGAATTGATCACAACGAGTAGAGCCTGTGATAGAATAAAACATGTTCTTTGCTGCACAACTACGCAGAGATTTATAACGCCATTTAAACTATGGCCAATATTGTTCTACATTGCTTCATTCGGAAGCTTAGTTTGGAGGGAAAATTGGCGAAAAACGAAACGAATCTTGGGATTGGCACTTACTGGATCGAGCTTGTCAGCGTATTTTTACTACCATAGTAAAAAAGGCCTGTCATCTAAGCACAGAGCTTGTTCAGCTAAAAGAAAACCGTCATTTGTCGCTTCTTACATCGGAAGAGGACATGATTTCATCCGTAAATAATAAAACTAAAATCTGAGCAACCTTCTGATCGAAAAAAAAATTAATGAAAATAAACAACAGAAATTATTGGGAATATGAATCCAAAAATGTTTTTTTTTGGCAAATTACTTCACCTGACGGTATCGAAGAGAACATCTTACGAGCCGAACATGAAGCGCACGTGTTCGATGTATTGAAATCGAAAGTTTATTACATATTGTAGTACAACTATGTCGTTCCTTAGCGTGTGCTATACATATCCGAGAATTGATACGTTAGAAAAACTATTACGTCGTCTTCGTGTGAATATTTATAGTCAGTGGCGTATCGAGAGAAATGTGGAATGTGCGTTTATTCATTTTTGCACACTTAGGGTGTTTTTGTACCTGCAAAATTGCACCATGCTCATCATATAATACATGGTGTACATAATACATTTAATCATCATATAATGACATATCTTCGCAAAGTGAAATTTAAAATAAATTGCGTGCACGATAGGTGGCGTGGTTTCAACAATGGATCCAAGCAACCAACGCGTCAAATATTAGACGGAGAATCTGTCATGGATTACGCGCTTTGCCTTACCTTGCCAAACAGTTCCAAACCGCGGTGTGAGCCTTTGCTGTATGTTTAAGTCGTCTCCATTTCACCCGGTCCATGGCTGCAGTTCGCCAATTCTGCAGTCTGCGTAGGATCCGTAGGTCATCTTCCATCTGATAGATCCACCTTGCCCGCTGTGCACCTCTTAATTTCGACCATGACGGATTGGTTTTAAGAACCATCTTTACTTGATTCTCGTCCAGCTCCCCAAGCAGCTCCTGAAGTTCGTGGTTCATTCGTCTTCTCCACGTTTCGTTCTCCGGCCGCAGTCCATCGAGAAAATGGTACGCAGCACCTTCCTCTCGAAGACCGCTAGAATGCGACGCGTTGGTCCTACATAAGCATGGTCCTTTTTTCATGGCCGTGGAAGACCACCGGTCTGATCATTGTCCTCTACTCGATCGGAGCGTTCTCCGGAGACCAAAGTATGCACAATTGTCTGCCATAATGCACAGATGAAATTCTCTGCTGGTATCGTTGTCGGCAGTGACCAATAAGCCAATATACACGAACTCGTCGATCACCTCGATTTTATCACCATCAACTTGCGCTCGAGGTGGTCTTCTAATGAATCCTGTTCTTTCATGTATTTCGTCATCGATGTATTGATCACGAGTCCAATCCGTTTGGTTTCGGCTTCTAGTCCGATGTACGTATTCGCCACACGTTTAACTGGTTTTCGGAATATCGTGCCACTCGTGTTAATTCTCGCTCTTCTAATCACACCATCCAGGGCAATATTAAACAGAATACACCATCACATTGCCTTAAATCTCTTTGAATTGCGAATCACTCGATCCATCGTCCATAGGTGATCTCGAGCGATTGTATCGTATGCTAATTTGTTCAGCAGAGTGCTTGCCTGGTTATTTGAAGCACTCCAGGTTATCGCCCTTTTTGAAGGTGGAACACTTAATACCTTCCATCCACTCAACCGGTATTCTTTCTTCTACCAATTCTTGACTATGATTCAGTGTACGGCCCTAGCCAGTGTTTTATTACCATATTTCAACAGCTCGTTGGGAAGTCAGTTCAGTCGGCTTATTTCCTCATCCACCTCCAGGAGATCAAGGGCTGTAATTCTATTGTTTTGTACTTGTGTACCAAGATTAATGACCATACCGTCTTCGCGCTCTACTGCATCGCCGTTCAGATGCTCTTCCCGCGTGGATGCTCTTGCGGCATGGAGCCTCTGTAGGAGCTGTTCAGTTTCTCGTCGAACTTTCGAGTGTCGTTTGTTTGGAACAGCTCTTCTATCGCTACGCAATCTCGGTACTTTTGTTGCGTTTCTTTCTTCGAAGGACTGAGTTTTGGATGTTTTGTGGCCGTCGGGACGGTTTCACGTTTGCTTTCGTACGGTGTTGCAGCATCCTCACTTATACTGCGCTCTTCTACTTGACTAACTGTTTGCATTTGCCGTAAAACCAGTCGTTTCTATGATACTGAGCCCTTGTACCCAGAAGTGCTACAGCAGTGTTACCTATTGCAGATCGATTGCTATTCTTGTGCATCCCCGGCGTTCTGCAGTTGCTCAATATTTGGCGCGGTGTTCGATATATAGAGTTTTAAGGGCACGCACATAGCTACTAGGTAGTGGTTCAAACTACATTCGCACTGCGCTAGGTGCGAAAGTTGATGACGTCGAAGAAGAACCCGTCGTCAACTAGAACGTAGTTGGTTGGATTCTCTGTCTGTTAGTCGGGTGACCTCCAGGTGGTTTTGTGGATATCTCTGCGGGGAAGAAGATAATTCGAACTACCATACCACGGAAGGCCGCAGAGTTCACACACCGATGGCCGTCATCATTAGACACGGCGTACAGGCTGTCTGGCACGATTACCGGTTTGTACATTGTCTCTCTTCCTCCCTCAGCATTCACGTCCCGTCGCGGGCAGCTATCGTAGACCTTTTCGCTTTTTGGAAAGCAGAACGTTTGCCCAAGTTTCTAATCGTATTTCGTTTCCTAGGTCCCGGCCGATTGTTCCGATTGGTGTAACTCTTACGTTGTTTGTGACATATTGTTCTCCGGAGTGGCTCGTTGGGACTTCCCCTACCTCCTGTCTCTTCGGAGGACTATAGTGTCAGCTCTGTTTAGAGTCCCACACTGACACTAGGGCGGTGATAGGCCGCTCCTAATATGGAGATTAGACGCAGTTTTGAGCCGCACTATCTTGATGAAGAGATGCTCGGGTTGACGAAGCATTTTCTCTACCATCGAAGTATAGTTTACGCTCCAACAATCGCGCGTCTCATCGTCCCACTTAGGTATTGTCTGTTGACAACATTGCCCAGGCTACACCAACCAGTTGTGTCCATGTTTCAGCTGGCAGTCTATTGTAATCATATGACTCGTGGTGGTGCGAGATAGGAACCTGTGAGAGCCGGAGCTAAGTTTGACGCTCACTATTTGAAGCCCTACTGATTGCGCGCAATAGGAACGTTATTTTTAGCAGATTGGATTCGTGAGAATTAAGGAAACATGAATCCTCTACTTCACTCCTGAGTCAGTTGCGTCTAGTGAAGCTTCTGCACCCGGTGTCTGGTTGTAGCCCACTCCCCCTGCAGAAACGGATTTACTCTTCGAACCTTGTTTAGGGGAAATTATCTATAACTTCTTTTCTTTTTGTGTCTTCGAAATCTTACATCTTACATTGAAAGATCTTGTTCCGAAACCTGGTTGTAGAGTAAACCTTATGAACCCCTTGATGCCTTTCCTACGAGCGAGGTTTTTCACCAATATTACTTAAATTTTGCTATCTTTTGACAGGTCAAGATCCTAAATTGGTCAATAATTAAAAAAGTTAGAAGCACTTCATTTGCGTGGGTACCCGGGTAACTTACCGAGCAGTTCTGGGATAAAAAAATTAGAGTCGTTCTCTTCGACCCCCCTTACTGCTATAAACAGTCTGATGATGGAAAATGGCTGATTTCCATTAGTCAGAAGCTCTCTAAGAGTTTTTGCTGGCTGAGTTGAAGGTTTTTAGGGCAATAAAGTCTTAAAAGGTACCCGGTCTCGGCAAGGGCCGAGTACATAACGGTTAAAGGAAGTGTTTCTGGGGAGCCTGAAAATAAAATTATGACACTTCACATCGTGTGGTTTGATTGTACTAGAATTTAAACCCTCGGCTTCCTTAGCAGCGAAACACTATGGCATAACGTGGGCTTATTTGTTGTGAGTACCAGTTTTCTGGTGTATTACAAGTGTTATTTTTGCAGGTTATATCAGTCTTGCATCTTGTCTGCTTATCATGAACCTTTTAGTTACGAAACATTTGTAGACCTTTGATGAACATCCAATCCGTCCGTTGCAGTTCAAGCCGTAGCTAACTAGAAAGTGGTGTTTTTGGAGCAACCATTTTTCAACTTATCTCATTCGACTGTTCTTCTGCTCACCGTGAATGTGTAATTTTAATCTCCAGAGTAAAATTTCTGCTTATGCTTTCTTGTATCGCATTTTCACAATATAAAATTATGTTCACTGGTCACCCGATCAGTCAAAAATATCAGGATTATAACAAATCTTGATATTTAGTAACAAACTTTTTGTATCAACTTGTGTTATAATTTTGGTCTCGTTAATAGTTGAAATATCAAAATTCCTATCTAAATTACTTACTGTTTATTAGTGGATTGTTATTGGAAGATCAGAATTATTTAGGATGTACAATGTTTTGGCAATTGAACAACAAATTTTGTTAGAAATATGCTTTAAAAAACTTTTTTGAACATTCAAGCGTATGATAACAAAATTTGACATAATTCTGTTCTTTTTATACCTTTAGCAAATCAAGAATATTACAGGCTTTGTTATTTCTATCAAGATCTGATAAACCTATTTGTGTTACACGTTTGTTAAAATCGTTTGATCGGGCAGTCTTTCGATTTTTGTATTTATTCAATTCCTCCGAAGTTCAGAACGATTTGAAAATGGGATAGTCATTTTTTATTCAAGCAGGCGTCTATATTCCCATTGTTTTGTAATAATTCCAACTACAATATTAACTTAAGTAATATACTAACTCTGGTCAACAACTTCTAGCTTTTTTTCAATGATTACCAGTGAAATTCACAATAAAGTAATAAAAAACGTCACCAATGCGATAAATTTATTGTACACATGGACAAATTAACTAAACGTATTTTTTCATGTTATGTGCAGATGAAATTCATTTAGGGTAGATGCTCCAGTAATGGAGGGTCTAAGCACCAGTGTTTTTCAAAAACGAGAATATCAATATTCATATCGCAAATATCCAACCTATTTTACTTTGGTGTGATAGAAAATATCATAAACTGTCATGTACAAACATAAGATTGTTTTCCAATTATGGAGGAAATGTTTCTATAATAGTGAAAAATGTGCCAGTAATAGTGGTAGTTGATTTTTTCATAGGCTGCAGCAAATGAATCACGATTAAGTTTTTTTATGCTTTAAGGTAGCATTCAAAACCTCTTCCTTTACCTTGGGCAATAATCTATCATGAGCTGTGATAATTATTCGTTTCGAGTATAATGGTAAAAATGTTGCGAAGAAAAAACTACTTCCTCTGCTTCAGATGATTCTTTGCAATGCTAGAAAGAGCGCTTGTATGAATGAAAAAATTCGGTTTCGAATGTTATAATAAAAAAATGAAGTAAAAGCAAACAAATCATGCAAAAAATGTTTAAATAGTCCAAACCAGAGAAAATCGGCAGTAAATAATCACTGTACTGTATCAGCGCTTGGAAAGGTTTAAAGCTTTAATGAGTTCAAGTTTGTCCTTCTGCATCTCATCAACTTTCATATGTTTCATCTTTATTTCTTCTCGCTCTGCTGCTTTTCTCGATTTTGTCACTTCAGTTTGCTCTTTATCTTCCTTTTTCAGCTTTCTTGATCTCCTCATAGAAGCTTTTTCCTTCTCTTGCACCGATTGCCGAATTTCATTTAGCCGTTCTTCTGCTGTCAGAATTGGGGAAAATTTCCGAGTGTAGTTTCGATGCGACTCTTGAAAGGGTGTGGTCTATAGCTGGCCTCGAGAAATTGTTTTGCTATGAACAGAAGAGTCTATTCAGGAACTAAAAATCCCTTGCGCTCCAAATCATGCAACAAGCAATGATTTCCTGTTCTTCTTTCGACAGGATAATTGTCGGTGGACCTTTGGTTGTTTTATCACTTCATCTGCCATTAAGACGAAAACGGATCGTCGACTCACGTATTCCCTAGTGCCTAGAAGAAGCACCGTGAATCGTTCTTTCGCCACTTTTGATGTTTTCTAGGCACTGGCAGAAGGTTTCTTCGGTGTATGAACCCGGTTACGTTTTTCCTTTTGCTGTTGCATTCTGAAAAATGCATGACTGGTAACCACTGGTGTAAAGTGAAATAGAAACGTACCTAAGATATCAAAATGTAAGAATAACGGTAACTGGACTGCATTGCGTGAACCAGAGTCAGATTTACACACGTTAGTAGTTTGCGCACCACAGTTTGTTTACATCTGCTGAGTTAACACCTAACCTCAAATGTTGGCTGAAGCACTATCACTGTTACTGGAACAGGGGTACTGAAATTGTTCTTATAGTGGAGTTTCAATTAGTTCAGTACTTTGATGATTATTTGTGATTTTTTCGATTGATTATGGTAAGAAAAATAGTTAAGAACAGTTCTACAAAGACTGTTGCCACAGAAATTGCGTTTACATTGATATTTCAAGTTTCGAAATTTCACTGTTGTATTTACAAATTTCGTAAGAAACTTGCTGTTTTTTTCACCCTTGAATAAATTAGTGTTTAAATAAGGTTTCAAACCAATATAGTTCACCAAATCGTAGACATATTTCCACAGAATCAATAAAAACTATCTGATAATATGTAATTATTCCGGAAAATGCCTTAATAACGTTAAAAGTTGGTATACCATTATTACTGGTACACCCACTATAACTGGCTCATATACCCTACCTGTTATACAAAATGTACGATTACATAACAGGTTGTTTTTTTTTTCGTGAGTGATCTGCTTTTCACAATTCGCAAGCATTGGTTGTTAGAAACAGAGGCACATTATCATGACTTGCACAGTACTGCTCGGGTGAATCTCGCATATATGTTACGCATTTATTTCTAGTCATTCCGTCTTTAAACTTTCGTCGTGTCGTTACCATGACTTACCTCGGAACGAAAACTATTGCCATATATTCCTATGTGTCGACTGGAGTGACATCTGCCTCAACAAGTTCATCCAGCAATGTTTGGTGCAAATTTTCGAGGTGTATACATAAAACATAGTTCCAATGGAACGTTTGTTGTTGTTGTCACAGAAGATGGCTTAACTATGGTGACACAAACAACACATCACAGACAGATTGCTTTCATCAGTGCATTGCGTAGACGTAGCATCTGAGTGCGCTGTCGTCAATATTGGTAGTGTGAGGCCTACCTGGCGAAGCGCTTTTAAAGAACTATTTTTGTGTATGGAATAACTCGCATGAATTTATTTTGAAATATATAATCGATACATAGATTTTAATAAATATCAAATTTATAACAATTTTACACATTCACCAGCAATCAATACCGAAACTTTTGTTAATACTAATTTCAACTTTTTATCAATTCTTTCCCAATAACTTTGTTCATAGGTTTGAGTTAATGGAGGGTAACGGCGGTAGAGTTGCATATTCAATCCATTGTCGAACCACAGTGCTCTTCCATATCTTGAGAAGAAAGTTGTTGAATTGAAGCTGAATTTGTGAATTGAAGCTGAAACTTGGGATTTATTGTCGCAGCATATTTAAACCCTAAACACAAGTTATGTTGAAAATGACTGGCAAAAACTCACCGGAAATCGCTCGATTTATTTTGGTCCATGATTTCCACGCTGCACAGTATGGAATAACTTTAAATTAGGGTAGGGATCATATTCTAAGCAGCTTTAGGAACCGCCTGTGTATTCAGACGATATACTCGAAATGTGTTGGGTGAAATTTAAATATTAGTATATCAATCTGTTCTCTATCGTTTTCTCTGTCAGAGCTTTTCAGATTGTAAAACTAAGTCAGCAAACTTTAACAATAATCAATTAAAGTAAACAATTGAAAGACACTATTCCAATCACCCCGTACTTATTTTAAGCTGTTTCCATCTGTTTTGCAGGCGTTTGTTTCAGCACCCGAAGTGGCTCCTGAATTATATAGGTCGATTTGTTTCGAACGATGTTTGTTCACAGATTTCTTTGTGATTAACGGTATTCCTTATATTTGTAAGACAGCTAGACAGTCAAAGTTTTCGTTTCCATCATTGAAATTGTCGATAATGATCAAAATGCAGGCCTGTTTTCTGCGACTGATTAAAATAGGCGCTACTGCTTAAGCCGTTCCTTACCCTAATTCCAAAGGCAAAATTTCGTTTCGTTTGTGTTGATCTTCAGGATATATGTATTTTTCCTCTGTTCAAAATCTGTCTTCGATCGATTGGTTATGAATAGTTTAAATTCATGATCTAATCATTTTCGTCGCACTATTTGAACAACTGGAGTGTTTTTATTCAATATGTACTTGCAAACTTCTTTCCGCCCGATTTTTACGATTTGTTCATTATAAGCGAACGTATGACAAAAAACTGATTTTAAAGAGGGGTGTTCTACAAAAATCTCTATTTTGACGTGTCCAACGTACATATAGGACATCGCAGTATTCGGCAATTGTTTTTTTTCTTTTAAAATTTTCCACAACTTTGCTGAAGGAAGCTATCGGGTATATTGAAAATTAGAAAAAATATTTTTTTGTTTCTTAGGTGGATTGATCGGAAAACTAAAAATGCCAAAAGTAATGCCTTGTTCTATGAAACAATATTGGAGAAGACATTAGGTACATAAAATCAATTTTTCACAGTCAAATGTGGAACAATCACGATTTTTCGAGTTTAGACCACTGTGCACCATGGGATTTTCAAATAAATCTTTCCACCAGTTGGTAATGTCTTGAAATATAACCCTTGGAATGTGTAGAAACTATTTTAAAAGCTATTTCATAAAATGGCGGTTGGAAAACGTGCTTTACAATAAGTATTTCGTCGTTTTAATATCACTTTTTTGTACTTTACGACCTTCAAAAGGGCATTACTCAAAAATTTACCGTACGATGTTTTTGAAATTTTGACCAGAGATCCTGGGCGTCCTTTTGAATCGAATGGTGTACTCAGATTCTTTGGTGCATTTGTTTTATAATAACGGTCTGTGGGAGCACCGTGAAATACCCATATTAAGTAGTATTTGGTCACTTTACGCTGTCTTCCAGAAATCGGAAGTCGTAATCTAGGTTTTCGAAATGTCATCTGAAGTCAATTTCTGGCCTCTGTGCGTCATTCTGGTTCCGGAAATATTCATATTGAATGGTATTTGGTCTTTTCCGGCTGTTTTGCAGGAGCTGGAAGTCGCCATCCTAAAATTCAACATGGTGCCTCAGATCGATTTGAGGTTTCAATGCATCATTACGATTCCGGAAATTTGGTCACTTACGGATGTTTTCCCGAAGCCGGAAGTCGCTATCTAGGATTTCAAAATGGCATTTGAAGTCAATTTTTGGCCTATGAGCGTGGCGGCATTCTGGTTCCGAAAACACCAATACTGGGTGGTAGTCGGTCATGTTCGGCTGTTTTTTAGAAACCGAAATTTTTCATCTTAAATTGAAGAATGGTGTCTGGAATTGATTATTTGCTACTATGCATCATCCCGTTCAAAAATTGAATTCCGGAGAAATTGGTTGAAAAACAGATATCTCGGGAGAGGACCCCTCCCCCCACCACTACTCCAGAGTATCTTTCTAGCCAAATATCATCCAACCATTATAAAAACATTTCTTACCCTTAAAAACCTTCACATTTTAAATTTATATGAGGCCCCTACCTTCCAGAAGAGGGAGGAGCGTCGACTCACTATGGTCATATTTTGACGTAGGACTACGTCTAACCGCACTGTATCTAGATACATTTCGCGAAAATTAAAACCAAGGTGTAACGTCGGAATGAAATATTTCAAACGGTTATACTGATGTAACCACATGATGGATCACAATAATCAATATGTCGTCGGATTGATAAAATGATGGACAATTTTGTGATTCTTCAATTTTCACTATCACTTCATTGTTAAACAGTGAAAACTGAATAAAAGTTTCAAGGTGGAATTTTCACCAACAATGTACCAATCATATGCGAGCACGTTGGTTGCTGATGGTGACGAAGAAAGTAAAGCCGGGTTTTAATCTCTGGCTGATCGCGCTGGACGCGTTGATACTTAAGCGTCTGTCTATCTGGCGGCTGTTATGAAGTTTTTGGTAGCTGCACTGCCCATAATCGCATAATTGTAACATTTGCAAAATCGGTTGTTCGAGAAAATGACGCTTTTATATTTTGACCTTAAATGCATTGTTCCCATTATATTCTTGCAAAAAGACGCTTCAAATAAACTAAGTATCATGAAGAAAGCACTACTTTACACTATGTTTACATCGAACATTACTTTTGAAGTCAAATTAGTTGAAATTTTTGCAATGATACTTTTATGCCGTCACTTTCAAGGTACTTTTGGAATATATCACAAAGGAAATGAAGTTTTTCTTGTTTTCAACAAGCATGAGCTGAACATCAGAAACGGATCACCGGTGGTTGGCTACCGGACCAGAATAATCTCCGAGTTTCAAAGGATCCAGATGTGGATTTGGATGGAAGCTTTTTTGACAAAAAAGTTGAAAAAGTTAAGTAGTGTGACAGTTATGCGGTTATTTTCGCTATGTGACAAAACAACTTGGTATTTTTTACGACTTTTTTCAAACAAACATAAGTATATTTTTTTAGATGTAAAAAATACATACTATTTCAAGCATTTCCCAATAAAAAGTACGAAATCCATAAAATGT
The DNA here is from genome assembly GCF_029784165.1 of Wyeomyia smithii. Taxonomy (NCBI): domain Eukaryota; kingdom Metazoa; phylum Arthropoda; class Insecta; order Diptera; family Culicidae; genus Wyeomyia; species Wyeomyia smithii. Next base: position 109,398,404 of record NC_073695.1, on the reverse strand, counting down.
CGAATGTTACAATTATGCGATTACAGGCAGTGCAGTGATATTGGAACTGGCAGGCAATTCTACTAGAGAAAACAGGAGAACTAGAATCATCGGTGAATGGTTATCCGAAATAATGGTAATTGAACAAACTTGCCAGTGTTGACGGGAAACCGCAAATTCAACATTTTCAAGGAAGGAAAAATTCAACATTGCCTCAAGAACGTGTTGGTGGCCCTGAGAAGGGCCGGTTGTAATTTATACTCGTTCTCGTGCTGGATGGCAGCAGATAACAGAAATGCAGCTCTTACGTTATTGCGTCTTAAAACAAAACAATTATAGTTTGACATAACAGCAGAATTCCGACGTTCATACTCATGTCTACCATCGGCAATATTAAACACGCAACAATCTGCTTCCATGCGACACGGGGACGGAAACATTCTCTTTTTCCAAGCCACGCAACACGACACAATACATGTTATTTTGTTGCCTTTATGAGAGCTCTATCGGTCCGGATCGACAGAATGTCCACAAGAATTTATTTTTGTACATCCGTGTTACGAAACTGAGAAAAAGTGTAGGAACTGGAAATAAAGGCGGGGCTTATCAAAAGATTGCTCTGAGCCAGAATGAATGAGATGTATTTTTCGTACATTAGTATTGCGACAAACGAAATAAAATTTTTCGAACGTTGTAGAATGGTATAACTGGAAACAATTGAGTCACACCTTTATTTCCAGTTATATCATTCCACAACGTTCGAAAAATTTGTTATGTCAGAGCGGATATCGCACGCTATCTGACCATGAGGTATTTATGCGATAATTGAATGAAAATTGCAATTGCAGTAAACGGCCTTTTTCGAGGCTACTGAATATATTTAGAGGGCATAACGAATGGTTGTTACTAAACTGCAATTGTGGTTTAATGCTGCTGCAAATGCACAGCAGTGAGATGTTTATTACGATTTGTTGATACTGTGCATAACAAGCGGTATATACCAAACAAATCCGATTTCAAACAAAAAAGTTCGGCACGTTCTGCTCACGATGCTGAGTCCGTTTTAGAATATTCACAACACTTCATTAACAAGGATGTAACGTCTTGAAGAAGACGGTAATAGTTTGACATCACAGCAGAATCTCGACCTTCATAATCATGTAATAATATATGAAAAGTGTACGGAAAAATATACCGCTTCACACCATTAAATAGATTGACTATAATCGAGTGTACTTCCAAAGCTAGTGCAAAAAAAAATATAGACATAAGACAGGCTGTCGTAATTCTTCGTTAATCTTGCGGTCGTATCTTATAAACAACCTCTTCAACTTTTTATGTAAAATTGGTCAATGAATAGCTTGAGGATAGTTTCATCCTGTACAGGGAACGGGAAAGGGTCTATATTTCCATAAACACGTTAATTTAGTGTGAAAAGTGTCAAGTTCGACCATTTCCCGTGCCCGATATTAATTGAAACCATCACCAATAGACTTGTTGACCAATTTGACATAAGAAATTCTATATTGCAGGTTGTTAGCCCAGCGGCACTTCATTAGTGGGAAAGTGGGTTCCGGTTTTTCCACTAATTAATCGAAGGTCTCTCCAGCCATTTTCAGGAGTAGCTGCGCCCAGTTGCTCTTCCGTTGTTAATTTTGCTTCCAGCTGCTGCGTGTACTCTCGTGCATTTGAAGCGCCCCGTAGTTGCCTGATGTTCGGTCACATCGGGCGACTTCGAGGCGTGTTTTGAACCATCGAATGTTTTGAGCGCATGCATACTGCAACGGGGTAATGGTCCGAGTCTATATTCGCATTTCGGTAGGCACGAACGTTGATGACGTCTGAGAAGAAATCACCGTCGATCAGAATGTGGTTGATTTGAAGCCGACCGACATCGTTTAGGCAGAAGCATTACGATCGACGGCGATGAGTTCGAGGTAGTCGACGAGTTTGTCTATCTTGGCTCACTGCTAACCGAGGACAATGATACCAGCCGTGAGATCCGGAGGCGTATTATCAGCGGAAGTCGTGCCTACTACGGGCTCCACGAGCAATTGCGGTCGAACAAACTAAGCCCCCGTACGAAATGTAACCTGTACAAAACGCTCATAAGACCGGTTGTTCTCTACGGGCATGAAACGTGGACAATGCTCGAGGAGGACCTGCGAGTGCTCGGAGTTTTCGAACGACGACTACAAAGGACGATCTTTGGCGGCGTGCAGCAGAACGGAATATGGAGGCGAAGGATGAACTCTACGGCGAACCCAGTATTCAAAAGGTGACCAAAGCTGGACGGATACGCTGGGCAGGGCATATTGCAAGAATGGCGGACAACTATCCTGCGAAGATGGTGTTTGCCTCGAACCCGCAGGAAGAAGACGACCAGGGGCGCAGCGAGCAAGATGGGTAGACCAGGTGGAGCGAGATCTGGCGGAGAGTACACGGTGTGCCACGGATTGGAGAATAGCAGCCAATAACCGAGTGAGTTGGAGAAACTTTGTTCATCAGGCTATGTCATGACAGAATGCCAAATAAATAAAATAATAATAAAGATTTGGTTTTTTACTTGTAAGTCAGGTGACCTCCAGGTAGCCTTCAGGTGGATGATATTGTGAAGGAAGAAAGTGCTTCTTGAATATTTTATCAAGGTAGGATGCAAAGCTCACATTCACGTGAGCTGAAATATATGACATGTTGATATTCTCTCAATAGAGAGCTTGAAAACTTGAACGACCGTACGTTTCGTAGTTGCTCCACCGTGATCGATCTGGGTTAGTGAAGTTGCACATAGAACCATCGTAAAATTACCACCTTACATGTACAACATGTCAGTAGCTTCGTACAAAGCTTTGAATAGATCGATAACGGCGTCGGCTGCGTCCTTACAGTCGGTTAGGGAAGGATAGAATAAAATGTTTTAATCGTTCTTACCAGAGATCAAATTTTTCTTTGTATTTCTAGGCGATTGCAACGGAAAGGAAGGTAGGTTACCTTCTAACCCTATGTTAAAAGACAGATTTTTAAATTTATCCTTGCCTCTTCTACGCGCTTATAGCCTCTTCTACTGCTCTTCTTTATCGAGCTTCGTTAGTTATTCCTTCCAAGTATCGGCAAATTATTGCCTGGATAAGTGTATTGTGCGTAATATTTTTTTGAATTGAGCGTTTGGGAAGCGCCAAAGTATGGAGGGAGCCTGAGAATAAACCCCTGCGACAATATCCCTTTGACACCGAACGGCCTGATTCTATCAAGCCACGATCTCATGACCATTCGTTTATAAAAGCGGGTTCTGTAACCTTAAGGCTACGAGCTTTTTCGATGTTAATATCCTCTCATTTACTGATATTCAAAACTATGATAAAACTTTTTGATTTGCAAATAATGTTTTAGACCAACAACATTTAATGCTGTACCGATCAGCTGTTTTTTAACAAACGAATTACCTAGCCCTAATGGAGTCGAAACATTAGAAGATATGTCGAATTAAATTGTTTTTTATTTTTTTTTATTTTCACAACTTACTACAAAATTCGTAACAATCCTTAAGGAGGTTTAAATTCCTACACAAAATAATAAACTTAAGATTCGTGATAAAATATTTAAGTTGCAAACAATGCTTGATTTGTCCGTAATCTTTACATATAAAAATGCAGTCAAGTTTGTCTGTCTGTCTGATCCATATAGGCCCGAAAACTACCGAGCCGATCGACTTGAAAATTTGTATGTAGGGGTTTTTGGTGCCGATAAAGGTTCCTATGATAGTTTGAGACCCCTTCCTCTTTTGGAAGAAAGGGGTCCCATACAAATGAAACATAAATTTCTGCACAACTCAAGAACAAACCAAGCAAATGAAACCAAATATGGCATGTGGATGTTTTAAGGGGTAACTAATATGTCCATAATAGTTGGATGAAACACAAATTTGTGCACATCTCGAGAACTAATCAACCAAACGGAACAAAATTTGGCAGGTAAATGTTTTTAGTGGTAACAAATATGTACATAATGGTTTGAAACCATTATGTACATATTTGTTACCACTAAACTTTGTTTGAAACCCGACCCGACAGCTCAAGAACCAATCAAGAAAATACTACCAAATTTGGTATGTGAATGTTTTTAGAGGTAACAAATATGTCCATAATGGTTTGACGCCCCTCCCTCTTCTGGAAGTACATGTTTTTTCACAAATTTTTGCACATCTCGCGAACTAATCAACTAAATTGAACCATATTGGCAGGTGAATATTTTTAGTGGTAACAAATATGTTCCATAATCGACCTCAGACAACATTTTGGATTGTAAGATGGCAACTTCCGGTTTCTGAAAAATAGACGAAAATGGCCGATTTCCACCCAATTGAATAATATCCGGATCTAGAATAATACACAGGAGCTAAAATCGACCACAGATAGCATTTTTAATTCTAAGATGGCGACTTCCGGTTTCTGAAAACAGCAGAAAATGACCAAATACCACCCAATATGAGTTTTTCTTTAACCAGTAACCTAAATACCATTTTGAAATCCAATATGGCGACATCCGGTTTGTGAATAACGGCCTAAAATAAACAAATACCATCCAATATGAGTATATCTGGAACTAGAATGATGCAATGAGCTAACAATTGACCTCAGGCACCATTTTGAATTGCTAAATGGCAACTTTTAGGAAACAGTCGAAAATGACCGAATAATACTCAAGATGAATATTTCTGTAATCGAGATGATGCATAGGAACCGAACATTGACCCTGGACACCATTTTGAATTTAAAGACGACCACTTTTAGTTTCTGGAAAACAGCCAAAATAACTAAATACCTCCCAATATGGGTATTTCCGGTGTCAGATTGATGCCAGAAAATCTGCTAAAAATGACCGAATACCACCCAATATGAATATATTCAGACTTAAGGCGATGTACAGACGCCATAAGTCGAGGATATTGTCATTTCGATAAACCCAATCATTTCAAACGATTTGTTATTTGACTTTGATCTTATCCTATGGCCGATTCGTCGTGCATTTGCAGACTTTTAACACATCGCAAGGAATCAATTAAATTGGAACGTTCAAATAGTACGATACCACATTTAAATTATGTTGAGGCCACATATATTGATCAAAGCAGGTATAGTTTTAAATAGTCTTTGAATTTCTTCGCTTTTCATAACTTTTGAGCCACATATCAAATTGTTATGAAGTTTGTTATTTGTAAGTTCGAGAGATGACTCGTTCGTATGACACTAGTTATGTTCAAATAAGTCATGTAATCTTTGAGATAATAGACTTCCCTTGTTTTATTAACAATTTAATACATAACGGTTGCTTAAGTTCGATTATAATTAAATGAAATGGGATCGTATAGGGCAGCCAAACTTTTAAACCACGTGTTCAATCATAATTCATCAGTTACCCCTTAACTAGCTCGTTCATTTTACATCAATATTTTTCAAATCGGTTGTGTAGTTTCTGAGATAATGAAGTTTCGTGATTTTCACATTTCGATACATTACAGACGAAGTTACTGTCCGCTTACAGTAAAATTCAATAGGGTGTTATGAGGCAGCTATACATTTCATTTGACACTAATTTTGTGGAAATCGGGTCAGCCATCTTTGAGAATAGTGAGTGAGTCCAAGTAGTCTTCGGAATATGTTCCTTTCAATAGCCTGATTTCACCTTTTTAAGCATAACAGGCAAAGTAATGGTCCGATTGCAAAACAAATCAATAGGGTCTTATGGGGCAACTAGACCTTCCATTTGACACTGATTTTATGAAAATCGGTCCAGCCATCATTGAGAAACATGATTGAGATTAAACAGTCTTCAGAACACGTTTCTTTTCATAACTTTTGAACAACAAGTTCAATCTTCATGAAACTCAAAACTAAAGGGTTTTCTAGGTAGCTATTCTTTTGAGACCAATTTTGTTCAAATCGGTTGTGTTGTTTTCGAGATAATGATGTTTCGTGATTTTCACATTTCGATACATAACCTCTAAACTAAAAATCCGATTACAATAAAATTTAATAGGGTCTTATGGGACAACAAGACCTTTCATTTGCAATTTTTTCATGAAAATCGGTCCAGCCATCTCTGAGAAAAGTGAGTGAGAATAAAAATCTGCACATACACACACACACACACACACACACACACACACATACGCACACACACACATACAGAAAATGCTCAGCTCGTCGAGCTGAGTCGAGTGATATATGCTATTCGGCCCTTTGGAGCACTTTTATACTTTCGGTTTTGCAAGTGATTGCTATACCTTTCTAGGAGAAAGGCAAGTAGTATAAATGTGAAATTACAGTTTGAAAAGTTTTTAAAGTCCATTTTCGGTGATGCGTGCCTTTGCGAAATTGCATTCTTGCGGTCGAGTGTGTACTAAGAGTGTCATAAGGCGGAATTCGGGTTGCTTCAAACACAGAATGCTCGCAAAATTTGATCCGACTGGATACGTGTGAACATTCGCTGCAGTGAAATCTAACACAACTTAACATAGTTTAGGAGAGTGTCTTGTTTTCAAACCGCGTGAACTGTACTGCGGCGCATTGTACAACTATTGCAAAGTCAGTGAATAAATAAAATTACATTTTAGACTACATATCGCTGGAAACAATCAACCGGGACTGGGGGCCTTGTCACTCGCCAGTCGCCAGTACCTATACTCTAAAACAGTGCAACCGGAGTGCGGAGCTCACCCGTCGTAATAAATTGCGCAATATAACCACTTCCATGGTTGGTTAACCTTAGTTATCCTTAGCCGGTAAGACGAACGTACTTCGTTTCTTACTCTAGCGCCGGGTAGCAATATGGAACAGTTGATTTATAATACTCCATGATGTAAATTTCACATTCCATATTTCATACCTTTGAGATGCAGCGTGGAAGAAACGAAAGCGAGCGCGAAAATGATAAAGAACATAGTAGAAAGTCTTTCAAAGCTTTACTAGGGCTGTGTGAGTGACTTTTTACGATTACTTTCACGTCAACTTACTTTTTTCCTTATTCAAGATTAATATTATCACAAAGTTATGGTCATAAAAACGTATCATATGAATCGTGTAAGGTCTAATTTACTATTTATATCCCCTCCATTACCAGCTATTACTGCACCTAGCAATAATGTATGTATATCATTCAATTTTTATCCTAATACGAGCGGATCATAGTTTAAAAAAAACTGACACCGTCTTGCAGTGCGAAACATTAACTTCAGTCGATTATAAAGCAAGTTTTTGAGCAAAACAAAGATAGCTGTCTAACCAGTTTCCCGAAAACGATTAATTTTTTTTTGCCACAGCAGGACAGCCGGCATCTGACACGGGTAGTTATTCGCAGAAAAAGTACTGTACTCGGACCGTTTTGTTCCATGCGTGCTCTGTTCGCACTGCACTAACCTTTGGCAAAATCCATTTTTCATCGGTCCGAGCACGACGACGGCAATGACGACGATGGCGACGAGGACCACATTCTTCAAAGACGACAGCAACACATGCAGTTAGTATGGACATCCGCTTTTCTCCACCATCATGCTTCTCGCACCTCTTGCCGATCTAAGCTTGTAATGACAGTTTTCAAATCCTTTTGTACTGGTGTGTAGACAGCCCGACGAGGCGAACAAAGGCGTGGAGTTTTACTGGACCCGGCAGGACATCGCGCTGGAGTATAAATTTTCATTTTTTTCTTGGTATGAACAAGGCACAAGACTAGGAGATTGGGGTGATAATGGGTGCACGGGCTGAATTGCTGGTAGATTCAACCCGTTGCTCCGGGTAGTTCCTGAAGGACAATAAATATTGTTGATTGCTTTAATCGCGAAACGATTGAGAAGTAAACGAACACTTGAGAGAGAACGAAAGGCACGACTATTGCTGTTTCGGTAGCTTTCATGGGTGAAAAGCAGAGGGGTGAAAAGAGTGGCTTGCGGGAAACTATTGAACTAGATTACGACTAATTCTTATAAATGGTTCTGTGTTCTGGGATCAAACTCAACAAGTCGGTGGGTGAAAAACCGCTGCCATCCCACGTTGCTTGGTTCTACTGGAAATAAAGTGCGATAGCCGTTCGACCGGAAGACCAATGTTCAAACCAATCGAACACGAATGAATGCGGGCAATTAGTGCGGAACGCCGGAAGAGGGTGGTAACGAAGCAGAAACCGTTTTTCTACTGATTGCCGTGCATGTTTTTCACACCTCGTGATTGTAGTGTAGTCGTGTTTTGAATATGCAATGAAGGGATTGAGCTAGTAAGTTTTCAGTGCCAGACTGAAGAATTATGCTGGATTTATTATTTAAAATGATTAGGACTGATGATCTGTTTATTCCACGCTGTTTGTAAGTGGAGACAAGTCTTCTGTTCGATATCTGTTCTTCGATCCGTTTCTCCACGTCGGGATTCAACGTACGACAACTGGCTGGTTAAACAGTACCCTCGCGTCAATCATTATATAAATTAAAATGTTCCTCCAACTCAATAGAAATTGGTATAACATCTGAAAACAACACGATTTACAAGCTTCTAAGTGATAAGTATTCCCATTAAACTTGCGTAGAAGATTTAACAGGAATTTGTTTAAAGGGTGACTTTCTTGATCACGAAACTAAAACCAAATCTAAAACCCCACCTACGATTTCATGTAAATTAATACCACACACTGTAATCTATGACACGAAATCATTTTAATCATAGGTTTGACGAAGTTTTATTTCCACCATGTTTCCTCCTTCGTCAGTAAGTTTGAATTCCTCCGTGTAAAACAACCACAAACTGTTTGACAACCGTTCTCTCATTATATAATTTTCCCGATACCTCAAGCCGACTTTGCAGGAAAATCCTTTGTTTCTCACCCTTGCTACTCGCATTTCATAACCGGCGACCGGTTAAGGTTAACCCTACTCGCATTACTTCACTAACAATACAGTTAAGAGCCTGTGCCGCCGCCGCAGTGACGCCTTCTCGTCCGGTGGGGAATATTTTCTCATTATTTTGCGCTTTCCATCGGTTTCATGTTCATCAGTTGACAAAGTGTCTCATTATGGATATTAATTTTTAAACAACACTACCTTCCATGCTGTCCCTTCGACGCTCTGTCGTTAAAAGATTTCGGATACAGGATGTCATTTTGTTGACCTTTTCAACTGCCCGCAACGCAGGAAGCAAATACGTTGTACCGTTCTATAACGTTGCCGGAAGTCCTGGTAAACTGGGCCACCATATTTTGGGGAACTGTGGAGTAGTAAGTTTACTTTTTATTACTTTAACCCGTAAAGACCCGGGACGGAACTTTTTTTTAGAAAATGGTCGTTCTCAGCGATGCTGCGGCCGATTTGAGTAAACTCGGAATATTATTCAAGGGGAATAGTTGCTCTAAGTTTTAGTAAGGGTGCCACCCCTCTGAACCCCTCCCAGTTTATGTGAGACCCGAATATATCTGTGCCTTTTTTTATTTTTTCCTACGGATTGAACAAACGCATGGATTTATCATACGTATCAAATGTCCTTTGCATCAAATCATGTCGAGTAGATGAAATACGATTAACAAAAGTAAATTTTGAAGTTACCAAATTATTTCAGTGCAAAATCACATAACTACGTATTTTCATAGAAAGTCAAAAAAGATGTTCTACTGAGGGAGATTGTAGCTGTGTCCTTCAAGTTTTCTACTCTACATTTTTAGAATTAGGTCTTCTAAGTCCAAATATGTTAAAAGATTCATTCTAGCATATACAGATTTTGAGAAAAACAAGTTTGAATTCACTAAAGTACGAATTTTCATGGAAATTCGATTTTCTCAGTCTCTCACAGTAGGTTTCTATTTTGTTTTTCCATTTTTCAACTTTGCATTTTTAGAAAAAGGTCTCCTGAATTCAAATATGGCGAAAGATTTATTCTAGCATGAACAGATTTTGAGAAAAACAAGTTTGAATTCACTAAAGTACGAATTTTCATGGAAATTCGATTTTCTCAGTCTCTCACAGTAGGTTTCTATTTTGTTATTCCATTTTTCAACTTTACATTTTTAGAAAAAGGTCTCCTGAATTCAAATATGGCGAAAGATTTATTCTAGCATATACAGATTTTGAGGAAAACAAGTTTGAATTCACTAAAGTACGAATTTTCATGGAAATTCGATTTTCTCAGTCTCTCACAGTAGGTTTCTATTTTGTTTTTCCATTTTTCAACTTTGCATTTCTAGAAAAAGGTCTCCTGAATTCAAATATGGCGAAAGATTTATTCTAGCATGAACAGATTTTGAGAAAAACAAGTTTGAATTCACTAAAGTACGAATTTTCATGGAAATTCGATTTTCTCAGTCTCTCACAGTAGGTTTCTATTTTGTTTTTCCATTTTTCAACTTTGCATTTCTAGAAAAAGGTCCCCTGAATTCAAATATGGCGAAAGATTTATTCTAGCATGAACAGATTTTGAGTGAAACATGGTTAAAATTATCAAAGTATGTACGTCTTAGACAAGTAATTATATCTGTATCTAACTAGATACCAGCAACTCGGTATCAAAGTTTTGGTTCATAGCATAGAGCAGAATTCGTATATTTATAAACCATACGGAATCTCGGGTTGGTTTAGAAATATACGAACTGAAAAAAAAAATTAAAGCCTTTCAAGTTTTAAAACAAAAAATAGAGTCACGTGGCTTGTGATTAGTCTTTAGAGTAAATAAAGCGGACGATAGATTTTTTTTTGTTTTCTTGGACAATTTATACGGAGACTACGGTCGGAACTACGAATAACTAACCAAACCAACGAAGATAAAAAAAATCGATGTGAGCACTGGCACCGCAAAACGTTTGTGTTAGTGTGTACCTTAGTGTACCTTAGTACCTTAGTGAGTTTAAACTCGTTTTTCTCAAAATCAGTTCATGCTAGAATAAATCTTTCGCCATATTTGAATTCAGGAGACCTTTTATAAAAATGCAAAGTTAAAAAATGGAAAAATAAAACTAAAATCTACTGTGAGAGACTGAGAAAATCAAATTTCCATGAAAATTCGTCCTTTGGTGAATTCAAACTTGTTTTTCTCAAAATCTGTTCATGCTAGAATAAATCTTTCGCCATATTTGAATTCAGGAGACCTTTTTCTAAAAATGTATAGTTGAAAAATGGAAAAACAAAATATAAACCTACTGTGAGAGACTGAGAAAATCGAATTTCCATGAAAATTCGTACTTTAGTGAATTCAAACTTATTTTTCTCAAAATCTGTTCATGCTAGAATAAATCTTTCGCCATATTCGAATTCAGGAGACCTTTTTCTAAAAATGCAAAGTTGAAAAATGGAAAAGCAAAAATGAAACCTACTGTGAGAGACTGAGAAAATCGAATTTCTATGAAAATTCGTACTTTAGTGAATTCAAACTTGTTTTTCTCAAAATCTGTTCATGCTAGAATAAATCTTTCGCCATATTCGAATTCAGGAGACCTTTTTCTAAAAATGTAAAGTTGAAAAATGGAAAAACAAAATAGAAACCTACTGTGAGAGACTGAGAAAATCGAATTTCCATGAAAATTCGTACTTTAGTGAATTCAAACTTGTTTTTCTCAAAATCTGTTCATGCCAGAATAAATCTTTCGCCATATTTGAATTCAGGAGACCTTTTTCTAGAAATGCAAAGTTGAAAAATGGAAAAACAAAATAGAAACCTACTGTGAGAGACTGAGAAAATCGAATTTCCATGAAAATTCGTACTTTAGTGAATTCAAACTTGTTTTTCTCAAAATTTGTTCATGCTAGAATAAATCTTCTGCCATATTTGAATTCAGGAGACCTTTTTCTAAAAATGTAAAGTTGAAAAATGGAAAAACAAAATAGAAACCTACTGTGAGAGACTGAGAAAATCGAATTTCCATGAAAATTCGTACTTTAGTGAATTCAAACTTGTTTTTCTCCAAATCTGTTCATGCTAGAATAAATCTTTCGCCATATTTGAATTCAGGAGACCTTTTTCTAAAAATGCAAAGTTGAAAAATGGAAAAACAAAATAGAAACCTACTGTGAGGGACTGAGAAAATCGAATTTCCATGAAAATTCGTACTTTAGTGAATTCAAACTTGTTTTTCTCAAAATCTGTATATGCTAGAATGAATCTTTTAACATATTTGGACTTAGAAGACCTAATTCTAAAAATGTAGAGTAGAAAACTTGAAGGACACAGCTACAATCTCCCTCAGTAGAACATCTTTTTTGACTTTCTATGAAAATACGTAGTTATGTGATTTTGCACTGAAATAATTTGGTAACTTCAAAATTTACTTTTGTTAATCGTATTTCATCTACTCGACATGATTTGATGCAAAGGACATTTGATACGTATGATAAATCCATGCGTTTGTTCAATCAGTAGGAAAAAATAAAAAAAGGCACAGACATATTTGGGTCTCACATAAACTGGGAGGGGTTCAGAGGGGTGGCACCCTTACTAAAACTTAGAGCAACTATTCCCCTTGAATAATATTCCGAGTTTACTCAAATCGGCCGCAGCATCGCTGAGAACGACCATTTTCTAAAAAAAAGTTCCATCCCGGGTCTTTACGGGTTAAATTTAGTTTTTGCGTTTTCAAACGGCTATTAATTTTTGTGAAAATAAAAAATAGGCAAAAGGTATCGTTTACACTTTTTTGAGAATCACTTAATTTCGAACCAATATTTGTTGAAGTAGAATACTTCTCTCAGGAAGTTCGACTACATAGGGATGTGAAATGAAAATCTAAAACCGAAAAAAGTGAAAAATATGTCCAATTTCAAATGCTAATAAATCGGTTAGTATTCGGTGGATTTCCTTCGTTCTTGCAGCAATAGATTGGAAAATCTTCTAAGATTCTTCCCAAAATAAGATAATTGTAATTTTATTTTTCACACTATTGTACTATTGAAAATAGTCAAGCCTTGTCAAAACGAAAAATTCGACCTCTGATTGGTCGTTATATGCTTGCTTCCCAAGCACGGTCGACAGGATCATATACCTTGCAATTGAAAACATGCTATTTGGCCTATATAAGAGCCTGTTTCAGCCGGAGCCGCTCATAATAGTTCTAGACAGCGACAACAGCAGTCGTCCTTCCTTAGCAGCAGCACTAGCCCTGTGGTTGATCACCACGTCTCAGGAGCAGCGCGATTTTTCTCAGCGTGTGTCGCCAGACAGCCATTATTCCCCCCGTGTTGGGGCAGCATGAAGATTGCCATCAGGAAATCCAATTTCGGATATCAAAATGCTTTTTTCAAGGCAAATAAACAAGTCATTGAAAGTTAATAATTTTTGTCAACGCACGCAAGCATTCTGTGTTGCATCCTAGCAATTTAAATTTGTCGCACCCGTCTAATTTACTGAATGTGAAATAGCTTCCACAGTGCATGTTGTCCGTGTATCTTAATTTCCCCAATGTTAGGGCAGCTCAAAGGTTGTAATTAGTAACCAACTTTGAACCGCAACATGCTTTTTTCAAGGCAAATAAACAAATAATTGAAGGTTAATAATTTTCTGGCATCAACACAAGCAGACATTCTGTGCGGGATGCAATCAAATTCTGTTGTAGTTGTCTAATTTTTACTTTATTTAGTAAACCCCCCACTGTAGGGGCAGCGCAAAGGCTGCGATCAGCATAACCGACCTTGAATAATAAACTGCCCTGTTAGACCGCATTCACAAAGACAGTTAGTTCGACTATGCAGAGCTAATATGAAGTCGATTCAATCAATCAGCAGTAACAGAATTTCGTCGTCTCCCAGTTGCCAAGTTGCAACATGATGCAACACGCAACAGCGAGCAAACGAAATCGCTTGATGTTACAAACCGCAATAAGATACGGGTTAAAACCGTTGCGTGTGTGAGAGCACCATCGGTGTTTATTCGCTGGATACAAAAATCAAATGCGAATTGTGGAATAATTCGTCTAAAGAACATAAGGAAATGGTAAACCTGAACTGAAAGGCGTGGCCTATTACGTAGCACCCTTCGTCTATAAAAGAGTGTTTCTGGGAAAACTAGCTACATTCATTAGTCGGAAGGTGAACTGGATGGACCGTTCACAACGTTGAACGCAGTAACAGCAGATATCGGCACTCAGCAGTAACAGACCATAGCAGCGGGTCGCGCCTGTGGCTGCCTTCACTGCCTTCACAAATCACTTGCCCTGTGGTTGGTCACCACGTCTCAGGCCTCTGCCAGACTGAACGCCAACGCGAGCGATCGGGCGAGATTTTTGCGGTACATCAGCCGGCACTTCCTCTAATGGAAAAGTAGGATCATTTTGTTTAGAAGAATATTACTGTCGGTAATATTACAGAGATGCGATTGCATCATATCCGATATGGAATTGAACAATTGTTTTTTTGAGGACAAATAAAACACTTAATTTGAAGAGTTAATAGCTTTGGGTACCAGTAGCAGTATGGTAACAGCCTCAGCGGTAGGTGCGGCTGGTACTTCCCTAAGGCCGATGAAATAAGGAAGTAAATGGAAGTGGCACGGCAAAGCAGTTCGGGTGTTCTTAGACGCGCGTCATTTTTCGAACGATAGCGGCGGTATTAGCGGTAGATGCATTTGCCAATACTTACTCCAGCCGTGTCTAATTTTTGATGTGAAAACACCTTTCTATTGTGTTGGGCGTGCGCATTAGGCCTCTGCCAGGCTAAACGCGATAAGCGGCGCGAACCGATACGCCGGCCGTAGGTTAATTCACAGCCGTAAGTAGAGCTGTGTAAAAGTATTCTACTTCAACCTTGCGATCGTGGCTTTGCACACAACCCTCCTGTGATTTTTTTACTAGCTTTTCTATCGAAAAACACGATAACTTTTCAATCGTCGAGATGGAATCAGTTTCGCACATTCCAATGTAGGAATTTTTGTGCAAATTTTTATATATACGTGATTTTGTCAGCACTTAGTACAGTATTTGCATTGAAAAAAAAATCTTTTTTTCGGACGGTGATAGAAAAAAAAAACTAAGACAGATAATTTAGCTTGATAAATTTCTCATGGAAGGTAATTGTATTAGCTAACTTGCAAAAAAAAATTGTACGCCTTTGCGAGCGGCCTTCCGACTGTTACCGGAACATTCTCATGGCGGACGAAAACATGCGTGCTGGCATGGTTTTGAGTTTTTTCTTCGTTTTATTTAACAATTCCTCCTCAGTTTTAGTGATAAAAATGTTGGAGTAGATCTTACGCTTGAGGTTTGCTCAGAAATTATCGATGAGACATAGCTGGGGGAAGTTGGACGGATTCACCGACTTGGGTACCGCATCAATAGTAAGCCGCTCCATCTCTTCCAACGATTGCTAGTGGGCGGACGCCAGACCAGATCAGAACACCGCGCTTTGTAACTTCCGGCAGGCATTTCAATCTATAAATTTCCCCGTTCACGGCCAGTCCGGAGGAAAAGAAGAGCGGCTTTGACATTCCCTTCTCGCTGATTGTAAACCAGCGGGGAACTTGGTGTGTGAATTGAACTTTGCTTCGTAGCTTACTTTCTTCGTGTGGGAAGTAAAATACGAAATGCCCTGCCAGTCATTGTCATCCAGGGTGAGATAGGTCTCGTCGTTCAATACCACGGCCACGTCGCGATTTATCGGGAAACTCAACATGACTATCTTATTTATCCGCTGTCGCAGCGTTATTGCCTACAGTTTCGAGACCAGCGGATGGGACTGCCGCTTCCTGACGTATATGTCCATGATCGCCAGGTAATTTTTAATTATTTGCACTTACACCAACCTTCTGCCCAAGCGCACGCAGCGATGTAGTCACTTTTCCTTCGGTATTCCTCTTCAGCATACTTTTTCAAAGCTCTAATTGTTATCCAATAGTGCCAAGATGTTTTAGGAACCGGAACGGGCGAATCCGGTGTCCACGAACTGCAGAACGATGTCCGTTTTCGACTCGACGGAGTACCGTTCTTTGATTAAGGATTGAGGAGGCCCGGCGGTCAATTACTTTGTGGTGACCCGCTTTTCAGCTGTCGAAATCTCAATAAAGGAATATGTTATTCAAAAATATAGGTCATAGGAAGGTAATAAAATAAAAGTTGAAGGAAGATTGTACAAGGGTTGTGTTATTTTTATTACAAATTTAGTTATTTTAAAGTATCACGATTTTTTTTGTATTTTTATAAGTCATGAGTCACGACAAGCGAATTTAGAGATACGGCTGTGACTGTTTTTGTCGTCTCGGTTAGAGTTCAAATGATATAGCTGTCAATTTTTTTCTGTTGACTTATGATTTACTATGATTCCGTCAGTGCGTGTGAAGGTAAACCCATTAAACATCGACAATTTAAAACAAGATTATGCAAACGTTAGGCATCTTAAACTTGTTTTTCATAACTCACCTTACCCAGCAGGCTAAAGTTGTCTCCGTTCCACTCGGTTCTGGCCATGTAGTTGACTAGCTATCTGATCAACTTTCAGTTACAGCAACATTCTAAATTCAGTTGACCTGAATTCGGCAGCAAATGATCTACAAAACAGAATCATGGATGCTTTTAACGCAAACTGTCCACTAACACAGCGGTCAGTATGCCGTGACGTACCCTGGTAGAATAATCAACTCAGTGACCTTCGTAGGAAAACTAGGCGGTTGTTCAACATGGCAAAAGTCACGTATAACTGGGACGACTACAGAGCGTCCCTCACTAAATACAACGCCGAGCTACACAAGGCTAAACGGAAATCCAGAGTTAATTTCTGTGAAAGAATCCAAACCCTGCCGGAAGCTACGCGGTTCCAAAAAGTGATGTCCAAAGACCATACTAACGATTTAGAACAAGTGAGGAAAGAGGATGGATGCCTCACTGTCTTTACCAAGGAAACGTTGGAGGTTCTTATAAACAACCACTTTCCTGGATCGACTGAGACCGAAGAACTGAATAGTGATGGGTCGCGGCGGGACAATTCGAGACATATGGCGTCTCGGGACTCATCCTGCTGGCCCTGAGTTTCTTAAAGACTCCCCGCTGCATTAGAACCAACATGCCTATCAAAGCGGCAAGTCAACTAAAACTGCTCTTCACAGCTTAGTGACGTTGATTGAAAAGTCCCTGAATTATCAGGAGACGGCGCTATGTGCCTTTCTTGATATAGAAGGGACCTTCGATAACACGTCCTTTGCATTAAATAATACGGCTCTCATCAATAAGGGAATCGACCACACTTCAAGGAGCTGGATTCACGCAATGCTCTCTAGCAGAGTGATCACAGCAACCTTGGGAGATTCTTCTGTTACAATGTCGGTGATCAAGGGTTGCCCGCAAGGAGGGGTCCTCTCGCCCTTGTTATGGTCACTAGTTGTCGACGCACTTCTCAATAAGCTTTCACAGCTTGATTACGAGGTCATTGGATACGCTGATGACATCGTTCTCATCGTTAGAGGTAAACACGACGCAACTCTGTCGAGCCGAATGCAAGCGGCTCTGAATGCCACCATGTCATGGTGTCTACAGGAGGGTCTAAACATAAACCCCTTAAAAACTGTCCTAATTCCATTCAGTATACGAAGAAAGATCTCCATCACTCCTCTAACACTGAATAGAGTTAGACTGAGCTTCAGCAATGAAGTCAAATACCTCGGAATTATTCTGGACAAGAAACTGAACTGGTCTACACAACTGGATCATGCCGCTAAGAAAGCGACCTCGCCGATCTGGGCCTGCAGAACTCTGTTCGGTAAGACCTGCGGACTGAAACCAGACTTGGCACTCTGGTCTTACAAGACCATTGCCCGACCAAGAATCACCTATGCTGCCCTTGTGTGGTGGCCTAAGGTGAACGAAGTGACTGCGCAAGCCAAACTCAAAAAAGTTTAAAGACTTGCATGTCTTTCGGTTACCAGCGCTATGCGAACAGCGCCAACTGCAGTCATGGAGGCAATGCTCTGCCTACTGCCTCTACATCTTCATGTGAAAAAGGACGCTCTAAGGTTGCAAAGGAGAAAAACTATACTCGAAGGGGACCAAATCGGCCACCTTCGCATACTTAGGGAGTTCAAACTAACTCCGCTATTAACTACATAGATATTCCGTAAAGAGTGATTGAAACAAACCGCTCTATGTGGATCGTCAGTTTCTATACGGATGACTCGAAAATGGGATCCCTCACGGGATCTGATATATACGGACCTGGTATCAGGGAAACATTTTCCCTGGGCAAATGGCCCACCGTTTTTCAAGCACCATATGCCATATATATCTGCGTAAAAATATGTCTGAAACGCAACTACAGACATGCGACTTACTAGCACTTAAGTCCGTCAAATGCGCTTCCAAACTTGTTTGGGAATGCATTCAAACTCTACGGGAACTTTCCCGACAGACTTCAGTTTTTCTGTTTTGGGTGCCCGGATATTGCGGAGTCGAGGGTAATGAACACGCTGACCACCTAGCAAGACAGGGATCAGCTCAGTGGTTTATTGGCCCCGAGCTGTTCCTGGGTATGTCCAATTCCGCTATCAAAAGCGAAGTACTAACTTGGGAAAGGCTAGAAATAGCATCCCAATGGCAACAGGTACAGGGTTGTAGACAAGCTAAACAGTTTATCTATCCGAACCCTGGAACCGCCAGAAAGTTACTTAGTCAAAATCGTAGTGAACTACGGATAATCACGGGGCTTCTTACCGGACACTGTCCCGCATTTAATCATTTAAAGAAAATCGGTGTAGTGTTAAACGACACTTGCCGATTCTGCAAATCTAAACCAGAAAGTTAAGAACATTTGCTTTGCGCTTGCGTAGCTCTTGCTTCCTCTAGATTCAACTTCTTAGGAAGCTACCTTTAAACTCCATATTAAGTATGGAGCTCTAATCCCAAGCAGGTCATTAGTTTCATCAACTATGTGGTACCTAATTGGGGTACAGGTTTACAACAAAACATTTCTACTCCATCAATGATTACGAGCAATCCAATCAATCTGATCAAACCATCGAGCACGCTGTGCTCCTCTGTTTCTTGTGCCGGAGGGTTTACTGAAGAGAATCGTTTCAACCGGGTTGTCGTCCGGCATCCTTGTGACGTGTCCGGCCCATCGCATTCTGTTAACTTTAACCAGATGTGCAATGGGGCTCTCTACTAGAAACTCATGGTTTATGCGTCTACGCCATTCTCTGTCTTGAGTCTGTACCGTAGATGGTTCGCAGCACCTTCCGTTCGAAAAATTCAAGGGCGCTCGGGTCCTCTAAGAGCAGTGTTTGTCGTTTCTAGCCCATAGAGGACTTCCGGTCTAACTAGTTCTTTGTACAGCTTCAGCTTCGTACGGCGGCGGATCCCAGCGTCTTACGAAGTGCCAAGTAGGATCGATTTCCCGCTTGAATGCGTCTCCGGATCTCTTTGCTGGTGTTATTGTCACCGGTCACCAGCGATTCTAAGTACACGAACTCGTCTACCACCTCAAGCTCGTCGCCGTTTACGATGATCCGGGGTGGGAGGCTAACACTGTTCTCCTTGGAGCCTTCATACACTTTGTTTTCGACGCATTGATCAGTAGTCCAATACGCTTAGCTTCCGCTTTAAGTCTGGTGTAAGTTTCCTTCACCGTCGCAAGGTTCGAGCTATGATGTCAAAGTCATCAACGAAGCCTTGAAGCTGAGCCCGTTTCATGAGAAACGTACCACTCGTGTCGATGCCCGCTCTTCGCTGGGCGATGTTGAAAGGCAAACAGGAAAGTCCATCACCTTGTATCAACCCCTCGGCATGGCTCGAAAGGACTCGATAGTATCCCCGAAACACGCACGTAACACATCACACGGTTCATGGCAGCCTTGATCAGCCGCGTCAGTTTATCCGGGAAAATATCCTCGTTATGCGTTGATAATTCTCATCATATACCTACCTGACAAGAAAAGGAAGAGATAAAAGAAGAAGGAAGTATTAAGAGTGGTTGAGGAAAAGGATAAAGAGAGGCATTTGAAACCTAAAACAAGCATGGGATATTTTTGTCCTAGGATCAATGACAAACTTTTTTGAGTAATTACGAAGAAATTCTAACAATTCCCAACCATAATGTTCGTCTTCCTAGTCCTAGTCCCAGCAAAAATCCTTAAAAGGCTCTTGAGTTCTTTCCCGCATTTGAGAATGAACTGAAAAATAATTTTTGAACTCAAGAGAGCTATAATCAGATTCATTTATGAGATGATGACCGCAAATGCTGTAACGCAGTTGGCCAAGTCTGGGACAACTACCCATAACCCATAATCGCTCTCACAGAGGTCACAGGCAAAAGTATTCGAACTATGCATGCACACTGCAGTTCGTTTTGGATAAGTTCAAAAGATAGTTGCTAAGTTTTAGAGATGAGCTTGGCAAATACAATTTTATTTGGCGACAGGAATCAAGATTCGTCCACAATCTGTTATGCTCAGATAAAGCCCAAGAGTAGATCATTTGTTTTGATCAAGAATCAGGAATAGTTACCGCGGGCTCAGGATCCACAAGATCGTTTAATGCTCCACTTCGGGCAAGCTCGTCTGCCCATTCATTGCCAGCAATGCTTGGTTGTCCAGGGAACTAAAGAAGATTCACAGTATCCATGATGCTAAGTTCTTCTAGAAAAGTGCGCCACGCAATTACCATGTTTGGCCCGAGTGAGCGATTTGAATTTTGAGAATTTCGAGCGCGTGCGTACTGCAACTAGGGAATTACCCACTTCCTTTAGTGGACCATCGTAACAAAAAACTGTTTTTCCTTTCGATATAAACTGGAATTTACACACGTTTATCGTAATTCTGATGCAGATTAGCTGGAAAAGATTTTTCCGGATGAAAGTTTTTTGGAAATCCCTCGAGTTTTCGCATAAATTGAGTTAATCTGGTGTATGGTCCACTAAAGGACTTGGTCCATCTAAGGTGATTGAACACTGAACATCTAGTGCCCAGTGCCGTCTTTAGACGGTCTTCAGTTGAACCTCTAAAAAGCTTCAATAAGAACTTAAAAAATGTTTATGAAGCTTCATAGTGATTTTTCGAAGTCCGTCTAAGAACTATTTTGGGCACTAGAGGGTTAATGTCGTCGGAGGAGAACCGTTGATTAGGACGTGGTCGAGTTGGTTCTTTACAAGCAAATCAGGCGGTTCGGCCTAATCGCCGGTCCGCGCACTGTCTCCCGTTATACCTAACCTTTTTTGTCATCGACGGCGATCTTCAAATTTGGTTGGTGGCGCCATTGTTTGCGGCATCGTTTTGTTGGGCCTTCCCCAACCCCCCCTCTCGTCGAGGGACCACATGTCAGCTTTGTTAAGGGGGTTACAGGGGGTAGACAAAATGATTGAGACAGGCAAAATGTTGTCAAAATTCAAACTATCATCTTCACGAAAAATGAATCAATTTTGACGAAACGGGTCTTAGTCAAAATGTTCATTTTGGCAACGCCTAGAACTTTTTCTGACAGCTAGTTTCTTGTAGATTTCTATATTGCCAATAAACTAGAATTCATTTCGAGATCATTGATACCCGAAGGTTGAAAATCCGTCAAGGAACCAATGAGATACGAATTATTTACTTATTAGTGTTGTTTTTGGCAGGTTTTTTTCCTGTTGGGTGCATACATATGTATTCCATCGCGGCCAGTTAGTAACTTTGTGCAGTATCTGAGGACCTAAATATTGTAAATGTACTGGTATATGGGGCAAACATAATGAGTGGTAGTGTAATTATATATATACAGTGTACGAGACACCCGACTGCGACGTCACTATCATAATTTTTGTTCGGTAAGTTCGTGATGCAACGTCATCACTTTTCATCTTCGGAGATCAAGGAATTGATGTCTGACTAAGCTTGGTGTGGTAAGCGGATTTCCAGCAATCAGTATACACTCAACTCTCCTTCACTCGATGTTATGTGTCTCGATAATCTCCTTATCTCGGTGAATATCCAGAGTATTTGGGCCACTGGACTCATATTTTTTTCTAAAATTTACCTCTACAACTCTATACCCTCGCTAGCTTGATGATCTCTGTCCCTTCTAAATCAAGTTAGAGAGGGTTAACTGTAATACCATGGATGTTTACTTGTATGAGTGACACAAGTGATTTCACAAATTTTTACTCATATTTATATATTTCAATAAAAAGGGTTTCATTGCATCATTGTTTACTTTTAAAGAATGTTTAGCATAGTCGCGCTCGCGAAGCGGGTGCTACGATTGCCAAGACCTGTCAATTGGTTGGAGTGTTGAAAGCTACGGTTTGCAGAGTTATGTGAGAATTCATGAAAGGGAAAACATACCGTTGGGGGAAATTCGAAGACTGTATGAATCGATCCCTAGGAGGATTCAAGCGGTCCTTGCAGCTAATGATGGACCTACTCCGTACTAATAAATAGAGTACAGTAATTTGAGATAGCTCTTTTGCATATCCGAAATCCTAAACACATCCATTTCTCTTTTCAAAAGTGGTTTTTAGGGCATACTACTTGTACAGAGTGGTGTTTATTATTTCCGAAAATCCGTCTTCCACAAACATGGTTACATCTCGATGGTCCCTTGACGAATTTTCAACCTTTGGGTACCAATGAACTCGGAATGCATTTTAATTTATTGGCAACATATAAACCTACAACAAACTAGCTCTTATAAAAAGTTCTAGGCGTTGCAAAACTGAGCATTTTGACACGCGTTCCTAAAATCCGGAACATTTCCGGTGTCCATTGGCCGCATCAAATCCTCACATAATAAATCGAAAATTTTTTTATTGCACTATCTTAAAGTACAACATCTAGAGAACATTTTCACAAATTTTTATGATAATCTGAGCAATAAAGAGAATGTTAGAGTGATTTGCAATGCGCCTCGTCACGGCCGCATAAGCTAAAATTTAAACTTTATACGCGTTTAAAATGACTTTGCCGTGATCCTGATTGCGGGAAAACTACTGAACCGATTTCCTTGATCTTATTTTTTCTAATTTTAGTTATTAAATTCTTCGGTCCTGGAACGATCGCTTTTCGAAACAAACAGGAATATTTTGCCGCAAAAAAATTCTTCCCCTTTGCACTGATACTAAAATACTCATGAATGCGATCGTTCAAGGACACGGCACACTTCTAAACTAATGAAATAATATGAGTTTTTTGATTTCAGTTGACCCGCTGAGTCTCTATCAGGATCACTGCAAGCCTCTGCAAAAAAGCGTTTCGGGGAAACGGCCATTACTCCAGTAATAATTGCTATATCGCAGAATCAAACGTATTTGTTTGTTTTTGATAAACTGTACTTTCAGAAAAATACCGCTTTGATGCAATATCCCACATCCCTCATTTTTCTCGACCAAGAAGGTAAATAACCCCTTAAGTATTGCATGCTTGGCTCAGAGTTCAGAAAAGATAAAAAATAGTTTTGAATGAACTTTTAAATCAAAAGTGGTATCCAAAAGTTCAAAAGTTATAATATGTATTACACTATAAAAATAATTAAAAAAAAACCTAAATTAATCCACCTAGCCTTTCTCATTCCATTTTTTATTTGTAAAAATAGATTTACATGAACGCTTCAATCCAATAAATGTATATTCACTCTTCAGGTTCTAAAATATTTTTTTTTGTTCATCTATAATTTATTTGACACGACACAAATACAATTTAATGTTTAACGGCGCCAATTATATCTGGTAGCTTACTTTCTAAAGTGTCTTAATAACTAAAAGCAATTTTTTTATCCTCGCTGCCGACTACGAGCTGAAACTAAATGTAACTTAAAGCTATAATATTTTGCATTAAAAGCACTGGTTTACTGTATGATGGTTTTCATTTCCATAGGTAAGCACATGTTCCGCTGCTGGGCCAAGATATTACGGACTGGCATATTGGGTTGTCTCCCTCGGGACCTGAGAGTATCGTGCGGGTCTAGTTGCTGTTTCCGGATCCGGGGTCTTAACGTGTTCTTGTCGTTTGGTTGGATGTAGGCGGAAGGGAATAGGATTAAACTGGGGCGTGGATGGATTTCAGGAAAACGTATATAAGGGACATGTAGGATAGGTCACGGCTCGCCAAGACATCACGAACAGAAACAGCCGGCTGCCTACTTTCGGTCTGCAGGGTAGCTATTAATTTAGACCTGGCGTCACGGTGTACAGGGCATGACCAAACAACGTGCTCTATGTCGTGATAACCTTCACCACAGGCACAGAAACCACTTTCCCCGAGCCCAACACGACGGAGATGCGCGTCAAATCTATAGTGATTGGACATAAGCCGGGACATCACGCGAATGAAATCCCGACCTTCATCCAACCCCTTGAACCACGGGTTCGTCGACACCTTGGGGATTATGGAATGTTACCACCTTCCCAGTTCCCCTCTGGTCCAATAATTTTGCCAACTGATGATCGTATTCTGACGTACAAGTGCGAAAAATTCATTAAAGGCAATTGGTCTTTCATGAATATCACCGTTTGTTGCGCCCACCTTAGCCAAAGAGTCCGCTTTCTCATTGCCCGGTATCGAGCAGTGAGAAGGGACCCACGCTAAGGTAATCTGAAACGATTTTTCGGATAAAGCACTTAGATGTTCCCGTATTTTCCCCAGGAAATACGGAGAGTGCTTAACATCTTTCATCGATCGGAGAGCCTCAATGGAACTGAGACTGTCCGTAAAGATGAAATAGTGGTCCTGGGGCATTTTTTCGATAATCCCTACACAGTAAAAAAAATTTACATTCCTTTAAATGCACATAAATGGAGCATTAGAAACCAGGTAATATTCCGTGTGGCATTATATTCACATGCAATGTAAATGAATATATTGTTAATTTGCATGCATATTTATATTCAAAGCTTTAAGTTTACATCACTTAATGTACAAATTTACATGGTTTAAAACGGTTATGTACTGTGCATTATTAACGGTGTGAAATTGTATATGTTTTTCACTTTATGTGCTAGAAACTGATATGTGCATTCATTTGTATTAGCTGTAAATTTCATTTTTTGGTACTGTGTAGGGTGTACTTAATTGCAGCCAATTCTGCGACGTTAACAGAAGCAGGATTATCAAGCTTATGGGAGACGGTTAAATTGTTATTGAAAATACCGAAGCCAGTAGACCCATCAAGAAGTAATCCGTCAGTGTAGAACATATTGTCGCAGTTGATGTTTCGATATTTATTGGAAAAATTTTTGGGGATCTGCTGCACGCGTAAATGATCCGGGATTCCACGAGCTTCTTCTATCATGGATGTATCGAAAAACACAGTAGAATCAGAAGTATTTGATAAGTCGACACGCTTTGGAATATTCGAAGAAGGGTTAATATTATAGGACATGTGATTGAAATACAATGACATAAAACGGGTTTGAAAATTAAGTTCGATTAACCTTTCAAAATTTTCAATCACAGGACGGTTCAAGACCTCACATTTGATAAGAATGCGAGAAGACAGGCTCCAGAAGCGGTTTTTCAATGGTAGTACTCCAGCTAAGACCTCCAAACTCATCGTATGGGTCGACTGCATGCAACCTAAGGCGATACGCAAACAACGATATTGTATTCGCTCCAGTTTGATCAAATGTGTGTTTGCTGCGGAGCGGAAGCAGAAACACCCGTACTCAATGACAGACAATATCGTTGTTTGGTAAAGCCTTATAAGGTCTCCTGGGTGGGCTCCCCACCATTGTCCGGTTATTGTACGAAGAAAATTCACTCTTTGTTGACATTTTTTCATCAGATACCTAACGTGACAACCCCAGGTGCCTTTAGAGTCGAACCAGACACCAAGATATTTGTGTACCAAAACCTGAGAAATCGTTTTACCCATTAATTGTGTTTGAAGCTGAGCAGGTTCATGCTTCCTAGAAAAAACTACTATCTCAGTCTTCTCCGGAGAGAATTCGATACCTAGCTGTAAAGCCCAAGCAGAAAAATTGTCCAAGGTATCTTGCAATGGTCCTTGCAAATTGGCAGCTTTGGCTCCTGTAACAGAGATTACACTGTCGTCTGCAAGTTGTCTTATCGTGCATGAATTTGCCAGACATTCGTCGATGTCATTTACATAAAAGTTGTAAAGAAGGGGGCTTAAACATGAGCCCTGGGGAAGACCCATGTAGCTAATGCGAAAAGTTGCCAAATCGCCGTGCGTAAAATGCATGTGCTTTTCGGACAGCAAATTGTGCAAAAAATTGTTCAAAATTGGAGAAAATCCTTGTCGGTGAAGTTTACCCGAAAGAATGTCAATAGAAACGGAATCAAAAGCCCCCTAATGTCCAAGAACGCAGACGCCATTTGTTCTTTGCGAGCATACGCCAGCTGAATATCTGTTGAAAGCAACGCAAGACAATCATTCGTCACTTTGGCACGGCGGAAGCCAAATTGAGTATCTGACAGTAGACCATTTGATTCGACCCAATGGTCTAAACGACGGAGTATCATTTTTTCCATCAATTTCCGGATACAGGAAAGCATTGCAATCGGTCTATAAGAGTTGTGATCAGAAGCTGGTTTCCCTGGTTTTTGGATGGCGATCACC
Source organism: Wyeomyia smithii (assembly GCF_029784165.1). NCBI lineage: Eukaryota > Metazoa > Arthropoda > Insecta > Diptera > Culicidae > Wyeomyia > Wyeomyia smithii. The sequence goes on along the minus strand of NC_073695.1, from coordinate 109,371,950 downwards.
TTCACTTGCCTCCAATCCTGCGGTACAATGTTTTGCTCCAGGAACTTATTGAACAAGTTCAACAAGCGCCTCTTGGCATTGCCGGGTAGATTCTTCAACAAGTTGAATTTGATTCTATCTAACCCAGGCGCAGGACAGGAGGGCAACTGAAAATTCTGCCATCGTAAAAGGTGATTCTATCGCGTCGTGGCCCGGAGACGCATCGCGAACAATGTTTTGCTCAGGAACAGAGTCCGGACATACTTTCCTGGCAAAATCAAATATCCACCGACTTGAAGACTCCTCGCTTTCGTTGACCGTTACGCGATTCCGCATTCTTCGGGCTGTGTTCCAAAGAGTGCTCATCGATGTCTCCCTCGACGTCTCGTTCACGAACCGACGCCAATATCCGCGTTTCTTTGCTTTAGCCAGGCTTTTAAGCTTGGTATTAAGCTCCGAATACCGTATATAGTCGTCGGGTATACCTCCCTTCTGGAAGGCCAAAAACGCGTCGGATCTTTGCGTGTAGACATCGGAGCACTCTTTGTCCCACCACGGAGTTGGAGGCCGCTCTTTGATCGTTACGCCGGGATATTTCTTCGTTTGGGCTTGCAACGCGGCGTCGAGGATTAAGCCCGCGAGAAGGTTGTATTCTTCAAGTGGTGGGTGATGTTGAATCGACTCGACCGCTTTTGAAATCATTTCCTCGTATAACTTCCAATCGACATTCCGTGTGAGGTCATACGGAATGTCAATTGGTCGCGTGCGAGTTGAACCGTTAGTAATTGAAATAAAAATAGGCAGATGGTCGCTACCGTGAGGATCGAGGATTACCTCCCATGTGCAATCCAACCGTAGCGACGTCGAACATAAGGATAGATCCAAAGCGCTTGGGCGCGCTGGAGGTTTGGGATACGTGTCATTTTACCGTTGTTCAAAATAGTCATGTCGAAGTCATCGCAAAGGTTATAGATTAAAGAGGAGCGGTTATCATTGTAGGGGGAACCCCAAGCCACACCATGAGAGTTGAAGTCTCTCAAAATCAAACGTGGCGAGGGAAGAAGTTCTATTAAATCAAAGAGCAACCGTTGCCCAACCTGTGCTCTGGGAGGAATATATATTGAGGCTCTTTACCTTGTATTGTCATTTGACATGCGACAACTTCGATGCCTGGAATTGAGGGGAGGTTAATACGATAGAAAGAATAGCACTTTTTAATCCCTAAAAGTACTCCTCCATATGGGGTGTCTCGATCAAGGCGAATAATATTAAAATCATGGAAGTTGAGATCAATATTTGAAGTGAGCCAAGTTTCACAAAGGGAAAATGCATCGCATTTGTTTCTATTTATTAAAACTTTAAATGAATCCATTTTTGGTAAAATACTTCTACAATTTCACTGTAAGACAGAGATAGAATCCTTCGTATACGCAGATGAATTAGGCATCGAAGGATACAATCGCTGCAAGGAGGGGCCATTGGGCAGTCAACTGCTTCAAAAATGATCTAACTGTTGGGAGGAATGCTGTAAGAAAAATTTTAATTGGATCGGGTACATTGAAAGTTTCAAAAATCCAGTCCACAATGTCAGAAAATTTCACTAATCCAGAGTTTGTTTCATCAACTGGGAGTGCAAAAGGAACAACTGGGGTTTTAGATGTTCCTGGCAGTGCTGGGAACTCCTTCTGGGACTTTAAATTTGCAAACCCAGGAGAAGTTTGCTTCGGTTTTTCCGCAGCACTGTTTGGTTTGTTTGTAACTTTCATTTCACTTTGGGAAATCTTAGGACCTTTTCGGGGAAGTTTAGGAGAGGAAATATTTTTCCTCTTTCTAGACGCCCCAGGATTGGCATAAGTTGTTCCCGCTGGTGAATCGTCAGAATCGGTTTCATCAGAGGACAACAGATCAAAGGGGTTCGATGTTATGGTAGAAGTGGTCACGGTCTTCTTCATTATCTCAGCGTAAGATCGCTTTGAACGCTCCTTAAGTGACCGCTTGATTTTATCTCTGCGCTGCATGTACACCGGGCATGTGGAGAGCTCATGCTGATTTTCCCCGCAGTGAATACATTTTTCAGCATTTACACTGCAAGAATCGTCCGCATGAGTTTCTCCACACTTGCTACATCGTGCCTTATTGCAGCAGTAGGCGGCTGTGTGGCCTAGCTGCTTGCAATTGGTGCATTTCATAACACGGGGTACATACAATTGCACAGGCAGAAGAACCCGATCGATCGAGACGTGGCTAGGGAGAGCAGATCCGGCAAACGTAACACGAAACGAGTCTGACGGAGTGTACACTTTTGTGCCGTTGACAAGAGACACAGACCGCAATTGCTTGCAATCTATGATCTTTACTTTTATGTCGTGACACAAAGCATTTTTGAAGCAGCCAAAACCGCTTGCCAAGATACACTCGACCGACAGACTCGAATCGGTTATGACACCGTCGATCTCCACGTCTCGTGCGGGTATATAAACGCGATACTCGCGTGTGAAAAGCTCGGAGCGAGCAATAGCGTTGGCCTGTTCCAGGTCGCTGACCACGACACGGAGCTTGTTGGGTCTGACCTTGGAGATTTCGGTCACGGCCTTGTACCCCTCCGTCAGGTCTTTCGAAATCTGCAGGATGTTTAACGGTTTCGATTTCGGTCCTACTTTTGGCCGAAAGAAAACAGTAAAGCTGCCCTGAGATCCGTCCGGGTAAAGCCTGGGGCGAGGGGGGACTGGAGAATTAACAGAGGAAGGGTTGGCAGGAGGGACAGGGTCGGAGGGGTTCGGGGATGGTGGCACGGGAGGCGAGGGATCTACATCCATCCCGCTAAGTCTAGCGCACTAGCGTCGACAAGAGCACGTACCTTTTTACTTCTCCCTTCCAGTAAGGTTGGTTGTCCGATCGTTCGAAGTTGCAGCCGTTACAGCCAGCAGCACCAATACAGCAGCTCCAAACAGCCACCAGCAGCGAGCCGGGTGTGTGATCACTCAGCACAGCGACACAACTCGCTGTCAACTGTTTGCTTCTTCTTTTTCCTCCTTTGTGTTGAGATTCTCGTCCACTGCTGTAGCTCAAATCACTTAGCAGCCAAATCGGCTTACGCACCAGCAAACAGCCACGATGCGAAACAGTTGCACAAAGGCGGGTGACCTTGAACCTTCACTCGACCAGGCAAACAATGCCAACACTTGCTCGCGCGTCTTTTGTTTCATATTCTATCGGAGCGATCACCAAACACGTCCTATTTTGATGCGTGTTCGGCGTGTTCTAAAATATTGATGTTGTAATCTTTACATATAAAAATGCAGTCAGGTTTGTCTGTCTGTCTGATCCATATGGGCCCGAAAACTACCGAACCGATCGACTTGAAAATTTGTATGTAGGGGTTTTTGGTGCCGATAAAGGTTCCTATGATAGTTTGAGACCCCTTCCTCTTCTGGAAGGAAGGGGTCCCATACAAATGAAACATAAATTTCTGCACAACTCAAGAACAAACCAAGCGAATGAAACCGAATATGGCATGTGGATGTTTTAAGGGGTAACTAATATGTCCATAATAGTTGGATGAAACACAAATTTGTGCACATCTCGAGAACTAATCAACCAAACGGAACAAAATTTGGCAGGTAAATGTTTTTAGTGGTAACAAATATGTACATAATGGTTTGAAACCCGACTCCATCTTCTATAAGGGAGGGATCCCATGAAAATGAAACACAAATTTCGCACAGCTCAAGAACCAATCAAGAAAATACAACCAAATTTGGTATGTGAATGTTTTTAGAGGTAACAAATATGTCCATAATGGTTTGACGCCCCTCCCTCTTCTGGAAGTACATGTTTTTTCACAAATTTTTGCACATCTCGCGAACTAATCAACTAAATTGAACCATATTGGCAGATGAATATTTTAAGTGGTAACAAATATGTTCCATAATCGACCTCAGACAACATTTTGGATTGTAAGATGGCAACTTCCGGTTTCTGAAAAACAGCCGAAAATGGCCGATTTCCACCCAATTGAATAATATCCGGATCTAGAATAATACACAGGAGCTAAAATCGACCACAGATAGCATTTTTAATTCTAAGATGGCGACTTCCGGTTTCTGAAAACAGCAGAAAATGACCAAATACCACCCAATATGAGTTTTTCTTTAACCAGTAACCTAAATACCATTTTGAAATCCAAGATGGCGACTACCGATTTGTGAAAAACAGCCTAAAATAAACAAATACTATCCAATATGAGTATCTCTTGAACCAGAATGATGCAAGGAGCTAACAATTGACCTCAGGCACCATTTTGAATTGCTAAATGGCAACTTATAGGCAACAGTCGGAAATGACCGAATAATACTCAATATGGATATTTCCGTAAATGTGATGATGCATAGAAACCAAACATTGACCCTAGACACTATTTTGAATTTGAAGACGACCACTTTTAGTTTCTGGAAAACAACCAAAAATACCTCCCAATATGGGTATTTCCGGTGTCAGATTGATGCCAGAAAGTGTGCTGATAATGACAGAATACCACCCAATATGAATATATTCAGAATTAAGGCGATGTACAGAAGCCAAAAGATGAGGATGTTGTCATTTCGGTGAAACCAATCATTTCAAACGATTTGTTATTTGACTTTGATCATATCCTATGGCCGATTCGTCGTGCATTCGGTTGTGTAGTTTCTGAGATAATGAAGTTTCGTGATTTTCACAAGTCGGCACATTACAAATGAAGTTACAGTTCGATTACAGTAAAATTCAATAGGGTCTTCTGAGGCAGCTAGACCATTCATTTGACACTAATTTTGTGGAAATCGGGTCGGCCATCTCTGAGAAAAGTGAGTGAGTCCAAGTAGTCGTCGGAATATGTTCTTTTGCATAGCTGGATTTCACATTTTTAAACATAACAGGCAAAGTAATAGTCCGATTGCAAAACAAATCAATAGGGTCTTATGGGGTAATTAGACCTTTCATTTGACACTGATTTAATGTAAATCGGTACAGCCATCATTGAGAAACATGAGTGAGATTAAACAGTCTTCAGAACACGTTTCTTTTCATAACTTTTGAACCACGAGTTCAATCTTTATGAAATTCAAAACTTAAGGGTTTCCCAGGTAGCCCGTTCTTTTGAGACCAATTTTGTTAAAATAGGTTGTGTAGTTTCTGAGATATTGATGTTTCATGATTTTCACATTTTTAAACATAACCTCTAAACTAAAAATCGGATTGCAATAAAATTCAATAGGGTCTTATGAGGCAACAAGACCTTTCATTTGCAATTAATTTCATGAAAATCGGTCCTGCCATCTCTGAGAAAAGTGAGTGAGAATAAAAATCTGCACATACACACACACACACACACACACACACACACATACAAGAAATGCTCAGCTCGTCGAGTTGAGTCGAGTGATGTATGCCATTTGGCCCTTTGGAGCACTTTTATACTTTCGGTTTTGCAAGTGATTGCTATACCTTTCTTGGAGAAAGGCAAAAGAGAATTTTGTCATTCTTTGCTACTTCAACTCAATGCACGGACTGAAAGTAGAGTGGCACTTTCTCGCAACATCCTACGGAGAAGGCCCTTGCGATGGTAGTTTTATGTCAACAACAAACGAGCAAGTCTCGCTTGAAATATTGAAAATATCTTAAAAATTCCTCGAAAGCTCTACGAGTGGTCAGTTGAACAAAAGGATATAAACACCTCGAAATTAAATTTCTGTTTTATTTTTGTATCGATTTTAGATCGAAACAAAATAAAGTAAATAACGTCATAATAAGAAGAGTAATTTTTTTTTAAATATTTAAATATAAATCCAATAATTTATAGTAAGTTTATAGTAGAGTGCGAAGTCGCGTTAATACAAAAAAATTTAGTATGGATTCGACAAACTATATTTTATGGAACAATTGTAGAGCGTTGGTACCGTAATTTCATGGAGACGCATGGTCGTTTGGAAGCAAATACGTTCAACATTGTTGGACAAATTGACTCTTTATATTTTTTCCTTTTGATATCGATCACAAGTCGTCTGCTATTCAGTCTAAATTATTATGTGATTGTGGATAACTTTTATATGCACTAGCAGCAGTGTGCCAAACCAACAAATCTTGTTGTCTATGATATGATATGTAAGAAAGGGCAAACATGTCCATTACTCTATTTCATATCAATATATCCTGTTACGCGCCATAAAACAGGGTCGTTTGTTTGCTTTACAGATACTGATCGCTTGAAATAATCTCTAGGCTCTCTGCTAACAGTCGATTTTGAAGCACAAAGAAACTGAAAATTCGTATTAGACTTGCCTTCAAGAATAATTCAAAGGAACAGTTTTCGATCCTATATTTTATTCGATTGCCAGCTTCCATAGCTCAAGAAATGGAGCAGTTTTATAATCATTGTGTTTTAATTTAATCAAGTTCTTCGAAATCCGCCTCTCTTAATGGACAACAGCTCGTATGAATATTAAGTAGAAATTTTTACACCATGTAACAACCTGAATGTGACGCTAAAACAATAGTATTATAATTCATTGCTCATCCTGTACACTGAAACTGAGTTTTTAAAACACTAACAATTGCAGTACTTTTCACTCAAACCTTCTGTGCTGTCCCTGTATGATTAAAGAAGTTCTTCCGCTGTATCCAAAGATACTTTTTGCCACACAAAAAAGAGTCCGTCAAAGCTACCAATCACTAAATCTGACTTGTTTAATTCCACATCCTATTGAGTTCTCTGAATGGGACTATGAATGAAAAGACAGATTACATCCTGGATGTCACACTTTGGTATCCTGTAATATAGAGCTGCATAGATTATCATGATTAGATACGGACCGTCGTTTGTAGTACGGTTGCGTTGGAGTCAAAAGCTCAAAAGAGCAGGAAAGCTACTAAAGATGACGACGGTGACGGTGATTTTTATTATTATCTCCCTTATCTGCTGCTTGCTTGCGTGTCTAGAGGTGGGAGCGTTTGTAATGAGATTACCCGCTTCCAACATGTCGTTATTGCACCTGATGACGCAGATTCTTTACTGGTGTACGCCCCTATCGTTTGTCGTGTTTTCTATAGCAGGGAGCGTTGTGGTCTGAAGTGCAGGTCCTTTGAAAGGGGAAAGCAGACTATAGTGTGCAAACATAATTCCGTCTTCAAAGGAATACATTATCACACCTTACGGCATGAAGCGAATGAACCTTTACTATGAGATGGATAAAAATTGTATCTACCGTTAGAATATGGTTTAGGACTAAATCTTAGGCGATATGTTCCATGTTACCTGCAAAATTTACTATTTATAACTTTGACGCAAAGCATTCAATTTTATTTGATGGAAAACAATGTATTTTTAGAAATCAAAGAAATAGTTATCGGTTTCCGTTATACTCTACTAGTAGACTAGTACTTTTCAAGTAGAGTGTAACGGAAACCGATAACTATTTCTTTGATTTCTCAATCACTCTGATAAGACGCTCGGTATAGATTTTTCAAATGTATTTTAAGAACAAAAATGTGAATTCATAAGTACAGTTGATGATGATGATGATGGTCCCGCCACATACCCCTACACAGGTTTGAGCTGGACGATTTATCTATAGATAATTAATGTAATCACAATTTCAATCAGTTATACAAAATAAAAAACGAACTGATTCCATTTCTAGATATAAACTACTTCAAAAACTGTTTACTTGATTCACATCGGTAAAGACGTGAATTGCAGTAGAGCTACACAAAGCTAGCACAGGGTTTTCATGACCTTCATTCAGACTAACCACAACTACTTTATGTATATTCTCCAAGCATTCAAATAACAATTAAGTTTAAATTGTAAAAGAATCCATTTATATCTGACTTCCGCGCGCGAGGCTCAAACTTATGTAGTCACTTTCTATTATTTTTTAAGCTACAACAGCATAAAGGAAAAAAAAATCCATCATCACCACCGCGACGAACACAGTAGTTTTGTCATTATATGTTAAAAAAAGATCCAATATAAAATATAAATAAAATTTTACAACACAATCATATCCGTTCGTATAAAACTTCGTCAGTTACAGGCTTCAATTAAACAATCAATAAATAAATAGGTTTCAAAAATAAATATTCCATCCAAAATAAATCCGTTGTTTAAACTTCGTCATATAAACTCTCGTCATTGTTAAAAGCTTTTAAATTTCGTTCTGTACAACAGAAACTTTCACGTGTGAAATACATTGTCTCTTGAACTCCGCAAGTGTTGGTGCACGTTCAACATGTCTTGGCATCGAATTGAAAAAAATTATACCTTTATAAAATAATGAATTCTGTGAAGCTCTGGTTAAGAAAGGTGTTCTTATTTCATCCGCGTTTCTAGTGTTATATCTATGAAAATCACTTCCTCTTTCAATTCAATCACACAAATATTGAGGTAGCAAACCATTAATTATTTTAAAAATGAACACCATAGACAAATAAACAATTCGTTGCTTCACGGATAACCATTGCAAAGCGTCCAACATAAAAGCATAGGAAGTTAATCTATCACACTTTAAAATCAAACGCATTATTCTATTCTGCAAACGCTGTAACCTCAATAATTGTGTGTTATTGGCCAAATACAAAAAGGTAGGGCGAAAATCCAAATGGGGCGAGATGATTGTTTGTATAGCTGTATTTTACTACTAATTGTTAATTTTTTTTTCAAACGGCATAATATTCCATACTTCTTGGCAATTTTCTTGATAACATTGTCAATGTGAGCGTTGAACTTTAGGTTGTCATCAATAATCACGCCAAGATATTTAATCTCCCGAACGCGACCAATTGTCTCATCATCTATTATAACAGAGACATCGTCATTTACCACGGTGCGCGAGAAATTAAATAAATTTAGTTTTATCAATATTCAATTTCAATTGCTCATACTTCAGCCATCTGCTTAGAGAACGTAAATCTTCATTCAAGTGTGAAACAGCTTCTTCTAAATTTTTAGCTGCAATGAACAACACGGTGTCATCGGCAAAAAGATTTATGTCACAGAAACGTAAAACTCGCCGCATGTCATTTATAAACATAATAAATAAAAGGGGCCCTAATACACTTCCCTTTGGAACTCCAAGATCATTCTCCATGGGACCAGATACAGAATCATTAAAAACAGTCCGTTGAGTTCTGTCAGACAAATAGCTTTCAAACCATCTGAATGCAGTACTCGAAATTCCAAAGCGCTTGATTGTGTTCAACAATAAGGGCCTAGAAATTGTTTCAAAAGCGCGTTTCAGATCCAAAAATACAGCAACTATTGTGTCTCTATTTTCTAAGTTATCTTTCCATTTTGCAAGAACTAAATTCAACGCGGTTTCACACGAATGGCCTTCTCGGTAGCCAGATTGTTCCAGAATTAATAACGAGTTACTATTTAAATATTCTAACAGCTGACCTCTAACAACAAGTTCCAATATCTTTTCTAACGTGTGCAACATATTGATGGAATGAAACTCTTCGGCTTTAATCGTTCCAGAAACCTTTTGAATCGGAACAACCAACGATTCTTTCCACACTTTAGGCACGTGCCCAGTTAGCAATGATTCATTAATAAGGTTCAGCAGAGTGTGACCAATAACATTGAAGCAATCTTGAATAACCCTAGCATTTACATTGTCTACGCCAGCCGTTTTACCTAATGAAAAACAAATATTTTTAAGGTCATCCATTGTGATTGGGTGAAAACCATCAAATCTACTATTAACGTTAGTCGGCTGTTTTATTTCATCCGGTTCATCGACCAGTTCAATTGATTGATTGATCAATGAAACACTATTGATGAAATAATCATTAAACTTACTAGCAATTATTTGTTCTGTTTGTTCTAATGTGCCATCAAAAGTTATGGACCGCGGTTTACAATTACTAGGTTTTAATAAAGATTTCAAAACTTTGCTGTTGTTTGATGCTGAGTAATCTTTCTCTGGATATATTCACAACGCGTCTTTTTTAACGCTTGTGAATATTTATTACGCGCGATTGTGTACTCATTCCAATGACTCTGACTATTTGATCTACAAAACTTTTTGTACAATTTATCCCTCTTGCGCTTAAGACGCAAAAGATCCAAATTGTACCAGCTGTTCGCGTTCTTTAAGGTTACAAATTTATGTTCAACTAATTGATTCGTACACGTTTTCAAAATACTAGTGAGAACAGCTGCAGAATCATCTAAATTACCGGACGCGATTGGAAAATCCAAGCTTCTTTCAACAAGATTCGAAACAGCCTGTTTCGAATATTTTCTCCAGCATTTCAATTTTTTAAAATCATTTTTCTCACTCAAGTTGTCTAATACAGTGATCACTAATGTCTCATGATCGGTTATTTTCATATCAGAATCCGTTACTGAACAAATGGAATCCATATTGGAATAAACATGATCAATCAAAGTTCTACTTCGCTGGGAAATACGTGTAAATTCATTAACGCTTTGTTTTAAATTGAAAGATTCTACTAAACGCTTCAAATGTTTCGAATTTGTATAATCTCGCCAGTTGATATTAAAATCGCCAGTCAATATATTCAGTTTACTATAATCGAGAAATTCATCAAGCCAATTATCCAATATTTCAAGGAAACGGTGATCACTAGCATTGGGAGAATGATACAAAACACCAAAATTACCTACCTTCATACCACGTACTACTGTTATGTCCAAGAACCAATTGCCATCCTTCGCTTCGTTTCGGCAAAGCTCGAATTGAACTGATTATCTGACATAAATAGCAACACCACCAGTTTGTCTAGAATGTGATAAACAAGCAGCCACATTATATCCCGGAATACTATATTGATCATATGCTTCAATATCGACAATATGAGTCTCTGATAAGAACACTAAAAGTAGACGTTTATCTTCAACAATCTGACGTAATGCAACGTAGTTTGTTGTCAACCCCGCAATATTCAAATACGAAAATTCAAACTTATTCACATTCTTCTTGGAACTTGTTTGCTATTTATTAAAACACAAGCTGCTTTTCTTTTGATTGAATAATCTTTTATATATCAAGCATTCTGAACTGAAGGCGGCATGCATGGTTGACGTCCAAATTCATGTTACGCTCTTTATTCGTCTTCAAACAATTAACGCATATTAAAACAGTAGACGTGCATTCAGATGTTTTGTGTTTTAGGCTACACCTGGAACACATATCACAATTTTTGCAATCCATGCTCTTGTGCCCAAATTCTCCACATTTGAAGCATCTCAAAACATTTACCGCGGGAAATACTAAGCACCGATCAAATTCTACATTTACTTGCTTAGCAGATAACAAGCTGTTATACGTTTCCAAATCAACCTCTATTACCGCGCTATACTTGTTATACCGAAAGCGTGGATTTTCATACGAGTTTATTACTTTTACATCATTAATTTTGATACCCTCATTTTGACTCTTTAAAAAGTCAATGAAAACATCAGGAGAAAGATTCTCGCTCATGCCCACTATTTTCAATCTCGGCACCGACGTGGGAACAACAGCACTGTAGTTTTCACCCAGATTGCTTTCAATGCCATTTTTCAACTTATCAATATTTTCGCCAACAGCGCATTCAACAATAATGGAACCATCTTTACCGTTCCTAAAATTACTCACTTTGTGTGTTTTTGGATCTTATATTGTTTTCAAAAACTTCCGAGTTTCCTCGCAAGCTTGTTTGGACTCTTTCGGTTTGATCACAATGACCGGACGAGTCTTATGTTTAACGGGCTTGAAACCATCATTTATATTATTATTATTACTAATATTCGTTTTAATACTTTTACGGCGACCCTTCACGACTTGCGCAAAAGTCACGCCGTCATCAAAAACATCATCACTATTATCGTCATCAATTCTACGCTTCTTGCCGATTTGGTCCGATTCAGAAGGAACCGTCCCATTCCGCTAGCGGGCATCATTAATTGCAGCTTTATTTTGACGTGTATTTAATTCCAAAACCGAATTGTTCAATTTATCAAATTTGTCACAAAATAATTTTTCAAGAGATTCATTTACATTTAATCTCAACTGTTCCATACCGAAATTCAACGCGCTGTTTATCTGGGCCGATATTTGATCCCGCATTTCAATGACCGAATCAGAGAGAGAAGATAATTTCTTCATCTCTTCTTCAATACGCTTGATGTCCGGTATCAAATGTTGCCCACCACAACACTGGTTTGTTAAACATTCGTCACACTTGAAGCAAAGATTATCATTATCTGTAACTATCATTGCCGTTGCCTTGGTGAGTCCAGTACACTTGTAGTGAAACAAACGTGCACAGTTGAAGCCCACACATTTCAACGGCAAATCTGATAGGACAATTGCCGTACCACAGCCAGAGCAAATCATCGCACACAACCCACGTTAACACGGGACGCTATACCAATAGACATGCAGAGAAACAAGAGACAAAGGCAAAAAAAATGATCGCCACCACCGCTGCTTTGAAAACGTCGGGGGGGGGGGGGATTTTATTTTAACAAACTTTAACGCGAACTTACTGCTTAAAGCAACTGTTCTTGTACTTAGCCTTTTGTAGATTCACTACCGACACACGTTAGAATATATCTACCGTGAATCACTTCACTATTTCACACGAAAATTAACAATTATATATCACCACAAAATAACATCAACTACTCTGTTCGCCATCAAAAGAGATCATGTTTTCAAATCCGTCATCCAAATTTTAGTCGGCACTCATTATTTCAAGACAAAAATTTCCTCATATTGCAATATTCCACGCTAACCAAAAATTAAAGTTTTTTTTTTTAAATTGATTATTCTGTTAAAATAATTGCTTCCCAAAATGATGAAATTCACAATTTACCTTTATATATCATTCGTGTTGAAATACAGATTAAAATTAAATTTTCCAAAAGTTAACAAGCCATTAGGATCGTTTGAAACCCCAAATCTGGCCCTCAGGGTGATCAAAAAAGTGAACCATGGCCTATTTCTGAAGCCTGCCTCTTTCCAAAGAGTCGAAAACTAGAAGCGACAGAGGCTTCTCATCACTGAAGGCAGAGACACCTACGAAACATAAGCGTATAGACCGTCTGTCTGCTCTGTACCGCGGCTAGGCGCGTGAGAGATATATTGTCACTGGAGAGGTCCCGAAGATGTTCCAGCATCTTGACTGGAATATCCATTACAAATGACGTGGCACGAGGGGTATACGAGTGCTATAAGATCGTGCTCGATTATCAAAAGGATAGTGGAAATTATTCATTTCATTTACTAACTTCTTCGGTATTCGGATGGGTCGAGATGCACCGTAGGCGCAATTCTCGCTGAAAAATAGTTTTATATATATATATATTTTCTATTTCTACCAACTATGTGCATTTATATCAAATTTAAAAGACCTTTTGCACCTAGTACCCTGAAAATTGAAGCATTGCATTCCTCAATTTGCATATAAAATTCTCTCGTGTATCTTGGTTCCTTCGGAACAGAAACGTTTTCTTGGAAACCTTAACAGGCAAGTAACACTGTGATTTTTGCGAGCGGTAGCTAACCCACCTTTTTGGACCAAATGTTTCCCCTGTGTCTGGTCTGGTTTCAATTAAGTTAAGAAGGGTCAACATTTAGACTTGAGAGTTGTTTCTCGACTTTAGTGACGGAAATAAGACGATTATGACTCGAATCGTCATTTTATCTCGATCGGCACAACTCATGATGTGTAACAGATTGCGACTAAACCTGAATCTTCTCAACTCATAATGAAATGTTGATTTGGTGCGTAGGCATAGGCATAGGCTGCGGTTGAGTTTATACAAGAGTAGGAGAGCATTTACCTTCTTTTTTGACTATAATATCATGATCATTATACGAGAACTATTCGCTTTGTGTACATCGGACGAATGAATATACCGAGTTGTGCACATTGAGACCAACACGTTGTGGTGTCCACTAATAACAAAAAATATATCGTGAGAAGGAGAGCAAAGAGAGTGCACCAACATCGATATTTGCGATTTCGTTTTTTTTTCCATCGCTGCTCGACTTTAAGAGAGTGTACGATTTAGTTAGGTACACAGAACTGTGAATACGCCTCAATGAAACTCGTGCTTGGGCTGCTCTTCTTCTTTTACACCCTCTGCTCAGGCATTCTCGTAGACAGCACATATGCGTGCGAGGTCTGCCTTGAAGTATTTGGCCTTTTTGCCTTTCTCCTAGAAAGGTATAGCAATCACTAAAACCAAAGGTATAAAAGTGCTCCAAAGTGTCGAATCTCGTATATCAATCGACTTAGTTTGATGACCTGAGCATTTTCTGTATGTGTGTGTGTGTGCGTATGTGTGTGTGTATGTGTGTGTGTGTAACGCTCTCCCAATCTCACTCGATTTTCTCAGAGATGGCTGGACCGATCTTCATGAAATTAATTGCAAATGAGAGATCTAGTTGCCCCATAAGACCCTATTGAATGTCATTGCAATCGGATTTTTAGTTTAGAGGTTATGTTCAAAAATGTGAAAATCACGAAACATCATTATCTCAGAAACTACTCAACCGATTTTAACAAAATTGGATTTAAATGAACGAGCTACTTAAAAAACACTTAACTTTTGAGTTTCATGAAGATTGAACATGCGGTTTAAAAGTTATTTAAAGAAACGTGTTCTGGAGAGTGTTTAATCTCAATCATGTTTCTCAGAGATGGCTGAACCGATTTTCATAAAATCAGTGTCAAATGAAAGGTATAATTGCCCCATAAGACCCTATTGATTTGTTTTGCAATCGGACTATTACTTTGCTTGTTATGTCTAAAAATGTGAAATCCAGCTATGCAAAGGAACATATTCCGAAGACTACTCAAACTCACTCACTTTTCTCAAAGATGACTGAACCGATTTCCACGAAATCAAGGTCAAATGAAAGGTCTAGCTGCTTCATAACACCCTATTGAATTTCAATGTAATCGGACTGCAACTTCGTCTGTAAAGTACCAGAATGTGAAAATCACGAAACTTCATTATCTCAGAAAGTACACAACCGATTTGAAGAATATTGGTATCAAATGAACGGGCTAGTTAAAGGTAAATTGATGATTTTATATTGATTAAACACGTGGTTCAAAAATTGTGAAAAGAAACATGTTCCGGTGACTTTTCAAATTCACTCGTTTTCCCGAAAATGGCTGGACTAAATTCAACAATCTGAGTTTCAAATGAAAAGTTAGGGTTTCCTATAGGTTCCCATTTTATTTGACTGTAATCGTATTTTTATTCCAACCGTTATGTATTAAATTAAAAAACAACGAAAGTCTATTATCTCAAAGATCACACGACTTATTTGAACATATCTAGTGTCATTTGAACAGGTTGTCTCTCAAACTCACAAGTAAGAAATTTCATAGCAATTTGATATGTGGTTCAAAAGTTATGAAAAGAACTGAAATTCAAAGACTATTTAAAACTGTAACTGCTTTGATCAAAACATATGGCCTCAACAAAATTTAAATTTGGTATTGTGCTATTTGTACGTTCCCGGTACTGCTCGTGATTGAAGTGTACGAAATTCAAAGTCATTTCTTTTATTTCGCTATTTCTTCAGCACGAATATTTTACTCCTAATTAATAATTTTTTTAACTTCTTGCCTTTCTCCTAGAAAGGTATAGCAATCACTTGCAAAACCGAAGATATGGAAGTACTCCAAATGGCCGAATGGCATATATCACTCGACTCAGTTCGACGAGCTGAGCATTTTCTGTATGTGTGTGTGTGTGTGCAGATTTTTATTTTCACTCACTTTTCTTTAATGAAATCATATGCAAATGAAAGTTCTAGTTGCCATTGTAATTGGATTTTTATTTTAGAGGTTTTGTTAAAAAATGTAAAAATCACGAAACATCAATATCTCAGAAACCACAAACCGATTTCAATAAAATTGGTATCAAATTTTGAATTTTATATAGATTGAACATGTGGTTCAAAAGTTATGAAAAGAAACGTTTTCTGAAGACTGTTTAATTTCACTAATGTTTCTCAGAGATGGCTGGACCGATTTCCACAAAATCAGTGTTATATGAAAGGTCTAGTTACCCCATAAGACCCTATTGTTTTTTTTTGCAATCGGACTATTAATTTGCCTGTTATGTTTAAAAATGTGAAATCTAGCTATGAAAAGAAACATATTCCGAAGACTACTTGGACTCACTCACTTTTCTCAGAGATGGCTGAGCCGATTTCCACGAAATCAGTGTCAAATGAAAGGTCTAGCTGACTCATAACACCCTATTGAATTTTACTGTAATCGACCTGTAACTTCGTCTGTAATGTACCGAATTGTGAAAATCACGAAACTTCATTATCTCAGATGGTACACAACCGATTTGATCAATTGTATTATCAGATGAACAGACTAGTTAAGGGTTAACTGATGAATTATGATTTAACACGTGGTTTCAAAGTTTGGCTGCCCTATACGTGCTCCTTTTCATTTGATTATAATCGAACTAAGCAGCCGTTATGTATTAAATTGTTAATAAAACAACGAAATTCTATAATTTCAAAGATTACAAGACTTATTTGAACATAACTAGTGTCATACGAACGAGTTATCTCTCAAACTTACAAATAACAAACTTCATAACAATTTGATTAGTGGTTCAAAAGTTATGGAAAAAAAAAGAAATTCAAAGGCTATTTAAAACTAACCTGCTTTGATCAATATATGTGGCCACAATATAATTTAAATGTGCTATCGTACCATTTGAATGTTCCCGGTATCGCTCATTACTTTTTTTTCGCTATTTATTGAGCATTTACATTACGTCAAATTTCATATTTTATACTTATATTACAACATCATTATTTTAGAACCCAAAAAGTGAATACACATTTAT
The DNA here is from genome assembly GCF_029784165.1 of Wyeomyia smithii. Classification (NCBI taxonomy): domain Eukaryota; kingdom Metazoa; phylum Arthropoda; class Insecta; order Diptera; family Culicidae; genus Wyeomyia; species Wyeomyia smithii. The sequence continues at coordinate 109,355,086 of NC_073695.1, read as the reverse complement.
TGGATTGAAGCGTTCATGTAAATCTATTTTTACAAATAATAAGTTTGAATGAGAAAGGCTGGGTCCGACCGATAGGTGGATTAATTTAGGTTTTTCAGGTCTCGGCTGAATATTATCTTTGCTGGTCGCTCATCTGCCATACGTGATACGCGGCCAGCCCATTGTAACCTGTTGTGTTTCATTCCAATGCACAATGGTCCAGAAACCAAATTTTGGAGGAAATTTGGGTCTAGAGCTCTATAGCAACATTTTAGAGAAAAACTTTCTTCTACAAAGTTGTTACATATGATAAAGCGCTTATTGAAATATTATCAAAAATTAGGGTGACCAGCAGTTTCGATGCAATCAAGCATCTAACTTTTTTATCTTTGTAGATAGAAGAAAAATTTGTTCCACAATAATATAGCTCAATTAATTTTAAGTAACTTTGTAGAAAAAGTTTTTCTCCATCTTTGAAAACAACCGATGTATATTGAAAAAATACATTTTGCACTCTAACTTTTTTATTTCATGTTTCATCTCAAAACTGTCTTTAACGACTTTTAGAGCTTTTTAAGAGAAACAATTTGCAATGCTGACATCGTAAATATCTCAATTTTACTCAAAGTAATTAATATTTTTCATCAAAAAATATGCGTTTTTCATTTGTATGTCATTCTTTTTGGGGCAAACATAAAAAATATCTCTTGGTTTCATTTTGAAGGGCATACTTGACTCTATAAATGGAGGAATTTTTAAAAATATGTTATTTTTTGAATTTGAGGAAATTCAATTTAAAAACAAGACAAAAATTTCAATAATTTTATACATTATGCATATAAAAACACTCAAATTTATTTTTTGGTATTTTTTCTCATAACTAGTAATAATTACCTTTAATTTGAATCACAAAGATTGAAAATCGATTAACTGGTTCAAAAGTTATGATTTTTTTTTAAATTTAATACATTGAACACAGTCGTTTTTTATGGTCACCCTATTTCGAAGTTGGTCACGCAAAGTGCTTCAATGTGCTCAAAATCGCAGGGATGCATGTATGTTGAAAATAATCAAACCCATATTGTTTCGTTAGGTTGTTAAGGGAACTAGCTCCGAAATAGGGTGACCATAAAAAACGGCTATAATCGATGTATTTTATTTAAAAAAAAATCATTACTTTTGAAACAGTTGATCGATTTTCGATCTTTTTGGGTCAATTTAAAGGTAATTACGTCTAGTTATAAGAAAAAATACCAAAAAAAATCTGGGTGCATTTATATGCATAATATATAAAATTATTGAAATTTTTGTCTTGTTTTTAAATTGAATTTACACAAATTTAAAAAATAAAACATATTTTCAAAAATTCCTCCATTTATAGCGTCAAATATGCCCTTCAAAATGAGACCAAGAGATATTTTTCATGTTTTCCCCAAAAAGAATGACATACAAATGAAAAACGCATATTTTTTTATTTTATTTTATTAATTTAATCTCAAAGTCGTTAAAAGACAGTTTTGAGATGAATCTTGAAAAAAAAAGTTAGAGCGTAAAATGTGTTTTTCCAATATGAATCGGTTGTTTTCAAAGATTGAGAGAAACTTTTTTTTTACAAAGTTACTTAAAATTAATGGAGCTATAATATTGTAGAACATACTTTTCTACTATCTACAAATATAAAAACGTTAGATACGTTTTTGTATTGAAAATGTTGGTCACCCTAATTTTTGATAATTTTTCAATAAGCGCTTTATCATATGTAACAACTTTGTAGAAAAAAGTTTTTCTCTAAAATGTTGCTATAGAGCTATAGATCCAAATTTCCCTTTAAATTTGGTTTCTGGACCATTGTGCAATGTGCCTTCAAGCATCTGAAACCTTCCACTCGTCTACACGGAAGGTGCAATCACGCCGTCTTGAGCTCCGCCGTGTGCACACCTTTTTGTCGTCATGGCTTCCAATTTATGTTTATTTATGTTTGTTGGAGGAAGCAATCTAGCTAAACATTTCAAAAGGTCCTATCTGCTTTCATCGTTTTTCCGGAGCGTCTCTTCATTTTGGTAATGGTGCAGCTTTAGTAACTCTCCCAAGCATGGTTTACGTTCAAAAGGCTAGAGTGATCCCTCCGCTATCAACCTATACAAATAACGTGTCATAAAAGGTGTTAAATAAGTTGTGGCGATTGAATGAAAGTGATCGATCAAAAAATCGATCAAAGCAGATAGGACCTTTTGAAATGTTTCTCTAGAAATAGGACAATCTAGGGGAACTGTTCCATTATTCATCTCAGCCCGTATATTCATTTGATACAACATAAAACACAATCGCAAACAGGAAAAAACGCATATTTTCTAACTAAACCAATCTGCTAATCCATGAAATGGATTCTTCTTGGTTCACTTTAGATTTCTTATAAAGCATAATCTTCAAAAACTCACTTAAAAGCTTTAAATTTGATATTATAGTCAAGCATCTTCACTCGAAAACCCGTTTATTTCAACCACCCACCTCAGAAAACATAATCCGCGCTTTGTTTTATACGGCTACAACGGGACTCGTTCAGCAGCCACCCAAAGTTTTTTGACTTAGGACTACGTCTATCTGGAAGTTAGGTACCTGAATTTTAAAATCTAGTAATTCAACCAGGGAAAACCTGGAAAAAGTGGTCAGGTTTTGAGCGCTTATATTTCAGTCATTTTTATTCAGGTTTTCGAGGCTTTGGCATCAATCGATCAGAAATTCGTTTACGGTTAAATTTATGTAACAAAACCAAGCTATTGTTTTAGATACACTATCGAAAAATTGATAAATAACATCGATTGTCTAAATCATACCGAGCAACCAATCACCACCTCTCTTCACAAGCACAGTCGACACCAGCGAAGGAAAAAAATCACCTCTAGCGATTAATGAATACATATAAAACAAGCCTAAGATGCGTTGACATCGTCGTCAGTATGCGAAAAACAAAGTATCGGTGCTGGTGCACTCTCTTTGCTTTCCTCTTTACGATATGTTTCTATTCATTAGTGTACACCACAACACGTGGTTCTCTATGTGCACAACTCGGTATATGAAGTTATTCGTCTCTGTTACACAGATCGATCAGATCTTGTTATATCCTTATTCTTTTGACTCATGAAGATGATTTTTCGTCGGAAAAAGAAAGAAAATGACAGTGTATGCTCTCCTACTCTCGCTTAAACTCAACCGCTGCCGAAGTTTTCCCTTCCCCCACACTTTCCATCTCACCGCACCACACCTTTGCTGTTGTTCAGGCGACATGATATTTTCCTGTTGCTATTCTTTCTTTCCCTAACTACCGGCCTATAGAGAGACAAACGCAACGATCGAATCGCTTCTCAGAGCTGATGTAGTCTAGTCATGTGTTTGTTTTCTCCCAGAAACCTATGCACCATGTCATCATTTCATTATGGGTTGAGAGGATTCAAGTTAAGTCGCGGCCTGTAAACTTCGTGAAGTGCACATGTGATGAATAAACGACGATTGCATCATATTCGTTTCGTTTCCATCACTGGTCGACACTAACGGATACAACCGATCTGACTTTGTAAACGGTTTGTTGTTGTTGTTGTTTTACTCGAAGTCACTTTCTGTTTCCGATGCTTATTTACTTTCCTTACCATTCCCTATTCTTCTTAACTCCTCCCTCTTTCCAACAAACTGACAAAACCTTGATATAAAAGGTACCATTCGAACATTTCACACCATCAGTTTCATTCCTAAACCGTACCGGTGACATACACTGCCGTGAGATGACATTGTGACGTAGATCCAAGTGATCAGTTTTTCAGTACGGCCCAAAAACGAAAGAATTCTTCGTCACTTTTGTATGGAAATGTGTGCCAACGTCACTTTGTTTTTTTTTTTGATTTTATGCTACGTACGAATAAGTAACAACGAAAAGGAAGATACCAAAAGATAGATCTTCGAATAATGAACAAATTGGCATGAAAAACTCATATTCGAGAAAAAGGCACTTACGTCACTTTGTCATCTCACGGAAGTACAGACGGTAGGCTTTAGCAGTTGAAAGGAGGAAAGACAAAATAGTACCCGTAATGCTGATGGCTTTTAGTAGTATATGGCTACTGCAAAAGTACTAAAATGGCTGGATGTCTGGGGTTTCATTAATATATTTTATTTAAATTGATTATTAATTATTGTTCAAGCGCTCTAATGTCTCAGCAAATAAAAATTCACTGTTAGATAACAAATATTTAAAAAATACCGTAGTCTTGCGTCATGCGGTCATGCCTTTGATACCACCCTACTTTTTTCATCACTAGTGGACCACTTTTTATTTTAATCGCCAAACAAAATCATTCACTACACTCAGAATACTTTAATCCTTGAAATGTTCAAATTTTCAAAAATAAGCTTGAATTAGCAGGAATATATGACATGAATTTCTACAACTCCCAAATTTCAACTGTATGTATTTTCATCTGTTTCTACTGCGTTGAAGAAAATCAAAAGTTGCCAAATCAGTTACTGTGAATACGAAAAAATCATACTGAAAATGTTAAATTATTCCGACATAATTGACATAAATCGACAGCACTGCAGTGGTTAGCTAGGTTACCAATTTTGCACGTAAACAACTACAGCAGATATCTAGGTAACCTACTACGACGGTTTGCGGCTACGTTCATTTATGAAAGTGTGATTCATTCATGATTAACAGTTAATGAGTATGGGGGCGTCGTGAGATGCATAATTGAGCAGTGATTTAAGTTTTGAAATGAATATGGAAGCGTTGTGAAAAATGGTTTGCACAACAAAATTTAGGATAAATCAAGCTAAGTTTACTAAATTTCCAATGTTGGGCGATTCCTTAAGAGCATGTTAGTGTATTTTGTTTATTTGTTCATAGATTTCGTGAAAATTTGGAGTTTAATCCATGTCCTCTTCGTGAATATCGGTTATATGAGATGAATAATGGAACAAATACCCTATATGCATTTTCCATTTTAAGCAGTTTTTTTGAGAGAAAATACTCTAGACTGAATTCTTTGCTTTTATTTTAGTATGGTATTCTCCATCATTTAAGATGATTAATCTTATCCTGTGTCCTAGAGCGAACTGCTATTTTATTACACAGTACAGCGCGGGCGATTTATTCCCCTTAGTATCAATAAAGGGGATGCTAGGGGAGAGAAGCTGGCGCGTTATCGAGGGATTGTAGGAAGAAACCCCCTTAACTGCGGCGAGTATGTGACACTTTTAAAACAAGTGATATACAATTGTTTAACAAAATGATTTTCTTCCAACTCGATCCAAATTTGTGAATTCGTTAACGATATAGGGTATCTATTTTCAAGAATAATTAAACAATACCTATTATTTTTAGGTTGCCACATGACCAAAGGTGACATTACATCCCGAGCAGAATCGAGGCAAGTAAATTGACAAAAAGAGTTGCAGAGTTCTGAATATCAATAGATTTCTTCAACCCAGATAAAACATTCAACGATTTTTTTTCAATCAATCAGAGAAACACTTATTCAAAAGTTATTTTGCTATCCCTCCCAAGACTTACAAAATACGACTATTACGACTTGCACAAATCGGTCAGTGTGATAATAAGGGGGAAATTTCCTATCCGATTTATTGCTTTTCCGGATTATTTGTGGGCATTTAGCAATTACCGATGGTACTAGTCAAATGGTTTTTAAATCGGCTTTTTATGACATAGGAGAGATGAGAGACACATTGTTGAGTGTTTTTTTTGTTTGATTGTATTGAAATATTTTTATTCCTAGTCTGCTACAAAGAACTATTTCGAATGCATCTTAATGAAAACACGGTATAAGCTGAACATGATTGGAAGGTAATAAAGCATTAATGCATATTCATATGTTCGTATAAAATCTCTTAAAAATAATAAAAAAAAAAATATTCGTATTTTTTTCAAAAATTCAAGCACTAGTATAAAATGGCCAATGTTTAGGATTAGGATTTCATGTCTCCCCTAAACTGTACAGCATCTTTCTCCACGCTCGCATTATAAGGGTAATTATTGGCACAGAAGCATAACAAACATAGCCGGTTTTATAGTCAGCTTGGGAAGTGCCTTTCCTGAAAAAAAAACTTCCACCGTTACTTTTGCTCTTCCCAGAACCACGATTGTAAACGACCGTCTTGAAAGATTTCTTTCACTAAATCAGACTGGAGGGGTAAAATGTTAGAAACTCCACGCTGGATTATCCGACAGGAATGGGGAGCGAATCGGGCTGACGAGATACAAAAAAAAAGTCCAAGTAGGATTTTTGATAAAAATCCTGGCAGTGGCAGCGTTTTGTTGGCAGTGAGAAAACAACATCTTGTTATTTAGCAAGGGAGGATGGCAAATTGGAGAAATTGGAAAATACCTAAATTTCTCATTTCCTTCGATGTTGACTTTGATATTCGTTGGAGAAATTGGTTCATTCACTTCCAGCGGAGCGGGTTTTGTTTACTGCAGATATTGCCTGCGGCGTCGCAAAAATACTAGACTAGTGCTTTGAGTTAAATTAAAAATGTTGTTTAGAAATTCTGTCGAGCTTAAAAAAGAGCAGGAGAAGTTGGAACCGGTACTGAAACTCGAATGATTCTAACGCAATTGTTACGACCCCTCGGTCGGCGCATCTCACAGCGACGACTTAATGCTAACAATAACAGCAGTAGCGGATGCAGTTGGTGACAGCTTATGACTGATAAAAGTTTTGATCAGAGTCGACGTCGTGATTGATAGAAAAATTGTTCTTTTTACTTAAATAATATTATATTAAAATATCTGCGATTAATTCATAAATATATATATATATCGGTTACAACGGTGAGTTAGGCAATAGAGATACATCAAATGTACTGAGTTTAATGTACATATAAATAATCATTTCTGCAGTTACACTCCAAAGTAACCTCAAACTAGGTTAACCGATCTGATCAATAGCATACGTGAATTAGTGCCAGCGTACACCCGAGACACGTGTACCACGGTTACCTGGAAAAATACCGTAAGCGATAAAATAAAACAGGTTGAAAAGTATTAATATAAAGTATTAAATACAGGTGAATTATTGAAGAAAAGATAGAGCAAATTCAAGACAAAATAGGGTTAACTGCGAAATTCGGAAGTAAGGTTAACCGGATCATATAAAAATCTAAGGAACGAGGAGATAAATTAAACGTAAGTAAAGAAAGGGGTGAATGGAAAAAAGGATAGGTTTAGTCATTTATTTGTTTGCAGGAATATTTTAACAAAGTCATAATAAATTGTTAAAACTTCGGAAGTGGTTCTTCTCATTCGTTGACTACAGCGTCAACATATTAAAATATTCGTTTAGTAGAACATTCTGCGAACGTACAAATATGCCACGAAGTGAAGTCGTTATCCGGGTCAACGATCATGACAGCGACAAAGCCGAAAACAACTGTCAATCATGCGACGGGCCGGATGACTCAAGAATGGTTCAATGTGATAAATGTGACAGCTGGTACCATTACAATTGCGCAGAAGTCGGAGAAGATATCATAGACAAGGATTTTATTTGCGGTAACTGCCCTACCAGAAAAAATCGCCTACCTAAAGCTACTGCTATCCCATCGGTGGTCACTCCAGTATGTGCTGCAAGCCACAGCCAGACATCAAAGGGCATCGTTTCACAGTCACTAGGAAATGTCATATTATCTACTTCTATTTCAAATACACCGTTTAAAGACATCTTTCCACCGTATACTGTGAACTCATTGATAACTCGTGATGCCACTGTACCATTCGTACGCGTGACTAATCCAAGTCAAGGAACGGTACCACCCAGTGCTCTTATGCAGCCGATATCCACAGTAACCTTACCAGCAACTTCCAGTTTTATGAATCCTACGGATGCACGTCCCACTCAGTTGGCAACAAGTCTACAGGTAAATACACAGCAGAATCCTGTGGAAAACGCGAAACACTGTTTAAAGGGTGCAAGCTCGAAGGCATCAACTAAACAATGGCAGTTGAAACTAGAATTACAATTGTTGGAACAAGAAAGAGCACTGGAAGAAGAAGAAGAACGGAAGAAACGTGAATACTTACGCAAACGTTACGATCTACTGCGAGAGCTGATCGATGAAGATAATTCAGTAACGAGCGTAGAGGAGGATTATACCAATATCAGAGTTTCAGAATGGCTCCGCAGTGTCACACACGGAAATGAAACCCGAATTCAGTCAGAAGAGACACGACGTTCGAAGGTAAATGACTCTGAAAACTGCCGTGCGACACCCGCATCACACCCAAGGCAGCTAAACACGACGTGGCCAGCTAGAACGACGGTGCCTTTCCGTATGACAGAAAATTCTCAGTTACCAAGGAGAGGTACACAATTTGTAAATACAGACGCATTCGATCCTGTACGACGCTCTACACCGAGACGAACCGAGTTATATGACGACGATGAAGGCAACAACCTAACGCGTAGCCAAGTTGCAGCTCGGCAAGCTGTATCACGAGAGCTCCCGAACTTTAGCGGAATTCCCGAGGAGTGGCCGCTCTTTTTTTCTACATACACAACTACAACTAGTATGTGCGGGTACACTCCAGAAGAGAATCTGATACGTCTGCAAAAATGCTTGAAAGGCAAGGCATATGAGGCAGTGAAGTGTAGACTTATGCACCCATCTAATGTACCCGGTATCATTGCTACTTTGAGACTACTTTATGGAAACCCAGAAATTATTATACATAATTTAATATCCAAGATAAACTCAGCTCCGTCACCGAAAGCTGACAGATTAGATAGTATAGTTGAATTTTCTATAGCTGTACAGAATCTTTGTGCCACTATTGAAGCTTGTCAACTTGAAGAGTATGCATACAATGTCGTTTTGCTACGTGAACTTGTCGATAAGCTTCCTACATCACTTAAATTGGATTGGGCCAGATTCAGACGAACTATTCAGGGTGCTAATCTCACCACATTCGCAGCGTGGCTGTATGATCTTGCCGAAACAGTTTGCCCGTTAGCAGCGTTACCCAGTTGCGAATTGAAACCATCGCGAATAATGAGAAAGAACTCAGTGTACCTGAATACACATGATGAACAGGTGGATGACAACGGCGCAAGTGGAATTGAGCCTAGCTCTGAAGCTGCTGTGTGTGTGGCTTGCAAACGCAACTGTGTCAATTTAGAGAAATGTCATCATTTCAGAGAGCTCGAGTACAACTTAAAATGGGCAATAGTGAAGAATTTCGGCCTATGCAGAAAATGCCTTCGTAAACACAAGGGAACATGCAAGTCTCAGCAAATTTGCGGAAAAGGTGGATGCACTTATAAACATAATCAACTTTTACATAACGATCGTCTGACGTATACTAGGGCGAATCTCCCAGATTCTGTAACAGCTCAAACAACGGAACATGAATGTAACATGCATCTTAAAAACATTCATAAGAGCTTATTTCGTGTAGTCCCAGTGATCTTATATGGCTCGAAGAAATCCCTCCAGACGTACGCCTTTCTTGATGATGGTTCATCACTAACACTCATTGACGCTAGTCTCGCAAAAGAGCTGAACATTGAAGGAAAACCGGAGCCACTGTGTTTAAGGTGGACAGGGAATAAACGTCGTCAAGAAAATGACTCGATCAGATTTGACATAGACATTTCTGGAACAGGCGATAATTGTAAAAAGTACAACCTACGTGGTGCTCACACAGTATCAGGTCTTGACCTATTTCGTCAGTCTGTTGATATGCAGCAACTAAGTCAACATTATAAACACCTTAGTGGCATTCCGGTCGAATCATATTGCGACATACAACCAAAAATTCTCATTGGAATTGACAATGCAAATCTTTGCTACCCACTAAAAGGTAGAGAAGGCAAGCTTAACGAACCCATTGCGACAAAAACACGACTGGGATGGGTAATTCATGGAGGATGGAATGAGAGCACTGCCTTCGTTGGTCACCATAGCCGCCACCTGTGTCCGTGTACGGAACATATCGACGATTTGCTTCATCAATCCATACGCGAGTACTTTTCTTTAGAAAAGGTAGGAACTATTAAACCAGAGAGTATTGTATCATCTATCGAGGATAAACGAGCTATTCAAATTTTGCAATCATTCGTACGAACAAAGAACGGGCACTATGAGGCACGCTTGCTCTGGAAATATGACCAATTTAGGCTCCCGAATAGTAAACCCGTTGCCCTACAGCGCTGGCGTTGCCTGGAATCTCGTTTAAAAAAAGATGCAGACTTATCTACAGTAATGCGACTAAAGCTCGATGAATATTTGAAAAAAGGGTACATCCGCAAACTTTCGGACATTGAGATGGAAAAACCACCAAAACGAATCTGGTATCTCCCTATATTTCCCGTGTTTAACCCAAATAAACCGTCGAAAGTACGGATCGTGTGGGACGCAGCTGCAAAAACTAAGGGGATATCATTAAACTCACTACTCTTGAAAGGGCCAGATCAGTTGACTTCCCTCATTTCGGTACTGCTGCGGTTTCGCGAGAATAAGGTGGCCATTTGCGGCGACATTAAGGAAATGTTCCACCAAGTGCTTATGTCAAAGGATGATCAGGATTGCCAAAGATTTTTATGGAAAGAAAATTCATCAGACGAGAAACCCAGCACATACGTCATGCGGGTTATGACGTTCGGAGCCAGCTGCTCACCTAGTTGTGCCCAGTACGTAAAAAACTTAAACGCAGAAAACCATAGAGGGCAGTACCCAGCAGCAGTCAATGCGATCATCAAAAACCATTATGTCGATGACATGCTGGTAAGTACTGAAACAGAAGAAGAAGCTATTCTCCTCGCCCGACAAGTTCGGCACGTCCACGCCCAAGCTGGGTTTGAGATGAGGAACTGGATTTCAAACTCCGCAGCGGTTCTTTCAGCACTTCAGAACGAGGGAGCATGCGAAAAAAACTTAAATCTAGGATCAGAACTAGCAACCGAAAAGGTTTTAGGGATGTGGTGGTGTACTGCTACGGACACTCTCACATATAAGCTATCGCCAAAACACGACACAGAACTTCTATCCGGAAAGCGACGTCCAACCAAAAGGGAAGTTCTTAGTACATTAATGGCAATGTTCGACCCACTCGGACTAGTTTCAAATCTGCTGATATATTTGAGAGTCCTACTGCAAGAGATCTGGCGTGCTGGGATCGAGTGGGACGATGAAATTCCGGGTCATTTGTTCGAAAAATGGGAGCATTGGTTAGAAGTACTTCCAACAGTACACAAGGTCCGTATACCAAGATGTTACCGCTCCGCTATAACGATCATGCCAGGTACCGTCACTCAACTACACACGTTTGTCGACGCGAGCGAGGTCGGTTATGCTGCTGTGGTTTATTTAAAGTTCCAGCAAGAAAACAACATAGAGTGTGCAATAGTAGCTGCAAAGTCGAAAGTGGCTCCGCTGAAGTTCGTCTCCATTCCAAGACTTGAACTCGAGGCGGCAGTTATTGGAACAAGATTGGCGAATACAATTACAAACAGCTTATCGTTCGAAGTGGATGAGCGATATTTCTGGACTGATTCACGCAATGTGTTATGCTGGATTCGATCTGATCATCGTCGGTATTCTCAACATGTCGCCTTTCGTGTCAGCGAGATTCTCGAGACAAGTAACATAGCTGATTGGAAGTACGTCAGCACGAAAGAAAACGTAGCTGATGAGGCGACAAAGTGGTCACGCCGGCCAGAACTAGGAAGCAACAGTCGGTGGGTAAGAGGACCTTCGTGGTTAAGGCAATCTAAAAAAAAATGGCCTGAAGAGCCGTTCACTTCAGGCCATACTCAAGAAGAGCTGCGTTCAACCATATACTACCATCATTTTGTTCCTATACCGCCGGTGAACGTTACAAAATTTTCTAAATGGAGGCAATTAGTTCGTGTGGTTGCTACGGTACTTAGGTCCGTTGCGAACTTTCGATGCGCCAAGAGCAGGATGAAACACAAGCACGGCCCCCTTACCAGTCAAGAGCTAAACGAAGCTTCGAATCTTCTTATTAGGTTTGCTCAAAGCGAATCATTTTCAGAGGAATTCGCCAGTTTTTCTACCGTACCTCCTACTCTTTCGAAATCAAGCGCACTGTATAAGCTAAATCCGTTTCTCGATGATCACAATATGATAAGAATGCAAGGCAGGATTGGTGCATGTGAATACGCAACTATGGATGCACGAAATCCAGTCATACTCCCGAAAAATAACTATATCAGTAACCTTATTGTGAAAGACTACCACGAGCGTTATCATCATTGTAATCACGAGACAGTGGTCAATGAACTGCGGCAAACTTTCTGGATCCCTAAGTTACGTGTGCTATTTAGGAAGGTGAGATCAGACTGTCAGACCTGTAAAAATTTAAGAGCAACACCTAATCCTCCTTTAATGGGCGAGCTGCCAAAGGATAGACTCGCGGCGTTCACGAGACCCTTTTCCTTTACCGGCGTGGATTATTTCGGACCATTGACGGTAACGGTAGGTCGTCGAACGGAGAAACGATGGGGAGTGCTATTGACGTGCTTAACTACTCGGGCAATTCACCTAGAGGTAGCCCACACGTTAAACGCCAGCTCGTGTGTGATGGCCGTCAGGAATTTCATGGCGAGGAGAGGCGTGCCATTGAAAATCATTAGCGACCGTGGCACTAACTTTACCGCAACCAACAAGGAGCTCAAAGCGGCATTAGACGCCATGGATCAAGACAAGCTGATCCAAGAAATAGTCAGTCCCAAAACAGAATGGCAGTTCTTGCCCCCATTATCCCCCCACATGGGAGGCTCCTGGGAGCGGTTAGTTCAAACAGTTAAGGCAAACTTGCTTAAAATCAAACCGCAACGTACCCTCACCGACGAAATTCTTCAGAACCTTCTAACAGAAATAGAAAATCTCATCAACTCGCGTCCCCTAACGCACGTACCAGCAGATGACCCCGACGCACCCGTTCTAACGCCGAACCATTTTCTGCTGGGATCGTCAAGCGGGCTCAAACCAGCTTCCAACATTGATGATAGCGGCATCCTGCTGCGGCGCTCCTGGCGTACCTCTCAAGTTGAAGCAAACATATTTTGGCGTCGATGGATGCGCGATTACTTACCGGACCTGGTTAAACGTACGAAATGGCATGCCGCAGTTGAACCAATAAAAGAAGATGACATCGTTGTTGTGGTTGATCCGAAGCTTCCACGCAATTGTTGGCCTAAGGGTCGAGTTATTGGAGTCAGGAAAGGAAAGGATGGTCAGGTAAGAGCAGCTACTGTTCAAACACAATATGGGCATTACGAGCGCCCGGCTACTAAGCTAGCAGTCCTGGATGTTCGACGCGATACGTTGGTAAGACAAGAAACTGGCGTACCGGGGGGGACTGTTACGACCCCTCGGTCGGCGCATCTCACAGCGACGACTTAATGCTAACAATAACAGCAGTAGCGGATGCAGTTGGTGACAGCTTATGACTGATAAAAGTTTTGATCAGAGTCGACGTCGTGATTGATAGAAAAATTGTTCTTTTTACTTAAATAATATTATATTAAAATATCTGCGATTAATTCATAAATATATATATATATCGGTTACAACGGTGAGTTAGGCAATAGAGATACATCAAATGTACTGAGTTTAATGTACATATAAATAATCATTTCTGCAGTTACACTCCAAAGTAACCTCAAACTAGGTTAACCGATCTGATCAATAGCATACGTGAATTAGTGCCAGCGTACACCCGAGACACGTGTACCACGGTTACCTGGAAAAATACCGTAAGCGATAAAATAAAACAGGTTGAAAAGTATTAATATAAAGTATTAAATACAGGTGAATTATTGAAGAAAAGATAGAGCAAATTCAAGACAAAATAGGGTTAACTGCGAAATTCGGAAGTAAGGTTAACCGGATCATATAAAAATCTAAGGAACGAGGAGATAAATTAAACGTAAGTAAAGAAAGGGGTGAATGGAAAAAAGGATAGGTTTAGTCATTTATTTGTTTGCAGGAATATTTTAACAAAGTCATAATAAATTGTTAAAACTTCGGAAGTGGTTCTTCTCATTCGTTGACTACAGCGTCAACAGCAATCGTATTGCGAATTTTATGTTAGTGAGTTGTGTCAGTTAGAAAAAATTAATAATTGCATGTATTAAATAATATAAAAATGGTAAACTGGATTTTTACAGAGAAGATGGAAAGTCCAAAAACATACGAGCACGTCTTACAGAAGAAGAAAAAACGAGACGCTTTCGGGTAAAATTCACGACGCGACGGAGAATTTATTTGAGAGACAACACAAGTACAAAGTTTGGCGGCATAAGTTTGCTTCAACTTTCGGCACTTTTGATATAGGGAAAGTCAGACTTATGTTCTCTCGAATCTTCGAAAAATATTTACCCTCTCCTATAGACAGTAAACTTAACATGCAGTATTCAATCCAAAATATCAACAAATCAAAGCGATTATGCTTATTTGGTATTAGATCATTCGGCTACACATGATGAGCAAGAGCATAAATTTATATAGAATTCTATTGCGAAAATGCGTGTGAAATCAGATTACCGGATAATTTATCATCGTTTGTTGCAAGTGGAATATAATCATGGTCAACTAATCAGTAATAATTTCAATTATGATTAATGAGCCATCATGGCTGAATCATGCCGAACATTCAATCGCCCGGTAAAACTGGGGAAATAATTTGTACGTTTATGGTGGCTCGGGAAGTATCGCTATGAGAATGGATTAATACATTCCCGTAAATTGGTATTCACAGACCATCGTTGCGCTCGTTCGTACCGAAGCCTTGCAACAGGAAGGGTAAGATGATTTACGGCCAGCTATCGTGAGTTTTGCTAATCGCGTATGCAGACCCGCTGGTGATTTGTTTAATAGCTCTAGCAACTGTGTTGCCTGATAACTACACAAGCAAAGCTCATATAGTTCCTATCGTCGTCTATGGGCTATGCATTTATAAAAAAAATATTGATATACTCTATAATTGGCAAAAAAGGCTGGACATTTTATGACATTGTATAGCTTACGGCATACCTCACACTTTCCACGTTGCGTGTTTACGTTTCACTGGCTGGCTCTATAGCAGCTAAAATAACTTAATTTCATCGTCGAGAAACTAGTCTGTCGTGATTCAAGACTATTAAATTAAACGTACAAATTTTAACTTTCAACGAAATGATTGGGGGTATTTTTTTTTGAATTAGCATACATTGATTGCCTTTTGGTTATGTCGTTCTCAAGAAGATTAATGTATATATCGCTATATTTGAAGTTTTAACTATTTCATGTAGTTTAAACTACAAAAAATTCTTCCACCAAGAAGCGAAAGACTTGGCCTCAACTATGAGCAAGATATTAGCCTACTCCCAAACCGGCTGCTAGCCGTATTCTAGTTAGGCTGCCAGTTTTTTTTTGTGGAATTCGGTATAGAACAGATTCCTATGTTAGATTCAACCCTGTCATCCATTGTGACGGAACCCTATTGAAAAACGCGGGACGGAGTGCATGGAGTATTACCGTTACATTATTATTGAATTTGAGAAGAACAAGCTACAGTTTAAGTTACCACGGTGCTCCCACAGTCCGTTCTCGATCATTCAAAAATATCAGGATTATAACAAATCTTGATATTTTGTTACGAATTTTTTGTGTCAACTTGTGTTCTAAACTGGGTCTCGTTAATAGTTAAAATATCGAAATTCCTATCAAAATTACTTACTGATTATTATATATTATAGCAAGTTTTGTAAGGTTTTTGGCAGAAAAAGATCAAAATTTGTTAGAATGTACAATATTTTGCTAATTGAATAACATATTTTGTTAAAAATATGCTTAAAAAAACACTTTTGAAGATTCAAGTGTATGATAACAGATATACAGTATAACAGAATATAATTCTGTACTTTTTATCATCCTGACATGTCAAAAATATTAGAGGCTTTGTTATTTCTTTCGAGTTTAGATATATTTGTGTTATCCGTTTGTTATAATCGTTTGATCGAGTTCACCTCGCGGCCAACATCGTTGTCACACGTCGTTAGACTACCAAGGTTAACAAATCCATCGACTACACCATAGATACCTTCATCTATCATAGCTTCATGAACGCTCTTCTCTGTGTGAGCTGGGGATTAATCGTTTTCTGAGGCCAAAAGATGTCGACCCGCAAAACGACTTTGCTTTTTTGTTGCAATAAGTATGGCGCACCCTGTAGACCGATTATCGGAAAGTTCAGCATACACCAACTCACGACCGGGAACGGTTTCAGGTTGATCGACTTCATCGCCTCCAAAAATACGGTAATCCGTATTACTGACTTACAGCAAACCGCGGATGAATGTTATGTGATCTAGAAGTTGAAGTACACTGTGATGAACACTTAAATATAGCAGACGCAGAGAACCAAGACGACAGAAGAAACGATTGTTGCAGCACAATCGATAAACGAAATTAATGATGCCTTCAAACGGCTTATTTATTACAAGGCAGGGCAGAGAAGAAAAGTATCAAAGCGGAACTCATCAGATAGGCTCAAATTGGTAATTTGTTTGCACATATTGTAATTAGAATATTGATTATAGAACGACCTCCGGACATCAAAAAGCAGGGGTTATATACGCAATATTCAAAAAGGTTGATAAAAGGGTTGCCTGGGCAATGCTGTCATCCGAAAATAGCTGAGTGAGAAGGTCCGATGTGATCATTGGCGCGTTAACCATATCTCGGTAGTAAAGGAAATGCTTCGCCAGCCTCAGCGTCTGTTCACCAAGATGGTGCGTCTGAAAACAGCGTCCGACTGGAACAAGGCGACGGGGCGCGCAGCGAGCAAGGTGGCTCGATCAAGTGGAAGACGACCTGCGGGGCCTCCGCAGACGACATGGCTGGCGAGCTGCAGCCATGGACCGAGTTGAATGGAGACGACTTCTTCGAACAGCAAGGGACACTTCGGCCTGGAGCTGACTGGTAAGGTAAGTAAGGTAGTAGGTGGGAGGAGTGAATGAAGGGTACAGTGTGACCCATCTACCAAAAGGGCGATAAGTTGGATTACTGCAACTACCGTGCAATCATGCTGCTGAACGCCGCCTACAAAGTACTCTCTCAAATTCTGTGCCGTGGACTATCATCGTTTTCGAGAAACTTCGTGGGGCAAAACCAAGCGGGATTTATGACGGACCAAGTATTCGCGGTGCGGCAAGTCCCACAGAAATGCCGTGGATATAATGTGCTCACACATCATTTGTTTATCGATTTTGAATCAGCTTATGACACAATCCATCGATATCAGCTATGGCAGATTATTCACTATTACGGTTTCCCGGATTAATTGGCACGGTTGGTCAAGTCGATGATAAATCGGGTGATGTGCGTAATTCGAGTTCCGGGGACACTCTCGAGCCCCTTAGAATTTCGAAGTGTGTTATGGCAAGGCGATTTATCGGCTATTCGACATAGCTTTGAAGGGTGTGATACGTAGGGCTGTTATCGTCACGAATGGCACGATATTTATCAGCTCTTTGGCTTTGCCGATGACATTGATATTGTAGCACGAACTCTTGAGGAGATGACGATACATCAGACTGAAGGTTGAAGCCGAACAAATTGGACTGGCCATATACATCGAAGACTAAGTACATGAGAGGAAGAGGTTCGAGAGAAGACAGTATCAACCTCCCATCAGATCGGTAGTTTTCGTTCTCAGACCTCGGACGTTTTGGTAGTAGAATCTAATGTCCACATCTGAGTGCTCTGGCTGAGTTGAAATCCTGGAACGTGAGGAGTAATCAGCGAGCGCGACTGGGTCGGAGGGGCCAGGGGCTTCCATTCCATAATGCTTGATTTAAGGTGTCCCGGATCCAAGTCAGTAACGAACGAAGAATTTATTGTTGTGTTTGCATTAGAGGGCTGTGATAAGCAGCTGGTCGATTCCAGTTTTTGGTTGTTCAACAAATTGCCGAAAAAGCAGTCCATTCGGCCAAGTTGATGCATCCAACGATTTGTTTTCCATTTCCGGGCTCAATCCTATCTTGCACAATACAAATGACAAACCGGTAATAGCTTTTTCTTTCGGTACTAAACGCACCACATCCATTGATTCTGGTATGCTCAAACAGCGAGAAACAATTTTTTGAACATCAGCGTCCATGATAAGAGGGTTTAAACCAGACAGATAGAGCCAGAATTTTCTAACATTTTGAACGACTGTAGGAACAGATAGATCACTCAAATCGACATTGTTTGTGCCGCATTCAGACGTTGCTAGTGAATCTGGTTTATCATCAATCCGCCTGCGTTTCATGTTTCGTTATGGCCATACCGGAGTATTAGATGTTGGCCATACGGGCTGGGATGGTGTACATGTATATTATCGATTTTATTACTTAGTGCTTCCACAACGTTAGATAGCTGATGTACTTGCGCTGATAGGTCAACCAAACTAGATGTCACGGATGGCATAAGCGAGGCCGCCTGAGTTTCAGCAATGTACGATCGAATACTGTGGCCGTTAATCTATTCTCTGCACGACGTACGCAAAAGAAGCAGTTTTTCTTGAGTAAAGGCTTCTTTTATACCGCGGGAATTAATACCACAGCAGTTCTGACTGATATGGAGAAAGGCTTCACAAAAGCCACAACACAAGGGCTCGAGATCATTTATTTCGTGCTTGCATTCCCCGTATGTTTTTTTTTTTTCATTGCGCTTTGCTTGGTGTTCTGCTACACACGAACAGTAGAGGCCTGTGGTAGGTTGTCGAAAAACTTGACGAAGAATGCTACTGAAAACGGTTGCGTGGATTTTCTATTCCGAAAACACTTGAAACCAACAAGTAATCACTTAGATTACGATGTGCACACTGCACAATCCACGATCAAATTAGAATTTGTGATGTCCAGATTGTAAATCGATTACCGAATAAAAAACACTAGTCGAAAAACTCTACCTGTTAGTTTGACTAATTGAAGTTCGTAAAAAATGTATGTTATATCTAGGTGTATGTGATAAAACTATTGAAAAAAATAAATAAATTTTACAAAGTCTTGAGAAAAGCTTAGTTGAATGCATAAATTCTTAGCACATTTTGCATTGTTTTGACCATTACAGACGAAATTATAGACAAAAAACTTATTTTAAGGAGGGGTGTTCCACAAAAAACTCTATTTTGTCATATTTAACGTACAGATAGGACATCGCAGTGTTCAGCGATTGTTTTTCTTTTAAAATTTTGCACAACTTTGCTGAAGGAAGCAATCTGGTATATTGAAAATTAGAAAAATATTATTTTTATCTAACTGTTAGGTGGATTGATCGAAAGACCAAAAACGCCAAAAGTAAGGCCTAGTTCTATGAAACAATTTTGCTGATGACATTGAGTACATAAAATCAATTTTTCATAGTCAAATCCAGAACGATCACAATTTTTCGAATTTAGACCACTGTGCACTTTCAAAAAATGGAATTGGAATTTCAAAAAAAATCTTTGCACCCATTGTAAATGTCTTGAAATATATACTTAGAATGTGTAGAAACTATTGTGAAAATTGTTTCATAAAATTGTGGCTGAAAAACGTGCCTTACATTGAGTATTTCGTCGTTTTTATATCCCTTTTTTGTACTTTACGACCTTCACAAGGGCATTACTAAAAAATGTACCGTAGGATGATTTTGAAATTTTGACCAGAGATTCTGGACGTCATAACGAATCGAATGGTGTACTCAAATTCTTTGGTGCATTTTTTTATAATAACGGTCTGTGGGAGCACAGTGAGTCAGTATCACGCTAAACTTCGCGTTTCATCCCGTGATCTATTTAAATTTACCTTGAAACGAAAGGATTTCGTAAAACGCAACAACCGCCCGCCAAACGCAAACTAAGCAAACTACTGGTACCAGTGGAAAATATCAAACCGCGTTGTTTCGTGACATGATGGATAAGCGCTCAAATAACCGATAAAGCGAGTAAGGGGGAAAAAGTCTCTGACCAAAGAGCCAATACGAGGCACACCCGAGCATTATACGATGTTAGGTCATTATTGCGTAGTCATTGAACTTCGAAACCGATGTAAAGCGATGCCAAACTTTTTTACAAAAAGCTGGAAGAATTCAAAATAAAAAACTGGAGAAAACTGGATATATAAATATGAAGTTTTTACATAAATTTATTTGATTTTCGGTTCAAAAATGCTGCACCGTATTATTGCATGTAACCAAAAAGGCTGAAAGAAAATTGTTTACACATGGAGATTATAGTTTATAGATTTCGAATAAAATCTTATAACCGAGGCGCATGAATGCACGAAATACTGAAAAGACCATACATGTAATGGGAATGAGTTCAAAAAACAATTTTCAAAAAACTGAAATATTCATCCCTCAGCTGTTTCGCTGACGATCTTCAAAAAAACTGGAGATTTCCAGGAAAAACTGGAGGGTTGGCAACGCTGCCGATGAATGAGGATAGTCACACTGAGCGCAGTCAAAATACCGCGCACAAAGCCTCATGTAAAACGCGGTTACTTATGCACCATTCTTGTCTTGAGTAATAGTGCGGTTCGAGGAAGAAAACCGACCAGGGTTACCGGCTAAGGATATTTGCCTAAAAATCGCGGACTTTGTAATCCGCGGAAAATTTCTATAAAACTATAATACCTACTGAGTATAAAAACTGGCAAAGTTGCATGCCTTCAAAGCAAAAAAACTTAGGAAAATGCCAATATGCATATCAAACAGAACAGAGTTCGAAATTCATTTACGAAATTCCAAAACAATCTCTATCAACATTCAATCGCATGGTCTATTGTTATGCCGACAGTCGCATGGTCTATTGTTATGATTTAAAAAAATATTGTTCAGGTTTTGCAACATTCTTCCAAAAGCTAGTAAAATCAAAAAATTGGAGCGTACAATCGAATGAAATACCCGTAAAGACTGTGAATGGATCAGATAGCTTAAATTTGAGCTTGATCTACTGAGCTTGAGCTACTGACCAGAATCAGTCGAAATTGTACATCGGTTAATAATTTATTCACGCCTGCATGCTAATCAATACCGACACCTGCCGTTCAATTAAAGGAAGCAAATGTAAGATCAATGTTCGTTAGGGAACATCCATAAATGACGTAGCTTTTATTTTAGTTTTTTTTTGACTCCCCCTCCCCCACCGTAGCATTTCGTCACAAAGTCAAGACCCCCTCTAGATAATTAGGTAGCTTTATAGCAACCCCCCCCCTACCCCTCCCTCTCATGATATTTTTTTGCCTGACACATGAATGAACAAGAAAACACAAGAAAATAATAAAAATAACCCTAAGCAGACAAAACAGTGAGAAAATAGAACAATTAGAGAAAAAAAACTTTTTTCTCTTAGTTTTATATTTGCTACGTAGCTTGGCTTGATCCCCTACCCTCCCCATCGTCACATTTCGTCACAAAACTGCAAACCACCTCCTCCCCCTTAAATGCTCCGTCATTTATGAATGTTCCCTTACTACTAGTTACTACAAGTTTAGAGAAAGGCAAATATGGGTACGAACAAAGTAGAGTTCTAAGTTTATTTGCAAAATGCCAAGCTGATCACAATTGAAATGCGGTTATCATGGACTGCGTGTTGTATGTTTCCATGAGCATGAGCATGAGCATGATTGACCGCCCGCGGTTGCTACTCCGTTATTGCCAGATCAGCAGTAATTACACAGAGAACCCATAGATGATGCTTGGGACCAACATGCATCCTCAATGTGTAAAAACTGGTGACCTTAATCTGTTTATTAGGCAATACCAGCGCCGGCCGCATCCGAATGCAGGTCAAAGAAGGAGTTTGTATAGGAAAATGTTGACGTGATACTCGCTTTATGGAAGCCGAGAACACCTCTGCACTTCCACGAGGAATCACTGGGATGTTGGAGAAAGGCAAGGTATACAGCAGGGTTCGTTTTGGTAAACGATGCGCTGATTTCGAGCGTCGGGTTCTTTAGAACAAGTGTCGCGCCACCAGCTATTTGTCAATCCCGAGTACACGTCGGCTGACGTGATTCTTTGGAAGCTATACATCGCGTTTTCGTTAGTTACGGTATTTATCGACCGAAGGAAATTTTCGGCTAAATGGTCACTGTGAGACATGAACACGTATTCTGGGTATACCCCGCGAAATCACTTCATTTCGAAAACGTAAACCGAACATTACGCACGACCGCAAATTTCCCTTCTACCGACGCAGACGCTCGGGGACACGACATTTCGATGCGAATGTTACCTATTAAATAGAAAAATTGGCAAAGTTTCATGCATACAAAGCCTTAATTATTCAAAAACGCGGATATCCAAATTGGCCAGTATATTGAATTTATTAACAAAATGCCGAACTAGTCAAAATTGAAACACAGTATATAAACCAAAAGCAATAAAAATCGAAAAAGTGAAACATACACACTTGTAATCCCTATTTACATACACATACACACTTGTAATCCCTATTTACAAAACTTTGAACACACAGTCGTGCATTCATGTAATCCCTATTTACAAAACTTTGAAATAGTCACTCAAAAATCAATAATTGTTCAAAAGGTAGAAAAATCTTGAAATGAAGCTTGACGAAATACCAACAAAATTATGTGAAAGTTTAAGTATTTAAATCTTGAAAGTATAAGAAAAGATTTTATAAAACTAGCTTATATTTGCTATTTCTAGAAGATATAAAAATCGGAATATAGAAGATATAAAAATCTACTCAAGTTTCGAAAAAGAATCACTCAACCACTGAGCGAAATTATAAAATAAATCTCGCGTAATTTTTCAGAGGGACCTAAGTAACAATGACAGATTCTCTCGTCTCTCACTTTGTTTCGTTAATTACGTCGTCATCATATATATTTTCTAATCTTTCTTCCCCTTAATCGAGAGATAGTAATACTGTCTTGCTTACTATGCATTGAGTGTTATGAAAAATGGAAAAAATAACATTATTATTGATCAAAGAGAAAGTAAACAAAGAGAGCCCCTCAATGCTAGATAGGTCGCTTTGAAAAATTACGCGAGAAATGTTTTTTTTGTAAATATAAACACAATGCACTTATCTTATACATCGAGTCAGCATTCAGCGCACAAAGCATTCCGTTACTTTTTTTTCACCACTCGCACATAAACAATCACACCGTTTCCTTGGTGATTGTGAGCACTTTCGAGGAAGCGCTCCGCCACCGGATGAAATGGCTGCTTCCAGAAATCATCATATAATTTTACTGGATCATGTCTGGCACAATGTACACTAATCTTCACACATTTATGATTGCAGCTTTCATTTCAAACTGCATAACAATATTCATAACTACACTTTTTCTCTGCAGATGGACGGTCCGAAAACAGTGATAAACGAAGAAGATCCACGCACAACGAATAGAATCATGGACTGCGTGTTGTATGTTTCCAACTTAATTATTCAAAAAAATGTATATGTACAAATATTTTTTGACCGAGCTGAGCAAAGCTTTTTGACAAAATGTTAAACTGGTAACAATTAGTTGCTGTGGTCAGTGTGGACTCATGTTACAAAAGAGTACACTATTCGTTCAAAAGCTACGAAATCATAAATTAAATTTTAGTTCAGGTTCATGAATCTTGAAAATAATGAGCAACCCTACTGCGCACACATGCCGCCGCCGAGCAAATTATTGAAAACACAGCAACACTTCTCATCGAATTCATCACGTTTCGACACACACACACAAGCAAACTTCAATCGGGAACAACACAAGCAACCATCATCTCTCTTCACGCTTCCCACGCAGCCAACACAAATGTACTAATCACCAATAAAAGCAATATTATGACAAATATATTCTTGGTAATTTTGGTACTTATCTGGCAAATTGGTTGCTCAATACAGTGATTCTCGTCAAAGGAAATCACCGCACTGTCGGGATATAAAATCAAACCTCCTGTCTCTCAAATATATCATGCGAAGCTCGTTTATACTAACGTGTGCTAACGAGTCAAAGCAAATGCCAAAATTCACACATACCACTATGGCGAGTGGCATAGTCTCACACCATTTCGTTAATTTACTTTCTCATTATTGCAAAATTATGTAACTTTCTAATTTCATTCCAATTAGTAAAACGCTATTCAAAAAGGGCTATTATAACACAACACTCTCTCATTTTTTCCCTCGCACCGCTCAAGTAAAGCACGCATATATTTTCACAACACAAATATCTCGCCAATTTCTTCAACACCGCCAGGATCATTCACGAGTAAACAACACCTTTTTGGACAATTTGCACTTTGATTGATAAATTATTCACAATTTTTCAAGCTTCACCTACGACGTTCTTGATAAAGCGATTTGTCAATGAGAAATTTTTTATCATTTATCAGAGAAAACCATTCATAAATCTAAAAAAAGGGCAGAGCAATTTTCACGCGCTACAACTTTGGATCGTGTTGCCAGATCCTCCCGTTAAAATAAAAATTAAAAATAATTATATAAATTAAATGGGGATACATTTTAACCAATGTTCTCTTGGATTTACTCTCGCTTGGATCAGTTTTGAACTTTCGTCTTGATAACGCTTGCTGTTTTGACGTGGGACTACGTCTTTCTTCACTATACTAAGGTACATTCTGGGAAAACTAGTTTGAACATGTAACGTTTCTGGTTGGTGAAATGGAAGATTTTAGATGCTTATTCAATAGTTAATATACCGTTGGAAAGCTAAAACATACAAGATTTGTATAACATGATAATTTTAGTTGCCATTTTCTCATTACTCCGTGAAAATTGCGGGAAAGTTTGAAGGTCGAATCTCCACATACATTTTTCATACGATTGGTATATTTCCCTAACGCAGACTTCAAAAACATAGACGAAATGATTACACGCATTCAGTCATTGGCTAGCAATGCCAGCCAATTGGCATCGCATTCATCACTCAACGCAAGCGACGAAGAAAGAAAGCAGAGATGCTTCCACGTGATTGGTTCTTCCCCCAATCACCCAAGTTCTCCACACTGAGTGACGCTATAAAAGGACATTCCGTGTTGAGAGAAGATCATTTCCTGGTCGACCGTCAAGGCGAACAGTTCGGCTTCCCGTCGATCTGAGTTGGACCCCACCAGTGGTAATCTAATTCAGATATCGTTGTTGGAATACAGCCCGAAACTGGACGTGATCGGCACTGGGGACCATTGGAAGCCGTTGAAAGGGACCATTGGAAGACTTGGAAGCCGTTTGGATGCTGCCGATAGTAATTTGTGTAGGTATAGTGTGTCGTATACCAAGTGTGTATGTCTGAGTAGCGTTAGCGTGTGTATGTGTGTGTGTGAGTAGCGTGTGAATGTGTGTGTGTGAGTAGCGTGTGTATGTGTGTGTGTGTGAGTAGCGTGTGTATGTGTGTGTGTGTGAGTAGCGTGTGTGTGTGTGTGAGTAACGTGTGTATGTGTGTGTGTGTGAGTAGCGTGTGTATGTGTGTGTGTATGTGAGTAGCGTGTGTATGTATGTATGTGAGTCGCGTGTGTATGTGTGTGTGTATGTGTGTGTGTATGAGTAGCGTGTGTAAGTAGCGTGTGTATGTGTGTGTGTGTGTGTAAGTAGCGTTTGTGTAAGTAGCGCGTGTATGTGTATGCATGTATGTATGTATGAATGTATGTATGTATGTATGTATGTATGTGTGTACGTTAATGTGTGTGTTAATGTGTTATGTGTGTGTGTTAATGTGTGTGTGTGTAAGAGTCTCAATGTGTGTGTATGTGTGTCAATGTGTGTGTATGTGTGTCAATGTGTGTGTATGTGTGTCAATGTGTGTGCGAGTAACGTGTGTGTATGTGTGAGCGGCGTGTGTGCGTGTATATGTGTAAGTGGCGTGTGTATGTAAGTGTGTATATAAGTGTGTATGTGTATGTAAGTAGTGTGTGGGTGTGTGTATGTGTGTGTGTAAGTCTAAGTAGAGTGGGTATGTCTGAGGAGCGTGTGCTTGTGAGTTGTGTGTGTATATAGCGTGTGCGTAAAACGTGTATGTGTGTATAACATGTGTGTGCAAAAATGCATTCATCCGAAGAAAATTCATTTATGACAGAATACTTTTATAGGATTGTTGTGTATGGTATTTGTACGTTTGGTGTGTGTTTTATACTATGGCTATTGCAGAATTAAATCTTTACACCCACAATAGTCCCACGTCAAGCCAACGTTTGTGCACTCAAGCACATACCCTTTAACTTTTTTTTTCGTTTTCACTTTGACGAAGGAACAGTGAAGATCAGTTGGTTGGATTCGTCATTGAAGATCATTCGGTTGGATTCGAACTATTCACATAGGAGTACGTAGAACAAAAACCTGGCCAAAATTATTTGAATAAATCTTCAGATAGCAAATGTCTTTTAACGTGGTTTTATCTCTATTCAGCTCAATATTAAGACATAAAAACTTATTATTAGCAAGATTTCATCAAAATCTAATCACCTAGTAGTGATATATCAACTCTCCTCTACTACTATTCTGAAATTCTAAAAAAGTACAAATATAATAAGACCTTGTTCTGGTGAATACTTTTTTGTCAATAATAGATTCTGCTACTTTGAAAGCGTCTCTTAAATCACTCGCTTTAAAAGGATCGTCTAATATGGTCGTAATAATGTTGGTAACCGCAGTGCTCCCAGTAGATCATTGAGTCATGGGAATTGCGTAACTCATCTCATACAATGGTACAATTTCTCTTAGCATTTGCGTTTTGCGTCTCTTGCTTCGATGAGCTATACCAATTTTGTTATATAACATTTGGGGCTTTCTTTAAATTTTTCCTCCAGAAGCAAGAACTTTTTATTAATCAAATGTGAATAGCATTGCGCAATCAACCCGAATAGGGTATGTCTCGGCAAGTTGTCACAAAATCTGAAGAAACTAATCAAATTTTTACAATCGATGTATGACAAAGGCATGATAATTGCATTTATTCAATAAAAAAAAAATATTCAGCAAATCTGAATGTTCCAAATTCGCATTGACCGCAATTACGAATGGGTGAGAATGGGGCAGATTTTCTTTTTGGTAGTTATTGAGAAACACATAACCTTTCCAATGGTGGGTGAATTTTTGTTGGGACTTGCTGGGAACCCAAACAAAAATCCTTTTTTGTATAAAAAAAACTGAAAAACATGTGTACGGCAATGCCTTGTTTTAAAGAAGTTTTTTCAACCTATACAACACATTACCGACATTAATTTACTTAACATACCGTTGTTGTTACCGCCCATATTAAATTTACGCTCAAGTATCACTTTAAAGTTATAATAACATGAGTGGAAGTTGAAAGCTTTCGTACAACAATTTGTGATTTATTCATGGGCTCTATCTAATATCAAGGTTATGATAGTTACTGTCGTTTTTAAACAACTCAGATAATTTCGAAATGGCCTGCATACAATGTAGTAAGTATCAAGGAATGCAAAAAGGATCAATAGCACGAGGAACACTTGAATTTTTGTTTTCGTATTTTTGACAGGTTTTTGACTAAAATACTCCTATGTGCGATGCGCGTGAAATATTTAAACAGAGTATAACAGCACGTTACTAGGACGAAAATCTAGTGTATCTGAAAGAGTGCTGCGATAGTTGGAAGTGAAAATTGAAAATGATTGGCTGTGATTAATTTTCGAGGAATTTTGCTGGGGAAAATGACTTATTTTCGATCTTGTTTCGTTAGCATAACCTCATAAATGCGTACAAAACGTGTTATTTTGAATAGTTGTCTCCATCAAAAGTTTTGTTAAATATTGTTAATCTATCATTAAAGCTTGCGGGCGAGGGAAATCCTTGTTTTATTATTCTATGCTCTTGGCCTTTCGTTTTATATTCATTTGAAGAAATGCAGTTGTTTGATAATAGTAACCCGATAGGTGCCGATGATCTCAAGTGCCGACTTGAAATGTACTTGTAAATAATAATTTAGCTAACATGACTATATCTTAAAAAAAAGAGAAAAATATTGTAACAGCAAGTGCAGAACTAAAATTCTTTCATGAGCATGAGCATGATTGACCGCCCGCGGTTGCTACTCCGTTATTGCCAGATCAGCAGTAATTACACAGAGAACCAATAGATGATACTTGGGACCAACATGCATCCTCAATGTGTAAAAACTGGTGACCTTAATATGTTTATCAGGCAATACCAGCGCCGGCCGCATCCGAATGCAGGTCAAAGAAGGAGTTTGTATAGGAAAATGTTGACGTGATACTCGCTTTATGGAAGCCGAGAACACCTCTGCACTTCCACGAGAAATCACTGGGATGTTGGAGAAAGGGCAAGGTATACAGCAGGGTTCGTTTTGGTGAACGATGCGCTGATTTCGAGCGTCGAGTTCTTTACAACAAGTGTCGCGCCATTGAGTTCATTACATCCGCCACGATATTCATAATGCGATTCGAACTTATTCAGTTTGAAAATGTAACACAGCAACAATAAATCGTACGCAAGGATACTGGATCATTGACCGAATCGAGACAACTTCAAATGATCGGATATCTCCTCTTAAGGTGATCCTCTTTATACCGAAAGCTATTGCGCGTTGTTGATCTATCTGAAGATAGGCCTCTTGAAATGTATAAACGCGGAGTCTCTCTAGGTTCGGTCAACCGGATATTTTCTATATAACAGATCGACTAACGACGTCTCTCGTATTCACTTCGTCTGCTATAAAAAACCGATCCCGCGAAAAACACACCTGAAAAACGGAATATAAAAATGATTATGCGCTTATTACGGAAACGAACCATGAGTATCTTTCTTGCCAAACTCCGCGATCCTCTGCATACGACGCGCGTGAAGTAGCCTTTACCATTTGTAGCAACCAGCTATTTGTCAATCTCGAGTACACGTTGGCCGCGATTCTTTGGAAGGTATACATCGCGTTTTCGTTAGTCACGATATTTATCGACCGAACGAAATCTTCGGTGAGACATGAACAAGCATCTGGGTAAACTCCGCGAAATCACTTAATTTCGAAAACGTTCATATGAGCAAAACTCTCCCGAACCGGAAACGCGGTTTACACCGAAGCATTACGCACGACCGCTATTTTTCCTTCTACCGACGCAGACGCTCGGGGATACGACATTTCGATGTGAATGTTACATATTTAATAGAAAAATTGGCAAAGTTTCATGCATACAAAGCCTTAATAATTTAAAAACGAAGTTATCCATATTGACCAATATATAGTCTCAAGTTTATTAACAAAATGCCGAACCAGTCATAATTGGAACATCTGCCCAAAAGCTATAAAAATCGAAAAAGTGAAGCATAAGATTTTGGCTATCATTACTGCACCATAGTCCGACAATGACATTGGTAAATAGTGTGCAGTTTATAGAAAACCCTGCTTTTTAAATTTCAGTTCCAGGTCTATTTTCGTACAAGAATAAAGATCTTTCGTGATCTTTCCCATATTTTCCATTACATTATATAAAAGTTATTGGTACCCATCTTTAACATCGACAACCGCCTCCCATCGATAACGCCGCTAAAGTCCTAGTGTCAACGACAACCATTGATATGTCGCAGGTGGCACAAAGCATGTGAACCACCTCCCGCACCTGAAAATCATCATATAGGAAAATTATCAACTGCTTCACCAACATATTATTTTCATAGGTGATTTTAAGGAAACGAACCAAAAATACTATTTGAATTGTATATATAAAAACCCATACGAAGCGGTATAATGTAGAATTAAAACGATGAATCCGCGCGCAGTTATTTTTCCATAAAAAAGGATACTTATCTTGCGTAGCATACGAGCTATTTTCTCCATTCATTCCACTCAAATCCTGAAGCCCTA
Organism: Wyeomyia smithii; assembly: GCF_029784165.1. Lineage (NCBI taxonomy): Eukaryota > Metazoa > Arthropoda > Insecta > Diptera > Culicidae > Wyeomyia > Wyeomyia smithii. The sequence continues at coordinate 109,325,246 of NC_073695.1, read as the reverse complement.
CTAGTTTTTTATTTATTGTCAACGTTTTTGTTGATGTACGGCGTACAAAATGCGGGCACCGAGTCACAAAATGTGCTAGGCCGACCAATAATTCAAATATTTGTCTATTACTAATCCAGAATATCCTCGAGAAAGCAAACGCGGTTCTTTGAAAGGCATATATCGCGTAGTCATTCGATTAAACACGATATTTATCGACTGAACGAAATCTACTTCGATTCGCGATGTATTAATATAGTTTGCGCGAGCAGATTCCGGCTAAACGGTGATGATGAGACAGATATTATCAAATATCTGGGTTTATTTTGCGAAATCGTTACACTCCAAAAATCCATATATCAGCAAAACTCACCCGGGTTGAATACGCGTTTTCAACGAAACGTAACGAACGACCGCTTCAATCTTTCTGGCCGACACAGACGTGCAGGAACCCGGCGTTCATGTCGATTTTCTCTACTCGACGTACGGATCGCCTATTAAATATGAAAATTGGCAATGTTCCATGCACCCAAAGCCTCAAAAATTTAAAAAAAAAGCAGATATACATATTATACAGAACATAGTCTTAAATTTGTTGACAAAGCCATAAATAGAATATATGAAAAATTACATAAAACAACTGCTCAAAAGCTAGTAAAATCAAAAAATCAAAGCATATGATTATGGTAAAAAGCATATTCCAAACTCCCACAAACTACACTAACATTTTCTAGACGAAAACAATGCTTGTCAATGAAAGCCTGCGAACTAGGCCGCGCATAACCGTGGTAATCGGGTGAATTGAATAATGTTACACGCTTAGTTCATTACTAATACAAGCACCTTTATTGAGAAACAAAAAAAACTGTGTACTTATCTGTAGATAGCCCCTAGACTCACATCGCCCAACAGAATTTCACCGTGGAAGCAGCACATCCAGACGATGATCCTGCTTCACGACCTAACTGTCGGTTTCACCAAGACCTTGACTTTGGAAGTGGTTTGTGAGCTACGCATAGTGCGCTCCGCTTTCCGGACAGTAAAGATAGGCAACAATTCAAAATATAATAGTAATTGCAGGCCTATGCACAACACAACACCTTCCAGCAAGCAGTGCACGCCGACCGATGATTCTTCTACACTTTCGACCTCAACCTCGTTGTAGTGAGTATCCACCGGAGCCGGTCCTCTGTAACGCACAGCACTCCAGCGTCGAATCGGTGCGGCAACTGTCAGCGATGAACAGCAACAAAAGACCTTGAGCGCAGGTTGATTGGACCCAAGCCAGCAAAAACAGGATTAAGTTAACCAATAAACTAGTTCCAGTCGTCCAAATATCTGTATATCCTCACAAAAAGCACAATCGAAACTTTTCAGTGCAGAACTAAAATTCTTTCATTTCTATAAACAGCAATTGCTTGTGTTGTTTTAAACTTAGATGCGCACCGAATTCATTCGGAAGTATTCCTAAGCCCATTAAAGCACTCTCCTGGTATTATTTTCAACGGCAGCAACAGCTCTCAACCCAGCCCCCAAATGACGAGGCACTCTAAGCAAGTTCATCAGCGCAAAATTATACCTTTGCATCGATGTCACCCAACGCATTTCACATAATCATCATTATCTGATCAACACCTTGGTGGGTTTCGAATCCCGCTACAGGATTTACGCGCGAGACATAAAACGCGTCTCATTATAATTTCACTCGACGTGGAAACAACGCCGAGCCCCATAACCGATGCTAACCTCATCGTGGCCTCGTATTATTGTGACACACTGACAGGATAACAGCGCCCTCGGGAGAGGATCGCTGCGAACGGTACGGTGAAAGGTTTATTTTCTCTTGTCACTCATCCGTGTTGATAATGTCATATTATGAAACGTGTGTTAACTGTGTAGATTCTACGGGGTGGCATTAGGGTGTACGACTGCACAAATGAGGAGCCCCAATAATTCAACTTACGAGGAATGTACCACGGATATAGTTACTGATAAAAAAAAATGAGGAATCATCATCATTCGTACCAAGGTTTGTTATGGGTATGAAACTGCCTTATAAATTTGATCCACCCTTATGTGAAAATTTGTACACATTACAATCAGTCCCACACGGTGTCTTGAATTTGTACAATGTGTCATTTTAATGAGGAAGAAGAATTGTGGATATACTTGTTTAGTAGCATCCGAAAGCTGTGGAAGAAGATTGTTGGATCTACTGTATCAAGCGTTTAGAAAAACAGGAACCTTGATTTTTTCTCGTAGTACGGTGTCTATCGAAATGGAAAAAGCTCCCGCATGAACGTTCCCGCAGCAAGGCGCCTTTACAGCTGGCTACAGACGATGTGTCTGGGAAACGTCTGATCGTTCCTTGAATAAGCTAATTTGCCTTTATCTTTTTATTTGCATCGTTCGGTTTCGTCAGCACGTGTTCTGATGCATACACAAACATATTCCATGCTTTACGCACAAGCGACGCCTAGAGTATGCTACTGAATGCGACTGGTTGCCATTGAAACAGTATCACTTTTTACATATTCAAGAAGACTTTTCCTTTTGGCGGCAGTGAAAAGAAAAGAGAAGCGTTTATTTCGATCGCTTCATGGAGTTGTTTCGAGTCAGCTGTTATTACCAGCTCATAACGAGGATTGAATCATATTTTGAAGAGTCTCTCGATGTTATATGGTACAATTTTGGCTGAAGATCATATTCATTTTTGTTATTTTTTAACGTACTAAATTATTGGTGCTCAAATTTTCTTATGACAAACTCATAAACCGTTAACTCAAACGAACCGCAAACTTTTCTCTGTCTTATGTGGAACAATTATCTCTGAAATTTCACTTCTGAGTTGATTGACAGAAAACAGCTATTTAGATGAATACTTCATCATTTAAATATCTCTTTTCGGCATTTAGCAACCATCCTAACTGCGCTAATACCGGATTATTCTTTTGAGCATTGAATTCACTATTATTATTTTAACAAAATAGGATTGTATGAATTTGGAATATTTATGTGTTATTTTTGATTGTTTATCGTAAAACCTGCGTTCTAGCAGCACTGTAAAATATTATTCCAAGTTTTCAGCAACATTGTCCATTTTGACTTACTTACTGTCAAAATGAAGTTAAATTATGACAACGTAACCCAATTAGGTAAAAATATAAAGGTGCGGAGGAAAGAAATTTATAGGCGAGGAAATAGCGTTTGAGCTTGATGTTGCTATCCTTTACTGACCAAATTTTTAGGTTTCTGCAGCATTCTAAAGCAAAACCTGCCGAAGAAAATCACTACCGAAGTAATCCAAAACCCTATTTCATCCTACTTTGAATGGATGAAAGCGTCTTGAATCGTAATATATAACTTGGATACCCTGAGCCACGATGCCAGATCCTGGAATATCTCTTTCGACTCAATGTTCAACTAAACAAAACCAGCATATTCTGCTCCAACTGCGAATGTTTCATTCCACGGATCGAATCATCGAACTGCCACTACCCTCAGCATAAACCAACACTCAATTTTGTTTTATTGGTTCTTTTGGGCGCCACATAACTGCGACCCAGTCAAGCGTCGTTGACCAAGGATCCGGACTGATTTCCGCCCGGTCGCCGTAGAGAATGAAAAGCTTTCGTTGCAATTTGAATGCGAGATGAGATATTCGAAAAGTTTAGCTAATAAAAGAACGCCATAAAAATGTTATTATCCGGCAGCGAAGTTTCTTTTATTCCGGCACGCGCTCCGGCGAGGCGAAAGGAATGCGGCTAGATATCAGAAGAATCCACTATTTCATTGCTTCTTCAGTGGTGGTGAGTGTGCTGCAGAAAACTAATTCTATCAGAGTTGATTTACTGTTTTGATATTACCATTTTTTTCTTGAGAACATTGATGAAATTTGCTCCTGTTCGCTTCTCCCAGGATGATTCATAAGGCCTCACCCATTCATTAATAGATTAGTTATCTAACGCGGTTTGTTTAACGTTTTGCCTCACCACAACGGAAACTTTCATTTGTTGCATAGTTTAGATATTCTAACGTTCATTTTATACCACACTTTGCTGGCATGAAGTTCGTACGCCTTTGAAAGATTTTCTTCAAAAGATTTTCTTAGTTTTCAATGCATCGCTAAAACATAGCTTCAAGCAGAGAAAACGGAAAATTCCATCAGACACCGAACTGGTCGCCAATGTCCGTATCCGCTAGCATTTGAAACTCTATTATGCGAAACAAATGAATGCGTTCGTCTAGACGAACGGAAACATTTTCAAATGGACACAATAACAATAATAGCCGGAGATTGAAGCGAGTATCCTGACACTCCACTCTGCTGCCATAAGAGAGCAAAAGTTGCAACCACATTCGGTACAATAAATTCGATTGTGTTTCGACTACCGATAGACCAGGGGTGGTGTACCTATATCGAGTGTTGTTATTGACCTCGGGTTACACAGTGATCGAACTAACTAGTGGTAGTGTTAGAGGTTGTTGTGCTAAATCCAGCCCACAGCAGACTTTATTTGTGTGCGAGTAAATCCATGACGGCTTAGTATTTTTAATGCAAATGCAGCTGAATGAATATGTTCATTCATTTCAGAATTATAGATTCCTTTACTCCTGGTTAGTCTCTTCATGCAATACTTGTTTGTCTTAGCTGCTTTGTCTTATTATTAATTCTGAATTTTTTTACTGAAGTTTTACGGGCAAGATTTTAGTGCTTATTCCATGCGGAAAAAAAACTTGGTAAAAAGTGTAATAAAAATGGTTCTCGGAAGACGTAAGATGTAACAGTATTCAATACCATAAAAGATCAAAATAATGGTCACAGTGGTCAGGGCCGGATGTAGGTGCTGGGGTGCCTCCCAGGGGCAAATATTTTCGTGGGGCACTCTTTTCTTAAAAAAATAGAGGTAGGAAAATTTTAAATTTCGATATTACCTAACGCTTCGCTGGAAGCTGACGAGCAAAAAAAAAAAAAAAGTCTCCAATCTGTCTCCACGTCTGGCCCAGGGGCCCAGGAGGCCCACGTGTCGAAAGGCCCGGGGCATTTGCTCCCCCTTAAACCCGGGCCTGGCAGTGGTCCGAATCTTACAAAAAAAAAAAACAGTATTTGATTTGGAAATAGTGGATAAAGGAGTAATTTAAATGAATTATTCTAATTCTAAGTCTACTTATTATGTTTACTGTTTAGAACTCATCGAAATTGTGATGCCTTGCTTCTTTTTTAATTTTCTTTTTTTTAATTTTGAGATTATAAATTAATTTGATTTTAGAGAACAATGTACCGTGGTTTTGGATTTTGATGCCGACTATTTGATTTCGATTATTTATAGTTCCATGTACGATGGATATGAAATTATAACGCAAAATTGATGGGTATGACCCCCTGCATCTTTTGGTTCTATGAAATTTGTGTTTGTTGTTGTTTTTTGTTTGTTGGCTAACGAACCGTTCACCGGTCTAGGGCCGAACGAATTAGAGATGTCCAGCTCTTTCTGTCTTGGGCAGCCGTTCTCCAGTCTCCTTGTACACCAGCAGATCGTGTATCTTTTTTCTTTTTTCTTTTTTTTGTTGGGTTTTAGCTACCGCGGCCAAAAAAAATTAGATCTATTGTGGCATTCCTCAGCTTTTTTATCACCTGATCAGAGTGAAAAATTACTATGAGAAGTACTCTCAGCCCCTGATTTAGGTATGATCCCAATTAGGTATTATGTGCCGTATAAACTGCACTACCTTATTAGGACAAGACAGCCAAATTTCAAAGGGCTGTAACAGTCCCTTTTCGAAGAACATTGCTCTTTTGGTGTAAAGCGCTGGACAAAAACATAATAAATGTGCTGAAGACTCGATTTCTTCATTACAAAAACGACAGACATCGTTGTCAGCCTTTCCAATTATTTTCAGATGATATTTGGCTGAACAATGCCCTGTAATTAGACCTATATAGGTGCATGGGTCTTTTTTTGATAGAGCAAGAATTTTGTGTGTGTTTGATGCATGTGGCATCACAAACTGTTTTGATTGCCGGGAAGTGATAGTATTTTTCCAGTTTGCAGCTTGGCTGTCAGAGAAGATACAAATATTTGCATGCTTGTATTTTCTTTCCAAGCAGACAGTGCTACATTCTATAATCGCCTGAATTTCAGCCTGAAATACGGTTGGCCATCTACCCATAGAGACTGATAGATTGATTCCGGGACCTGTTACTCCAGCTCCCACTAGACTGTTGAGTTTTGATCTGTCAGTATAAAATTCTACAGATCCTGGACGAGTATGTGGCCCTTCCGAACTCCAAAGAGAACGGTTTGGTTCTTCCACGCTGAACTTACGGTCGAAAATGAGTTTCGTTTCCATCCAGTCATCGATGACTGTTGCTAATGGATTGATGCGAATTCGATTTATAATACTCAGGTGTCCCTGTAGCTGATGACTTTGTTCGCTGTAATCTTAGAGCTGTTTTCCCAGCTTCTAATTGCACAAATTGATGTAGTGGAAGAAGATTCAAAATTGCGTTCAGGGCGTTCGAGGGTGCACTACGCATCGCACCTGTAGTGGAAATTAAAACCAATCGTTGTAGTTTGTTCAACTTATCGATTGCACACTTTTCATTTGTTTTTGGCCACCATACTACTGATGCATAAGTTACTCTAGGTCGTATTATAGCTTTATATACTCAATGAATCATTGCCGGCCTTAGTCCCCATTTATTACCAAAAACTCTCATACTTATCCATAGTGTATTTATTGCTTTACCTATGACTTGATTTAAGTGGCTGTTCCAGCTGAGCTTACGATCAATCGTAACTCCCAAGTATTTGACTTCAGAAGAAAGCTTCATTGTAGTACTTTCCATTTGAAGCCCATCAAGTTTAAACTTATTTCTTTTCGTAAAGGGTATATCGTGTATCTTCCTCCACCGCGCACATCCACCGCGTGCGAGGCCTACCACGGAGCCGACGGCCTCTTCCTGGTTCTATACTGAAGATAGTTTTGGCGGCTCTCTCGTCAGGCATTCTGGCTACATGTCCAGACCACTGAAGCCTGCCCCGCTGTACTACCTTCACTATATCAGTATGCTTGTACACCTGGTACAACTCGTAATTCATGCGTCTGCGCCACACTCCATCTTCCAGTTTACCGCCAAGTATCGATTGCAGAACTTTAAGCTCAAAAACTCCAAGCTCTCGTCGATCAGCTTCCTTTAGCGTCCATGCTTCATGTCCGTAAAGGGCCACCGGGAGTATCAGCGTCCTATACAGCGCTAGTTTTGTGCGACTTTGCAAACTACGGGACCTTCGCTGGTTACGTAGTCCGTAGAAGGCCCTGTTCGCAGCTACAACTCGTCGTTTCACTTCACGGCTCATATCGTTGTCACATGTCACAAGCGTACCAAGATAAACGAATTCGTCAACCACTTCAAATCGTACCCCATCTATCTCCACCTCAGCACCAACACCACGGGGACTCCCACGCTCTCTGCCAGCTACCATGTATTTCGTTTTGGCAGAGTTAATGACAAGCCCCAATCCCGCTGCTTCCCTCTTAAATGGTACGAAGGCCTCCTCCACGGCCTTACGGTTGATACCGATGATATCGATGTCGTCCGCGAAACCAAGAAGTAAGTGAGATTTCGTGATGACCATACCGTTTCTTTCCACGTTTGCTCTTCGTACTGCACCCTCAAGAGCGATGTTAAAAAGTAAGTTGGAGAGCGCATCACCCTGCTTCAGTCCATACAACGTTACGAATGCGGCTGATGTTTCGCCAGCTATCCGCACGCACGATTTTGAACCCTCTAGCATCATACGACTCAGTTTAATTAGTTTCGTAAGGAAACCTTGCTCCAGCATGATCTGCCACAGCTCGTTTCTTTTCACTGAGTCGTATGTCGCCCTGAGGTCCACAAAATGATGGTGAGTCGGTGAGTTGTACTCCCGGAACTTATCGAGGATCTGGCGCAGGGTGAAGATTTGATCCGTCGTGGAACGTCCCTGCCGAAAACGGATTCCGCTAACGGTCTCAATCTGAAGAACAGGATACGGGAGAGCACTTTATATGCGGAGTTGAGCAACGTTATGCCTCGATAGTTGCCACAATCCAATCGATGGCCCTTCTTATAGATAGAGGGTGGGACCTTACGGTCTTCAGAAGAGTTTTTCTCAGGAAAATTTCCTACAAATATCATGTGTCGATATATTTTTAGGAGCTAACTTTCTAGAGAACAAGCTTTGAAAAAGTGGATATTCCCATATCAAATCGTATGGAAACTTTAAAAATCGGGCGCAAATCGAGCGTTTCACCGATCGATCTGAAAAGTTACACAGTTGTTATAGGACCCATAAGGAACACGAAAAGTGCATGGGAGCGAAAAAATAACACCATCGCTTTTTTCCCATATAACCGTGTCCCAGTCTAATAGGGTATATGGCCTTCCAACCAGTCGTTCGGCATTTGTTCATCCGCCCAGATCTTTAGTATTATCTGGTGGTTCGCATAGTACAGCCGCTCGCTTCTCGCTTTTAGAAGTTCGGCCGGGATACCGTCCTTCCCAGCGGCGTTGCCGTTTTACAGCTCACTAATCGCCTTTTTCACCTCCTCCTGAGTTGGTGGCTCCACAGCTTGTTCGTCACTCATAATCGTCATCCTGTTGCTGCTCTGCTCATCCAGCTCCTCACCGTTCAATAGCGCCTGAACATGCTCCTTCCACCTGGCTGCAACCGTCGGTTTATCAGTAAGCAGGTTGCCTTCCTTGTCATTACACATGACCGGCACAGGGAAATTCCTGCTTTTGGCTATGTTGACACTTCTGTAGAGTCTCCGCACGTCGTTTTGAGCACGGTTCTTCTCATCTGTGACTCTCTGGTACTCGGCATCGAACCAGCCTTTTGGCTGTCTTCCACGCGTCGTACCTACCACCTCTCTCGCAGTCGTCTCGATGGCGCCGTGGATGCTGCTCCACAGCCCATTTAAATCTTCCACTCCTTCCTCCTGGTGTTCTGCGATCCGTTGATCCAGCTCTCTGGCGTATTCTGCTGCCACGCCATCAGCTTTCAACCGCTGAATGTTGAAACGCGTCGTCTTCTCTGTGCGAGATTTCAGCACGTTCGACAACCGTGCGCGGATCTTACAAACGACGAGATAATGGTCAGAGTCAATGTTTCGTCCCCGAAAAGACCTAACACCAGTAACATCCGAAAAGTGCTGACCGTCAATCAGTACGTGATCGATCTGGGAGCAGGCTTCTCCATTTGGATGCCTCCAGGTGTGCTTCCGAATATTCAAACGTGGAAAATAGGAGCTACATATGGCTATTCCTCTGGCCGTGGCAAAGTTAATCAGCCTCAGGCCGTTTTCATTGATTGACGAGTGGAGGCTATGACCGGACGGAAGAATCCCTCCCTCCCAACCTGTGCGTTTGCGTCTCCGATGACGAATTTTACGTCGTGTTTAGGGCACACGTCATAGATTCGCTCAAGCTTGTCATAGAACTCCTCTTTGACTTCATCGGATTTGTCTTTCGTCGGTGCGTAGGTGTTGAATAAACTGTAGTTGAAGAATTTGCCCTTAATCCTCAACACGCATATACGGTCATCTACGGGCCTCCACCGGATGACTCTTGTTTTCTGATTTCCCAGCACTACGAAACCGACGCCCCGTTCTGCTGCTTTGCCGCCACTGTAGTAGATGTGGTACTTGAAAGAAGTGCGTGCAATAGGGTCTACTGCACGGAATTCCCTTTCTCCGGAATTTGGCCACCGAACCTCTTGAATCGCTGCTATTTCGACTCCCTGTCGCTGTAGTTCTCGAGCAAGCAAGCCAGCCCGCGCCGGTTCATTGAGAGATCGGACGTTCCAAGTACCCAATTTCCAATCGTTTACCTTAATCTTTTTCCGTGTTCGTAGCCTAGGTCTTTGCCGATTGATCCGTTCCGTATTTCTAAATTCGTTGTTCGTGGTTGAAGAAAGGTTTCGGTATGCTACCTTACCAGGGTCACGATACCTACATTCTGCTGATGGGGCTGCCATCTTAGGTGTAGCTGGCGGGATACAGCATTCCATAATTCAGCCGCCCGCTCCGGGTCAGAAGCTGTAGTACGCCGCCCCTATGGGGATACATCCGCGTACGACCCCTTTCCCAGTCAGCATACGACCATAGTTTCCACCGGGGGTTGGTTACCCGATCACTGCTAAGGTTACTCGTATTCCGGTCGGCACCACGTGGAGGTTGGGTTAGGAGTTGCTGGACAGAGGTGAATGGCCGCATTAGGGTCTCAAGTTACTCGTGTCCAGCCATTTGCCAACCGAAATTTGTGTTTAATCTTCCTAAAAGTGAGATGCAAAATCTACTTTTTGCTTCATCGAGATACAGTGTAAGTTTCTAAGGTAAAGTTATAGGTAAAACCTATATGACACCATACAGGGTTGGTTCAGGAGGTTCGGTTATCAAATTCCGGAGGAAGGGAATTCCTTACAGTAGATCCTATTCCACACACTTCTTTCAAGTACCACATCTACCAGAGTGGCGGAAAAGCAGTGGAACGGGGTATCGGTTTCGTAGTGCTGGTAAATCAAAAAAGGCCCGTAGATGACCGTATGCGGGTGTTGAGGTTTAAGGGCAATTTTTTCAATTACGGCTTAATCAAATAGACACCGACAAACGATGACGTCAAAGATGAGTTCTACGAAAAGCTTGAACGAACTTATGACGAGTGCCCAAAAGACGTCATCGTAGATGCAAACGCACAGGTTGGGAGAGAGCAATTCTACCGTCCGTCATTTATTGAATACAGTCTGAGGCTGATAAACTAAGCCCAGGCCCGAGGAATGGCCATATAAAGCTTCAATTTTCCACATTCAAATATTCGAAAACACATCTGGAGGCATCCAAATGGAGAATCCCGCTTCCAGATTGATTACGTACTGACTGATTGTCGGTACTTTTCGGATGTTACTGGAGTTTTTTTTGTTAGGGGAATAGAATTACGTTGTCCTACGGTGTAAACTTTTGTAATAAAAAACTAAGTTCTGATGTTAGGTCTTAGCGGGATCCAAACAGCGTCTCTGACCATTATCTAATCGTTAGTATAATCCGCGCACGGTTGTCGAACGTGATGACGATGACGATGCGTCTCAGCATACTGATGTCGTGGTAGAAGAATGGTATCCCGGCCGAATTTTCAAAGCGGGAAGCGAGCGGCTGTATTTAGCGATCGGGGCGAGTGAACAAATGCCGAACGACTGGTTGGAAGGCCTCATAAGCCCAATCTACAATAAGAGCCATCAACTGGATTGTTGCTACTACCGAGACATTACGTTGCTCAACTCCGCTCAATCAAACTGCAACTGATAAATATGATTGAATAATATGCTATGGAGAAAATCAAAACTGGTTTCATAAAAATGGCTATTTCTTAATTGACTGATATTACCTCGGGGCAAGTATGGTTAAGATCGTATTAGTGAATTGTCAGGGGAAATCCTGTTGGATTCTGATCATACGCGATGTATTGTATCGTCTTTCAAGAAGAGAACTTGTGTTCTGTTACAAATAAATTGCCGAAAGAATACTCCGTGCCCTTACTAACACGCAGAGAATCCATCCCTAGGATACCTATAACTCGGTGACGGAATCGTGAAAGGAATCGCAGACACGATCCGGAGGATTCCCACTCACGATTCTTATTTCAAGAATCCTAAAGCCATATACAGGGCATTCCTGAGGATTCTTTTTAAGGAATCCTTTACAAGGACGCCAGGAATCCAATGTGAGGAATCCTAGAGAATCTATGCGAATCGTATGTGTTCGTCCGGGTGTGTTTTATAGCCTGTTAACTGCATGCGAATTTATCGTCGCTTGTTCATACGCTGTTTCGATTCTCTCATATGCTCCAATCGGTTATTCATTATCGTTTCCCGATCTGATCGAGCCGTGAAACGCAAATCATAGGTTTGAGTGTCTCGATAATCGTATACCAAATGGGGCGATTTTGTTTTTTTAATTTGCAAATATTTATTGTTATTTTTTGCAAATTATTTTTTCTAATTTTATAATAATCGCGCATTTTTTCCAAAAAGTGTTCAGATTTTTGGTTGTTTAAACCAAACTTTTCGACATCGACCAACATACAAACAAACAAACCTTCGATGGAAACGAAACCGCTAATGACAATAGCAAGCAACATTTTGTTGAACGATGAAAACCTTATTTTACTGTCAACACTTATTTTACAGAAATAAAGGGGGACAATTGTTCAAGCGATCGCAACAGGGGGGATCTATCTGTCAAACATCGTGTAACCAACATATTTGGCAACATGGCGTTTGTTTTGGTTTTTGTTCTTTTTAGTCATGAAATTGATCGATGTGAAATATTATATAATTGGAACGTTTTTTAATCAAAACGCGAGAAACCGCGGAAAGCTTTCATGAATGTGTTGTGTAGTGATATTTTTCCCCCGTTATTGTTCATGGTTACAAACGTCATGGACCAACAAACGTCATGGACCAGAGTTGATTTGCGATAACGCACACATATATAGAATTTGACAGCAGTGAATCCCCTCTGGATCGCAATCATTTCTCTCTTCCGATAATAATAATTATTGTCTCGCGATTCTACTCTACTGTTTTGGCACTTCGATTCTATCAGCGATGAGTGAATCATCGGTTTGTAGAGCTATTGAAAATTCAGTTTCTTAGGCGGAGCTGGCATCGCTGGCGACGTGTGTAGACGCTTTATTTATTGTGTCCGTGGTAATCGCGTTTTATTGTGGTATATAGCACGATAAATTGTGAATTTCGTGTGGTAATTGTGGGTAAAAGTGTTTCGAGTGTTATAACAGTGTTTTAAAAGTGATTTGGAAGTGAAACGATCTGGAAATTTAAAGTTTTATTGCCGTTTTTTCCACAATTTGTCGCCTAGCAAATGGCTGCTTTTAAAGCGCAGTGTTGTGTTGGTGACTTTCCTTTGATACGGTAGTGTGCAAGCTTATTCTCCGCCGACGGCACGATCTGCTGAGAGGCAGAAACTGAGAGAGCGGCAGTTGTAACCATAGAAACAAGTTGCCTATACTTGTTTGCGTGCGAGCGGAGGCATGTTTGGTTTGCTGAAAGCTGATTCAATGGCTAAGATAAGTGCATACATTCACAGACATGTTTGTTTATTTATAAATGACTCGAAGGTAGTAGTTTTCACCGACAAGAATCAAATTGTTTTTTTTTATATATATATATTTCGTGTTGTAGTGTGTGCAGTACAGTATGATTTTTTAGCGATGAATTTGTGCGTCATTTAATGGCTAATTCATCTTTCATGTGTAACTACTACAGCGTAGCATTTTCGTACTGTTCTGTCATTCATTTATGCACCGCATGAAAAGGTGTACCAGACGATTGCTGTTTATCTATTTTGCGATATTTCATAATGTTAAAATTGTCTTGAATTTCCGAACTGAAATATATCCGATGACTATGTTTTAATATCCATTGTCATTCCTTTTCTATTTATGACTTCACTAGCTTTTGAATAATTATTTTTACGCCATAGCTAAGTTTTGTTAAAAATGCTAAATTTTTATAGGCGCAGATCCAAAACGGTGAAATGAATAATAATTGTTCTGGCATTTTGTAAAGGGTTCAGGAATACTATAATGATGTGTCAAGCTCGTTTCCGCAGCTGTGCTACACCGTTCTGGACTACACTTTACAGCACGAAAACGAACACGCAAGCGACGCTACACTCAGTTGTCATATTTTTCGTACGGCATTTGAGAGCATTTGTTTTTGTTATTAGTGTTTTGAGACTGCACCCTGCTTCTTTCGGGTGTAGTCCAGGATAAAGTGTGTAGTCGGATACAGAAAAAGTATAATCCGGAAAGTGAAAAAAAAGTACAGGACAAAACTGTAGTCCGGGTGTGAACGTGCCGCGGAGACGAGTTCGACATTACTTATGCTTTTACGCATGTCGTTTGACAAAAAGGTCCCTATTGCTCAGCTTAATAATGAGCCAACATAACGCGTAACATTACTTGAACTCGTCACCCAGAGAGTACTGGTGTGGTTTGTGGAATTCAGAGTATGGTGCATTGTTGCTAGTCGAATTCGAAATCTTTTAATTCAATTTTTTCGATTTGTCTAGTTTTTGAGCAGAGGTTTTTGTATACTATGTCCCAATAATGACTAGTTCGGCATTTTGTCAACAAACTTAAGATATATATTTTGGTCAATCTGCGTATCTGCATTTTTCAAATTATTGGGGCTTTGGATGCATGAAACTTTGCCAATTTTTCTATTTGATAGGCAACACTCGCATCGACAGCTAATAGAGAATCGGCGTGAAATATCGTGCTCCCGAGCGTCTCCGTCGGTAGTCGGGGATTGAGCGGTCGTGCATAATGCTTTGGTAAAACGCGTCTCCGGCCCGGGAGAGTTTTATGATATCTTAGTTCGAATCGTCCACTTAGTGTGGTATACCATTTTGCGTTTCACTAGGATGTACCACACTTACCTGTGCGTGACCCTACAACACTCTTTAGTTTATTACTGCTTTAAATCGGTCTCAAATCAAAAAATCGCTTTTATAGAACGGACGAACAGTATAAAAGAAACGTCGTTCTACAGTATAAAGAAAGGTCGTATTTTCTACAGATTGGTTATAACCGTGTTATAATTTTCGATATAAATAGGGTCACTTCACGAAGAAGTGATAGGAGTCGCGAGGCGTTAACGTGGACTCAACTCTTGTAGCTTTCGTAACATTGTGTAGTCAGCTGAGATCAATCAATGGGAGATACGTTTCGGTAGTTGCATAATAACTACATAAACAGATGTTCAAATATTTGAGTCGGTCTTGATTGAGTCATAGGTCCGGTGTCCTCGCGTGCGCTCTTTTTTTGCGGTGTTACTTCATCTAACATATTGATCGCGTTATGACTTCCGTAGAAGGTATAATGAACTCGTACGTGCGATATTTATTATTATGAACCCGGTACTCGAACTCAGCGCATCGTTTACCAAAACGAAACCTGCTGCAAACCTTAACCTTTTCTCCAACATCCCAGTGATTTCTCGTGGAAGTGCAGAGGTGTTCTCGGCTTCCAATAAAGCGAGTATCACGTCAACATATTCCTATACACACTCCTTCTTTGACCTGCATTCGGGTGCGGCCTGCGCTGGTATTGCCTAATATAAAGATTAAGGTCACCAGTTTTTACACATTGAAGATGAATGATAGTCCCAAGCATCATCTGTTGGTTCTCTGTGTAATTACTGCTGATCTGGCAATAACGGAGTAGCAACCGCGGGCGGTCAATCATGCTCATGCTCATGCTATTGAAAATTCAGTTTCTTAGGGAGAATAAATGATCTCAGCGAATCTTTGGTTGGTTTACTCGGACTGGCATATCGTACGATAATTGTTAGTGTTATCCCATTTGTTCAGAATATGTAAAAACTAGCCGATACCCGGCCCGCATTGCTGCGCCATTAAGTTTACGACAACCGCATATCTCTCAAATGTACATAATTTTGAACAAAAATTAGCATTACCATGTTATATCTATAAGGCTGTATGTATTCTCCCCTAAAAACTGTTTTTCTGTTTTTCTTTCTACAACGTTTCGATTTCTTTAAAAACTCTAACAAATACATTCGGAAAGAACTCAAAAACTTTACGGAACGTTCTGTTTTTTTTTCTTCATCTATAATTTATTTGACACGGCACAAATACAATTTAATGTTTAACGGCGCCAATTATATCTGGTAGCTTACTTTCTAAAGTATCTTAATAACTAAAAGCAAATTTTTTATCCTCGCTGCCGACTACGAGCTGAAACTAAATCTAACTTAAAGCTAGAATGTTTTGCATTAAAAGCACTGATTTGTTGTTTGATGGTTTTCCATCGCCATAGGTAAGCAGCATATTGAATATGTTCCGCTGCTGGGCCAAGATATTACGGACTGGCATATTGGGTTGTCTCCCTCGGGACCTGAGAGTATCGTGCGGGTCTAGTTGCTGTTTCCGGATCCGGGGTCTTAACGTGTTCTTGTCGTTTGGTTGGATGTAGGCGGAAGGGAATAGGATTAAACTGGGGCGTGGATGGATTTCAGGAAAACGTATAATTTCAGGAAACGTATATTTTGCTCAGGAACAGAGTCCGGACATACTTTCCTGGCAAAATCAAATATCCACCGACTTGAAGACTCTTCGCTTTCGTTGACCGTTACGCGATTCCGCATTCTTCGGGCTGTGTTCCAAAGAGTGCTCATCGATGTCTCCTTCGACGTCTCGTTCACGAACCGACGCCAATATCCGCGTTTCTTTGCTTTAGCCAAGCTTTTAAGCTTAGTATCAAGCTCCGAATACCGTATATAGTCGTCGGGTATACCTCCCTTCTGGTAGGCCAAAAACGCGTCGGATCTTTGCGTGTAGACATCGGAGCACTCTTGGTCCCACCACGAAGTGGGAGGCCGTTCTTTAATCGTTACGCCGGGATATTTCTTCGTTTGGGCTTGCAACGCGGCGTCGAGAATCAAGCCCGCGAGGAGGTTGTATTCTTCAAGTGGTGGATGATGTTGAATCGAATCGACCGCTTTTGAAATCATTTCCTCGTATAACTTCCAATCGACATTCCGTGTGAGGTCATACGGAATGTCGATTGGTCGCATGCGAGTTGAACCGTTAGTAATTGAAATAAGAATAGGCAGATGGTCGCTACCGTGAGGATCGAGGATTACCTTCCATGTGCAATCCAACCGTAGCGACGTCGAACATAAGGATAGATCCAAAGCGCTTGGGCGCGCTGGAGGTTTCGGGATACGTGTCATTTCACCGTTGTTCAAAATAGTCATGTCGAAGTCATCGCAAAGGTTATAGATTAAAGAGGAGCGGTTATCATTGTAGGGGGAACCCCAAGCCACACCATGAGAGTTGCAGTCTCCCAAAATCAAACGTGGCGAGGGAAGAAGTTCTATTAAATCAAAGAGCAACCGTTGCCCAACCTGTGCTCTGGGAGGAATATATATTGAGGCAATACAAAGCTCTTTACCTTGTATTGTCATTTGACATGCGACAACTTCGATGCCTGGAATCGAGGGGAGGTTAATACGCTAGAAAGAATAGCACTTTTTAATCCCTAAAAGTACTCCTCCATATGGGGTGTCTCGATCAAGGCGAATAATATTAAAATCATGGAAGTTTAGATCAGTATTCGAAGTAAGCCAAGTTTCACAAAGGGAAAATGCATCGCATTTGTTTCTATTTATTAAAACTTTAAATGAGTCCATTTTTGGTAAAATACTTCTACAATTCCACTGTAAGACAGAGATAGAATCCTTCGTATACGCAGATGAATTAGGCATCGAAGGATACAATCGCTGCAAGGAGGGGCCATTGGGCAGTCAACTGCTTCAAAAATGATCTAACTGTTGGGAGGAATGCTGTAAGAAAAATTTTAATTGGATCGGGTACATTGAAAGTTTCAAAAATCCAGTCCACAATGTCAGAAAATTTCACTAATCCAGAGTTTGTTTCATCAACTGGGAGTGCAAAAGGAACAACTGGGGTTTTAGATGTTCCTGGCAGTGCTGGGAACTCCTTCTGGGACTTTAAATTTGCAAATATTTTTCCTCTTTCTAGACGCCCCAGGATTGGCATAAGTTGTTCCCGCTGGTGAATCGTCAGAATCGGTTTCATCAGAGGACAACAGATCAAAGGGGTTCGATGTTATGGTAGAAGTGGTCACGGTCTTCTTCAGCATCTCAGCGTAAGATCGCTTTGAACGCTTCTTAAGTGACCGCTTGATTTTATCTCTGCGCTGCATGTACACCGGGCATGTGGAGAGCTCATCTGATTTTCCCCGCAGTGAATACATTTTTCAGCATTTACACTGCAAGAATCGTCCGCATGAGTTTCTCCACACTTGCTACATCGTGCCTTATTGCAGCAGTAGGCGGCTGTGTGGCCTAGCTGCTTGCAATTGGTGCAATTCATAACACGGGGTACATATAATCGCACAGGCAGACGAACCCGATCGATCGAGACGTGGCTAGGGAGAGCAGATCCGGCAAACGTAACACGAAACGAGTCTGACGGAGTGTACACTTTTGTGCCGTTGACAAGAGACACAGACCGCAATTGGTTGCAATCTATGATCTTTACTTTTACGACACAAAGCATTTTTGAAGCAGCCAAAACCGCTTGCCAAGATACACTCGACCGACAGACTCGAATCGGTTATGACACCGTCGATCTCCACGTCTCGTGCGGGTATATAAACGCGATACTCGCGTGGTTTCAAAAATAACAATAATGAGTGGTATTAGATAATTTTCTGGAACTGGAAATCGCCATATTTCATTTCAAAATGGTTTCTAGATTGAGCCATTTTAGAATGTTTTCCAAAAACCGGAGAACGTCATATTGACAATTGGGTTCATTTCCAGTCTCTAGATAAAACCTCGGTTCCGAAAATACCCATATTGGTTTTTTCAGCTCTAATTGGTCGAAATATGAGTTCAAAACATGTCTCGACATTTTTCAATAGATCAATAGTTGTTGTCATAGCATTGAAATTTTGCCTCATGTTGATGAAGGCGTGCAAATTTTCCAACCTATTGTTGCAAAAAACAAAGAAAATCGGAGAGGGAACAATATCATGGAAACACCCTTTAGGCTTGAAACCCTTTACAATTAAATTAAAATGATCACACAAACACACAAACCGCAAATTCGCCCCCCTTGCCTACGCTTATGAGGTACAGTAAAAATAATGTTTTAGGATTACTCCCCGTACTCGAAAACTTTTATATACAATTTTTCACGGTAATCGGTTCGGTTGTTTTTGAGTCTATAGAGAAGAGACAGACAGACAGACAGACAAATAGACATTCGCATTTATAGATATAGAAGATAGATAGTAGATATATGCTACTACACAACCTGTATTTACCGAATCAAATGATAATCGGTTGAGAGTTTTAAAAATTAATTAACAACATTCATACCCCCCCCTTCCTCTTAACTACGCTACTGAATATTGCAAAGTCTTAAATGACAAAGTTATGTTGCAAGCACGTCTCATATCCGAAAACACCTGTATATAAATATTCATGAAGAACTTTTTCATAATTACCAAATAATGAAATTTAATACACCCCCTTCTTTCTACGCCACTGAGATACAGAAAAATCAATGTGTTAGAATCTAACCTACTCATAGAAATTGGCACGGTAATTGAGTTTGGTGTTGAGAAGTTTACAAATAGCAAATTTACTTCCACCCCTCCCCTTTGCCACGCTAATGGAATATACAAAATTCAAAGCCGTTTAAATACATCAGCTACTAAAGATTCTGCATACCGAATTTGATGCTGATCGGTCCAGCAGTTTTAAAATCATCAAAGGTTTACTTTTTACCCCCCTCCCTCATCCTTGCAACGCCTCTGAGATACACGAAGGTCTAACATGACAGAGTAAGACACATAAACATTCTTAATATAAATTTGAACGGTTATCGGGGAGGAAGTTTTCTGGTTCATGAACCACAAATTCACCCCCCCTTGCCTACGCTTATGAGATAGAACAAAACTAATATTTTAGGATTACTCCCCGTACTCGAAAACCCCTATGTACAAATTTTCACGGTAATCGGTTCAGTAGTTTTTGAGTCTATAGGGAACAGACAGACAGACAGACATTCGCATTTATAGATATAGAAGATAGCACAGCTGAGCTGATGAAGTCATGGAGAACTATTTTTTCGCAGAAAAGTGCTCTGCAATATGAAGAACCATCATGAAAGAAATTAAAGCTCTAGGACATCGTTTACTCCCTGACGAGATTAGGACAAACCTGACGATAATAGAACTGATACCCTAGATCAAACAAAAGAAAAAGAATTATTCAATATGCCGTTGTAAACATATAGCGATACAAGACATATACAACAAAATGAAAATGATTTCATGTTCTAAAAGTAATACACCCAACAGAAACGGGAAAGATTTTGTTACTTCCGAGCAACATCTTATTACTTTTTGTGTTCTATGACCGTGCATCAGACACAAAGTGTAATAGCCAGAAAGTAACAAAATATATGACGGCTACACGCTTGTATGTGTTTCTGCCGGAGAACATACTACCTAGAACCGCTATGCATGTGTATCGAGACTTTACTCTCTGCATTTGCATTGGTGCAAAGTTCAGGTTCATTTCTGTCTCTTTACTCACATATAATCAGAATTTCAACTGTCAACCTCAATTGTCTAATTATAAACACTTTCGTTTCGGTCCCCAGTGTTTATTCGACATGAAAATATGTACTACCATGTGATCAGAGTTGCCGGATTTGCGAATGCTTTTCAAAACGGGCACGAGTTTGTATCTTTAAACAGGTCCAAATGCGTTCCCGTGAACCAATGAGTGTGTGTTTTAGGTAGCTTGCAAGAGAACAAAAGTTTATGTTTTTCTCTATCGCAGTATACAAATCGTGATGTGATTTCAAGATGCATTTGAAGTCCTTGAAATCATCAACATTTGCATACTGAATGACGGGGAAAAATGCTGCTTGGCAGTTTTTGTCATTTTTTTCGCTACCCCGTACGCATACACCGAGCGAACTAATACACACACACACACACCGGATGAATTGGAGTAATGGAGATAGTTGAAAGAAAGAGAAGTAACGTGTGCAACATATGCGACGGTGTGTGATTTTTCTTGACTTGAGATGGAAAGGGAGCATTTTTCGACAGAGAAAATTTTGCATGTGGTTGAAACGTCCATTATTAGATAGTCGTATCCTCGTAACACGTGCAAAATATATGACAGTATGTGTTGTTACTTGACAGAGGAAGAACTTTATTGCCTTCTAAGCAACAGATTTGTTACCTAAAGGGTAATTTTACGCTATTGCTTTTAAAATAATAAGGAAAAGTTTTGCGTGTAGGTAATCATGAGACGTTGCACGAACTGAGAAGGCTTGTTAGAAGGTTATTTTTTAGTAACAGCGATATGATAGCAACACCAACCGTGATACTGATATTGTGAGCTATGTACTTCGTTGACGGTACGCGGTTCACAGACCATCCCTAATATTCATCGCTGCATCATGTTTTCAAAACGTTAATATGTAGGTCCAATTTCGGTATCTTCCTCCTATATATAGTTTCCCATTACCTTATCCAATTGCTACATGTGTTCTCTTCTCGATTCACCACCAAAACTGATTCTATACCACCACTCCACATTATGAACTTTCGACCGAAATTGGCCATGCAGCTATCATCACGGAATCACGTAATGGAAATGAAAACTGCTCGGGTGAATCCCTCAGCACTTAACGATTCTCGGCAGGCGCTCAACTGATTACTTCTGCCAGGTAAATTACAATCCCCGGAGATTGGCTCAACAAAACGGTAAATTGAATTAAAATCTAGAACATTAATATACGTAGATATGTGCGTGGAGTGCGATCCGAGCGGGAATCAAACAGTAAACAGTGAAGAGCAATTTCGTGAAGGTTTTATTTTCATGGGGGGTGAGGTGCTTGCTATTTTCTGTACGTGGTTTGAGGTTTTCAGAAAAAATGTTTAAGCTACTTAAGAATTCTGTTATTTCTATTTCGCAAAACATTTAAAACACTTATGGATAATATAGCAGACGAAAGAGTTTGTCGATGATTCAATTTTTTGCACTTTCTGCCGTACATCTGAAATGTTCAACCGAGTACAGGCAGAGATGGTTGGAGTTTGGTGTTTTGCGAATCCATAACCCACTCGAAACCGATTGAGGACCGTTTCGTAAATTATATGAAGTGAAGGTATGAAGAAAATGAAACATTGTTTTGTTGTAGAAGAGTTTATTTTAGTAAGTTCTTTGATTAGGAATTTAATTATCAAAGCCTTCAGCCAAGGCTTTCGGCGATACTTTTCGCCCTTAATCCACAGTTTTTCTCATAATTTCTCTATTTTTTTTCGTTTTGTCTAATTCCAGGTTTAATTAAATGTAAACTACTTGCTCATTTTTATAGAACATGTTAGCTCAGATCCGTGGTGATTACCCTACTATTTTCTCCTACAATAATCTAAATTATCCAGGCCAAACTCTATAAAATTGAGTTAAAATACAATTCCAATCGATTCTACCATCTGAATGGCACAGTGTTTAAACATGGAATGCCTACCAAACATGCGACTATAACATTTCGATGGAAATCAAACCAGAACTGTACTTCTATTGCGTTCCTATCCCATTCCACAGCCCACAACAGATATCACTGCATTGACTAGATATTGGTTCTTTTATATGCGTCACGGTTCTGTTCATGCTGTGGACCGGAATTCTATCACGAAACAGCCAATTGAAGCCGGCCGCATCGGGACGATGAGAAGAGCGCGAAATTTTCGACACTGACAGCCAACACCATCGGTTCTGAAATTGAAAAGTTTTAATGAAAGTGTCACGTCAATTGCTGTCGCCATCAGCCGGCTCTGCTGGTGGAGGCCAACACCAGGTAGGTACACTGAATAGGATTTTTGGTTTGGCTGTCCCAAAAACGACCATGGAAGCGCCATTTTTGCCGATTGCAGCAATAGAACTCGTGCCTGTTAGAACTATGCCAGAGAAGTGTTGAAAATGGAGCTGCCAGCATCATATCTTTGTTGGATTTCATACTGTTCCTATGTATGATACATACATTTGGTTCTCATCTTCTCGGGGTCCCTATACTGTGCGAAGACTCAAATTGAAAAAAAGGCGCATTCTAAATGTCTGTTGTTGTATGTATAGTTGAAATATGTTCTATTAACGTTATCTAACACAACGAAACCGTGTTGCCAACCGCAGTACAAATCGAGTTGGTAGCTGCAGATTTTTTTTATCAAAAATCTCTGCCTGCTGTTGCATTTGGTTTCCGGCCTGTCAATCACTGCGCTTGTACTGCGGTCTCGTCTTTGTCGCCAAAATGATTGATGGTGCTGTTTGTTCCAAAATCAAAGCTGTTGCACTGTTGCATAAGTATCGGCATGCATACGAAAACCGGGAAACATTCCGAATGATTGGCATAATGTATGGCACCAGTGGAAACATATATTGGAGAAATAAATTGAATTTTATGACGACCCTATCGGTCGCGAGCTCAATTGAGCCGCAATCAATAACCGTCGGGTTTATGCATTGTAGACTAAACTAGTTTTTTTGTAGCAGGTTTTGTCGTAATAGCAAACATTTTAAACTGTTCATTACCTCAGACACAGACTAGGGATAGTTGGCCCACCTGCCGAACATCCAAAACATCCAAAACGTGAGCGACGGCAGCCATTCTTTTGTCAGAAAGGGAGTAAGCATTACGAAACAAAAACTCATCGTAATCGAAAGAAGAACTTATCGCGTCTCCCGGAAGGTTAGCATGGCACCAGAATCGGATGGAATCTAGAATCTGGCTATTAGTTAGGACAGCTTTAAAAGTGGCCCGGGGCCCGGGCTCTTCTGGGTCATGAAAATGTGTCTGTATGACCCCGGCTGGTCTTGGTGCAAACGGATTATTTTAGGATTATTCTCAACAGACTGGTGTAAACGGTCTGTTAAGCAACAAGAACGGATTTCGGTATGGCAGGTCCTCAGAGGATTCTATCCTCACGGTCATTCACCAAGACGTAGAGGCAACACTCCAGCGGAAGGGAATGGGCAATCGCTGTTGCGCAATTGTCATGTTACGAATGCGTTCAGTGGCGCCAGTTGGGACTCTACAGCCTACGCGCTGCGGAGCCTACATGTGCCGGTACCGCTGTACAAGATTCTTGAATGTTACTTCCAGAATCGAGGAGAGGCACACAGAGAGATAGTAAATGGTTCTTCTGCACGAAATTGCGCTTTTTGAAACTTCATGTATTTCGATTTAGCAGAGTTTATTACAAGCCCAATTCTCGCAGCTTCCCTCTTAAGAGATCGAAAGATCTCTTCCTTACTCATGATTGTGCCGCTTCTCTGCACGCCAACCCTTCTTCCCGAGCAGGAGAAAATATCATTATAATATCACAACCAGATATTGGAAACGCACCTCATTTTGATCATTCGTTGTTTTGCTTTCGTCTCGATTAGACGCAAAATACACGAGTTATCGTACGGGTGTTTTTTTTTGTCGCTTAGTTCTTGTGCTGTGCGATAACAATAGCCTGCAGTTTATCGGCAGAAACATCTTCTGCACACTGGTTGGGGCAGGCTACCCCGCCAGTGATCTGATACGCAGCTGATATATCAGAAAGAATAATTCTCCCGCGGTTGGTTGGCGAATGGTTGGACACGTGTCACTTGAGATCCTATTGCGGTCATTCACCTCTGTCCAGCAACTCCTATCCCAACCTCCACGTGGTGCCAACCGGGATACGAGTAACCTTAGCGGGGATCGGGTAACCAACCCCGGTGGAAACTTTGGTCGTATGCTGACTGGGAAGGGGGAACGTACGCGGCTGTTTCCTTATGTTAGGGGCGGTGTACAACAGCGTCTGATCCGGAGCGGGCGGCTGAATCATGAAACGCGGTGTCTCGCCAGCTATATCAAAGACGGCAGCCCCGTCGCGAGACTAGGTATCGCAGCCCTAGTAAGGCAGCATACTGAATATTAAATACTACGAACAATCCAGATATAAATACGGAACGGAACAATCGGCATGGACCTAGGCGAACGAAAAAGGACAACGATTATTGGAAACTCGGTACTTGGAATGTAAGGACTCTACTCGAACCGGCACGCGCAAGTATACTGGCTAGAAAGCTGCGGAAGGTGGATGTGGAGGTTGCAGCTATCCAAGAGGTGCGGTGGCCGAAATCGGGAGAACGCGAATTCCGAGCAGTAGATCCTATTGCGGACACTTCATTTAAGTACCACATCTACTATAGCGGCGGCGTGAAAGCAGATAGATGAGTCGGTTTCGTGCTAATTGGAAAAAAGATGAAGCGTGTCATTAGATGGAGGCCGATCAGTGACCGTACATGCGTGTTGAGAATCAAGGGCAAATTCTTCAACTACAGCCTAATAAATGAGTACGCACCGACCAACGAGAAACCCGATGACGAAAAGGAGGAGTTCTATGAGCTCCTGGAAAAGACATACAATGAGTGCCCAGGACACGATATAAAGATTGTCATCGGAGATGCAAATGCACAGGTCGGGCAGGAAGACTTCTTCCGCCCCGTAACTGGTAGAGAAAGCTTCCACTCTACTACGAACGACAATGGCCTGAGGCTTGTTAATTTCGCTGCAGCTAGGGGGATGGCTATATGTAGCACTTATTTTGCACGCCGGAACATACGTAAGCACACCTGGATGCACCCGAATGGAGAGCTTTGCTCTCAAATTGACCACGTTCTGATTGATGGACGGCACTTTTCAGACGTTACAGACGTGAGGTCGTTCAGAGGACCGAACGTTGACTCGGATCACTATCTCGTAGTAGCCAAAATCCGCGCCCGGCTGTCCAACGTGCTGAAATCCAAGGCAACGAGGAGGATGCAGTTGAACATCCAGCGGCTATCAACTGAAGGAGTGGTTGCAGAGTACTCACAGAAAGTTGATGAACGGATTGAGGAAAGAGTTGAAGGGAACCTGAATGAACAGTGGAGGCACATCCACAGTTCGATCAGCACTACAGCGCGAGAAGTGTTGGGTACAACTGCGGCAGCTGCGTCCAATGAGTGGTTTGACGCTGAGTGCCAGCGAGTGACGGAAGAGAAGAACCGCGCCAGGGGTCACATGTTGGCCACGGCTGTGACTCGTCAGAGCATGGGTAGATATCGAGATGCAAGAGCCGCTTAAAAGAGACTCCATCGCCGGAAGAAACGACAGCATTGGGAGCGTATTCTTGCGGAGGCGGAAGGTTGCTTCTCCAGGCAAGATGCGAGGAGCTTCTACAAGAAGGTCAATGGAATCAGGAATCGAAACTTGCCAGTCCCTGTCATGTGCAACGATAGGGAGGGGACCTGATAACCGATAAAACAGAGGTGGCCAGGCGTTGGAAGGAACACTTCAGTGTGCTGTTGAACGGTGAGGGAAACAGTGGAGTCGAAAGGAGCAGGATGACTATTGAGAATGATGGTCAAGCTGTGGATCCACCATCCATGGACGAGGTGAAGAAAGCAGTGAAAGAGCTGAGAAACTGCAAGGCAGCCGGGAAGGACGGCATTCCCGCCGAACTTTTCAAAGTCGGAAGCGAACAGCTGTGTCGTGCCATCCATCGGATCATGCTGAGAGTGTGGTCTGATGAAAAATTGCCCTCGGACTGGTTGGAGGGTCTCATATGCCCGATCTACAAAAAAGGCCATCGCCTGGACTGTAGCAATTATCGGGGCATAACTCTTCTCAATACCGTGTACAAAATTCTCTCCCGCATCCTGTTCCACAGACTGAGGCCGTTGCAGGAGACCTTTGTTGGCGAGTACCAATGCGGTTTTCGAGGGGCACGCTCCACGACGGACCAAATGTTTACCTTGCGACAAATCCTCGATAAATTTCGAGAATACAACTTGCAGACGCACCATCTGTTCATAGACTTTAGGGCAGCGTACGATTGAGTCAAGAGAAATGAGTTATGGCAGATTATGATTGAACATGGCTTCCCAACAAAGCTGATTAGGCTGATACGTGCCACCCTTGAAGGTTCTACATCAAGCGTCAAAATAGCCGGTGAGATATCGGACTCGTTCGTGACGTTAGATGGTTTGAAGCAGGGTGACGGGCTGTCGAACTTATTGTTCAACATCGCATTGGAAGGTGCTATACGGAGGGCTGGTGTGTAGAGAAGCGGCACCATCATTACGAAGTCGCACATGCTTCTCGGTTTTCCGGACGATATCGACATCATTGGTATCAACCGTAGAGCTGTGGAAGAGGCCTTCGGACCTCTCAGGAGGGAAGCTGCGAGATTAGGGCTCGTCATAAACTCTGCCAAAACGAAATACATGGTGGCTGGCAGAGTGCGTGGTAGTCCGTCGGAGGTTGGTGCTGTGGTGGTGCTAGATGGGGAAACATTTGAAGTAGTCGACGAATTTATTTACCTGGGAACATTAGTGACATGTGACAACGAGGTTAGCCGTGAGATAAAGAAGCGGATAGCAGCCGCAAACAGGGCCTTTTACGGACGACGTAACCAGCTAAGGTCCCGCAGTCTGCAAATCCGTACTAAACTTGCACTCTATAAAACACTGATTCTTCCGGTGGCTCTCTACGGCCATGAGTCATGGACGCTGAAAGAGGCTGATCGGCGAGCTCTTGGTGTTTTTGAGCGTAGGATTTTGCGTTCAATCCTTGGCGGCGAACTAGAAAATGGTGTTTGGCTCAGACGCATGAACCATGAAGTGTACCAGGCATACAAATCGGCGGATATAGTCAAGCGGATAAAACACGGCAGGCTTCAGAGGGCTGGGCATGTAGCGAGAATGCCGGATGAGCGTCAAGCGAAGGCTATATTTAGCAGGAATCCCGATAGAGGTCGTCGACTTCGAGGTAGACCCCGCACTCGTTGGATGTGTGCTGTCGACGAGGATGCACGCGAAATAGGTGTTAGGGGCGATTGGAGGATAGCAGCCCAAGACCGAGGGACATGGCGACGTATTCTGGATTCGGCACTGGATCGATATTCGGTCTGTCGCGTTAAAAGTACAGTAAAGTAAGTAAGTAATTCTCCCGCACCGCTGTTACCCCGCTAGCAGCACGGACCACCATACGATCGAGCGAGTGGAAGGCAACTACAAGTGGTATCTACAAGGCCATTGCGTCACAACGCGAAGCTGGATCGTCATTGTTTGTTCTGCGGAGACACTCGATTGATCCTACTATCAGCCGTGAGGTCGTGACTTGGACGTTCGATGAAGTATTCACTTTAGAATTTTATCATTATTACTATTATTACTATCAATATTATTATTATTATAATTATTATTATTATTATTGTTATTATTATTATTACAATTATTATTATTATTATTATTATTATTATCATTATTATTATAATTATTATTATTATTATTATTATTATTATTATTATTATTATTATTATTATTAGTATTATTTCTATTGTTATTATTATTAGTATTACTGTCTTTTTTTTATTTGATCCATTGGAGTTTGAAATATTGTTTTTAAAATTTAATATCAACTATTTGATCCCCCCCACACATTCGAATATTTATCGTTTGTGTGCGGTAGAGCGTAACGCTCCCGCAAAATGGACGACATGCAGGTGCAACTTTTCCTGGATGTGGAAACAGATGGGGAAGAAATTGAAATTTTTCCCCAGCAGTTCTCCCTTACCTTCCCCTGTACCATCCCCCGCTACCTAGCCCCGTACCAAGGGTACCGGAAATACGGGTAAAAGCTTACCCAGATGCCGCTAGTGGTCCCTACGTTGTTTACTTCCGGCCCATAAAAAAACCTTTGAATATAATTCAAATAGGCAAAGACCTGGCAAAACAGTTTTCGGCCGTAACCGAAATTACGAAGGTTAGGCCGAACAAACTGCGAGTTGTCGTGAGTAGCTTGAAGCGAGCAAACGAAATTGCTAGCTACGAGCTCTTTACAAGGGAGTACCGCGTGTATATCCCTGCCAAGGACGTGGAGATCGACGGTGTGGTTACCGAAGGAAGCCTCACGGTCGATGACATTTTGCGTCACGGGGTTGGCTGCTTCAAAAACCCCCTGATTCAAGATTTAAAGATACTGGATGGATACTCTTTGGACAGGTTTCGTCTGCCTGTACGCCTGTTCGTACCGCGGGTCATGCATTGCCAAAACTGCAAGCAGTTAGGTCATACAGCCACCTACTGCTGCAACAAGGCACGCTGCAGCAAGTGCGGAGGCAATCATGCTGAGACCGCTTGCAGTGAGAATACTGAAAAGTGTCTTTACTGCGAGGGAACTCGGCATGACCTTTCGGCGTGTCCCGCGTACAAACAGCGCGAGGAAAATATTAAGCGTTCCCTTAAGGAACGATCAAAGCGCTCTTTTGCAGAAATGCTTAAGAGGGCTGAGCCACCCTCGATAGGAAACATCTTTTCCGTTTTGCCAACCGATGAGGGTGCATCTGACGATCCCGTCGAAGGGTGTTCTTATGCCTTGCCAGAGGGATCTAGAAAGAGGAGAATGCTCAACTCTCCTAATCTTTCTCGCAAAGGTCGTAAGATAACCCCTAGCGGAATGACCAATAAGACAACACAAAAAGGAAGCGGTGAAGAAAAACCGAAGCAAGTACCTCCCGGTTTTAATTTCAAATCAAACCAGGAGTACCCACCGCTTCCTGGGGCACCAAAAACCCCTCGTGCACCCATTTCTCGAACAGAAGACATAAAAGAAACAGGGTTCATAAAATTCTCTGATATTGTGGACTGGATATTTAAAACATTCAACATACCAGATCCCCTACAAAATATTCTTCTTGCCCTTCTTCCTACAGTGAAAACCTTTTTGAAGCAACTCACAGCAACTTGGCCCCTCATTTCCGCTATCGTATCTTCCGATGACTAATACGTCGAAAGAGGTTAGGAATTTTGTCACTGTGTTACAGTGGAACTGCAGAAGTATCATCCCCAAATTAGATTTATTTTCATATTTGATAAACACACAAATTGTGATGCGTTCGCGCTCTGTGAAACTTTTCTCAATTCAAATGACCAACTTAATTTCCACGATTTCAACATCATTCGTCGAGATCGAGGCTCACACGGTGGAGGGGTACTTTTAGGGATCAAAAAGTGCTATTCTTTTTTCAGAATCGACCTTTCCTCGATCTCGAATATTGGAGTTGTTGCCATTCAAACGAATATGAATGGAAAAGACCTTTGCCTTGTTTCGTTATATATTCCCCCATCCGCGCGGATTGAAAAGAAGCAACTCCTTGATATAGCAGAATTGCTTCCCGCACCTTTTTTGATTTTGGGAGATTTTAACTCTCACTGTTCGCTATGGGGGTCGCTGTACGACGACAACCGATCTTCTTTAATCTGTAACTTGATCGACGACTTCAATATGACACTTTTGAATAGTGGGGAAGCGACACGTGTACCTAATCCTGCAGCACGTGAAAGCGTGCTTGACCTATCTCTCTGCTCGACATCACTAGTGTTAGATTGCCAGTGGAATGTAATCAACGATCCCCACGGTAGTGATCATCTTCCAATCGTTATATCAATTGCTAATGGTTCAACTCCCCCGAGCCCAATCAATATTTTCTACGACCTTACACGTATTATTGATTGGAAGCGTTATGAGTCTTTTATAGTGGAATCTATCGAGACTCACGAGGAACTTCCTCCGGAGGAAGAATACGCGTTCTTAGCTGGCTTGATAATCGACGCCGCGACTCAAGCTCAGACGAAACTGATACCCGGGGTAACGATCAGACAGCGCCCTCCCAACAAATGGTGGGACAAAGAGTCCTCTGAGCTGTACGCGCGAAGGTCCGCCGCGTATAAGGACTACCGGGAGTACGGCACTGTCAACCTACTTCGAAAAAACGAGGTACTAGGCAGGCAGATGAGGAGCTTAGTAAAGGCGAACAAACGCGGGTACTGGCGGCGGTTCGTAAACGCGCTGTCGAGGGAAGCAGCGATGAGCACTCTTTGGGATACCGCCAGGCACATGCGGAACCGTGACGTTTCGAATGAGAGTGAGGAGTATTCAGATAGCTGGATACTCGATTTTGCCAAAAAGGTCTGTCCGGACTCTGTACCGGAACAGAAAACCTTTCGCGACGCGTTATTAGTAACTACGGAAGAGCCTCCATTTTCGATGTTGGAATTTTCAATGGCTCTCCTGTCGTGCAACAATAAGACTCCAGGGTTAGATAGAATCAAATTCAACCTGTTGAAGAATCTACCCGACCCTGCAAAAAGACGCTTGTTGAATTTGTTCAACAAGTTTCTTGAGCTAAATATTGTTCCGCACGACTGGAGGGAGGTGAAAGTTACTGCTATTCGGAAACCCGGAAAACCTGCCTCTGATCACAATTCATATAGGCCGATTGCGATGCTCTCTTGCCTCCGGAAATTAATGGAGAAAATGATCCTCTTACGGTTAGACAAATGGGTCGAAACAAACGGTTTACTTTCAGATACTCAATTTGGCTTTCGCCGGGGCAAAGGGACGAACGATTGCCTAGCGTTGCTTTCTACTGAAATTCAACTCGCATTTGCTCGAAAAGAGCAAATGGCTTCTGCGTTCTTGGATATTAAGGGGGCTTTTGACTCTGTCTCTGTAGAAGTTTTAAGCGCGAAACTTCATTCGCAGGGACTTTCACTAAATCTGAATAACTTTTTGCTCAATTTGTTGTCAGAAAAGCATATGTATTTCTCACATGGCGATTCGACAACTTCCCGAATTAGTTACATGGGCCTTCCCCAGGGCTCATGTTTAAGTCCTCTCTTATATATTTTTTACGTCAATGACATCGATGAATGTCTTGCAAATTCATGCACGCTAAGGCAACTTGCAGACGATAGCGTTGTATCCATTACTGGTAGCGAGGCTAGCGATCTGCAAGGACCATTGCAAGATACCTTAGACAATTTGTCTGAATGGGCTCTTAAGCTGGGTATCGAATTCTCTCTGGAGAAAACTGAGCTGGTCGTTTTTTCTAGGAAGCAAAACCAGCTCAGCTGCAGCTCCTACTAACGGGTAAAACGATCACTCAGGTTTTAGTCGCTAAATATCTCGGGGTCTGGTTCGACTCTGAATGCACCTGGGCTTGTCATATTATTGTCAGTTCTTGAGTACGGCTGTTTCTGCTTTCGCTCCGCCGCGAACACGCACGGTTTTTCTTCACCGCTTCCTTTCTGTGTTGGCTTATTGGTCATTCCGCTAGGGGTTATCTTGCGGCCTTTACGAGAAAGATTAGGAGAGTTGATCATTCTCCTCTTCCTAGATCCTTCTGGCATGGCATAAGAACACCCTTCGACGGGATCGTCAGAGGTACCCTCATCGGTTGGCAAAAAGGAAAAAATGTTTCCTGTCGAGGGTGGCTCAGCCCTCTTAAGCATTTCTGCAAAAGAGCGCTTTGATCGTTCCTTGAGGGAGCGCTTAACTTTTTCCTCGCGCTGTTTGTACGCGGGACACGCCGAATGGTCATGCCGAGTTCCCTCGCAGTAAAGACACTTTTCAGTATCCTCACTGCAAGCGGTCTCAGCATGATTGCCTCCGCACTTGCTGCAGCGTGCCTTGTTGCAGCAGTAGGTGACTGTATGACCTAACTGCTTGCAGTTTTGGCAATGCATGACCCGCGGTACGAACAGGCGACACAGGCAGACGAACACTGTCCAAAGAGATGTAGTTCGGCAGTGCGGATCCGGCGAATGTTACACGGAAGGAACCCGAAGGGAGGAATTTCTTCTTCCCTTCTTCGATGGATACTGAATGCAATTGCTTGACATCCAGTATCTTTACATCTTGAATCAGGGGGTTCTTGAAGCAGTCAACCCCGTGACGCAAAATGTCATCGACCGTGAGGCTTCCTTCGGTAACCACACCGTCGATCTCCACGTCTTTGGCAGGGATGTACACGCGGTACTCCCTTGTAAAGAGCTCGTAGCTAGCAATTTCGTTTGCTTGCTTCAAGCTACTCACGACAACTCGCAGTTTGTTCGGCCTCACCTTCGTAATCTCGGTTACGGCCGAAAACTGTTTCGCCAGGTCTTTGCCTATTTGAATTATATTCAAAGGTTTTTTTATGGGCCGGAAGTAAACAACGTAGGGACCGCTAGCGGCATCTGGGTAAGCTTTTACCCGTATTTCCGGTACCCTTGGTACGGGGCTAGGTAGCGGGGGATGGTACAGGGGAAGGTAAGGGAGAACTGCTGGGGGAAATTTCAATTTCTTCTCCATTTGTTTCAACATCCAGGAAAAGTTGCACCTGCATGTCGTCCATTTTGCGGGAGCGTTACGCTCTACCGCACACAAACGATAAATATTCGAATGTGTGGGGGGGATCAAATAGTTGATATTAAATTTTAAAAACAAATTTTCAAACTACAAGGGATCAAAATAAAAAAAAGACAGTAATACTAATACTAATAACAATAGTAATAGTAGTAATAATAATAATAATTATTATTATAACAATAATAATAATAATAATAATATTAATAATAATAATATTGATGGTAATAATATTAATAATAATTATAAAAAATCTAAAGTGAATACTTCACCGAACGTCTAAGTCACGACCTCACGGCTGCTAGTAGGATCAATCTGCAAGAGTGTCTCCGTAGAACAAACAATGACGATCCAGCTTCGTGTTGTGACACAGTGGCCGTATCTTACACGCGACCTTGTAGATGCCACTTGTAGTTGACTTCCACTCGCTCGATCGTATGGTGGTCCGTGCTCCTAGCGGGGTAACAGCGGTGCGGGAGAATTATTCTTGCTGATATATCAGCTGCGTATCAGATCACTGGCGGGGTAGCCTGCCCCTACCAGTGTGCAGAAGATGTTTCTGCCGATAAACTGCAAGCTATTGTTATCGCACAACACAAGAACTAATCGAAAAAAAAACACCCGTACGATAACTCGTGTATTGTTATTTTGCGAATCAAACGGAGAGAAACAACTTGCGTCTAATCGAGACGAAAGCAAAACAACGAATGTCTTTCGAATGTTGTACCAGAAAATTTTTTCGTTTTATTTACCACAATAATGTCCTTTGCCAACACTTGAATGAACACACAGTGCTCTGGCTTATATAATCGGACAAAAGACTGTATCGATGTTATTCAGTGATAATGAGAGTTTAGGGATCTCAATCAGATACGCAACACAATTGACTCGTTGTTTCTGGGTTTGCGTCGTTTTGACAGTTCGACCATACATTTTCTGTCAAGTTAACGTCATCAGAACGTGAACCATTGGCTGAAACTTTGCATAGACGTTTTAATAGGCAAAAGATGCCATTTTGTGCTATTGGTTTAATTTATTGAAACCAAATCATTTTTGAAAAGCTATTGGAAAATGCTATTTCGGATAGGTATTGATGATTACAAAATTTTTTAGAGCCAACACGGTTCGTTTGAGCAGTGTGACATCTTCGGCAAAGTTGTAGATAATAGTTTTGTTTTCAAAAAAAATATACACTCTAAAAACAAATTACTAATTTAAAAAAAAATAAAAGAAAGTTATAAATTAATTATCGAAAACAGCCCATTTAAAAAAACTGATTTTTTTATAAAAACCTCGAAAGTTTACTTGAACAACGAAACCGACCATGGAGAAATCGGAAAAAAAGTTATATATTTAAAATTTTTTTTTTTTACAGGGTACATTTTTGTGGAGGATCGAAGTTATAATTTACAATATTGCCAGATACACTATGCCAATGAAATAAACCGTTTTGACTGTAGAAATATTCTTGATTCCTCATAGAGTGCTCTATTGGAAATTAAAAATATGTCTAAGGTCAAAACGGCATAGTGTCTTCGGCAAAGTTGTAAATAATATTTTGTCCTTCCAAAGAAAATATGCCTTTTAAAAAAAATAATTGAAAATAATTTTTTTTTCAAAAAAAATTTTTTTTTTTCAAAAAATGATAACTTATTTTTCTTGATTTCTATATGATCGGACTGGTTTCATTGTTTTGGTAATCTCTAGTAGGTTTTATTTAAAAAATCTAGTTCTTAAAAAATGAGCCCTTTTGAATAATTAATTTTTAATCTTTCTTCTATCTTCAGAATGAATAATTTTTTGAGTGTAATTTTTTTGAAAAGACAGAATTATTATCTACAACTTTGTCGAAAACGTCACACCAATAAAACGAACCGAAGTGCTTTTTTTATTTTATACTCATTTTTCACAGTATTATGAACCACCCTAATGAAACATAATGTATTCGATGCTAGTTATAGTGTATATCATTATACAAGCTATTTCGAGATACTAGTGATCAATTTCAAAAGATAAATTCTGAACATTTTGAACTCCGCCATCCACAATTGAAAGAACGACTAAGTCCCAGAGAGCAAATTTTTGCAAAAACAAAAATTTTTCAGATGACACCAATTCTCGACGTTTCATGCGTTTTTAAGTCATTTGGCATCGAAAAAAAAATTCGAAAATCGAAATTTCACGTACCCCCCTTGGGCGATTTTTCGGTTTTCAAAAAAGCCAAACTTCAATCGCTTTGCGCCACCCCATTTTAAGTCCGATTGAGCTGAAATTTTGCACAGGATGTTTTTCGAGCAGGTGAACATTTTGTATAGGGTTTTTTTTTTTAAATTCGAGATGACCGTTTTGCCTGGCACCCTAATCAACACATTATGATATTTTCATATGCATGCTTGAAACGTGAATATCTTTCGAATAACACGATAAGTCCTCATAGCTAAATATGTTATTAATCAGTTATGATTTTGTTATGCTCTCCTGCCCGGGTTATAGCACTTTCCAACAATAAGTTCAAACCATCTAACGTCACGAAAGCGGCCGATATTTAACCAGCTACCCTTACGTTTGATGTGGAACCTTCAAAGGTGGCACAAATGAGTCTAATTAGTTTTGACGGCAAACCATGCACGCGCATTATCTGACGTAACACACTTCGCTTAACTGAGTCGTAGGCTGCCCTTAAGTCCATGAACAGATGGTGAGTCGGCAAGTTGAATTATCGAAATTTCTCGAAGATTTATCGCAAGGTAAACATTTGGTCCGCGATGAAACTGCCTCTATGAAAACCACATTTGTATTCGTCAAGAATGGTGTCCTGCAACGGTCTCAATCGATGGAGCAGGATGCGGGAGAGAATTTTGCACTAGCTTCTCAACATCTCCCTACGCTTCGACGTGTCACAGTCGTAGCCAACATGTGACCTCTGGCGTGGTTTCTTCTCATCCGTCTCTCGCTCCGTCAGCGTCAAGCTATTTGTGGGGCGTGGTTGCAGCGGTTGTACTCAACACTTTTCACGCTGTGGATATATCTCAACTGTTCGTTCAAATCCTCACCAATTTGCTCATCGATCCGCTCACCAAATTTTTGCGAGCACTCTGCAGCCGTTCCTCCAGTGCCGACCATCGATCAGACTTGGTCGATCTAAGAGCAATCCACCCCATTTGGGTGCATCTAGGTGTGCTTTCGAATATTCCCACGTGCAAAATATGTACTATATAAAGCCATGCCTTTGGCTGCAGCGAAATAGATGTCTTATATTACTTGAAATCAAATTTTTAGGATGGTTAATGTACCGACCGGAAGGTTGGAAAGACTATAGGTCTACAACATCTTGGCACTATTGGACAACAATCAGAGCATTGAAAGAAAGCCCGATTCCGAACGGCCGACGTTCCTGAGCGACAAGAAGCTCCAAAGGATGCCGAAGAGGAAAATTGAGGAAAAAGTGGCTACAACACTGCATTCGCTTGGCTGGGAGGTCGGTGCGACCGGCCAAATAGTGAAAAAGTACCAGGTGAACATGGACATACGTGTTAGGAAGCAGTAGTCCCGTCCACTAGGCTCGGAGCTGTAGGCAAAGACGCAGCGGCAGCGCCTGAATAAGATGGTCAAGTCGATTTTCCCGGCAAATCGCAACGTGGCGGGGTGGTGATGGACGACGAGACCTGTCTAACCCTGGATGGCAACGACTGGCAGGGCACTTTGTATTTTACTTCCCGAACGAAAGAAGTGAGTACCTAGGTGAAGTTTATTTCGCACATCAAGTTGCCCAAGAAGGTGCTGCTGTGACGCGAGCGCGAGAAGAGGATGTCAAAGCTGCTCTTCTTTCGTTCTGGACTGGCCGTGAACGGGGAAATTTATAGTGCGAGCTGCCTGTTGCGTTGCTTCGTTCATCAAGAAATACCATAAGGCCGAAGACGCGGCATTTTGGCCGGATCTGGCGTCGGCCCAATACTCGAAACGATCGTTGGGGTAAATGGAGCGGCTGAATATCGATGTGGTACCCAAGTCGGCAATCCCGCCCAATGTTCCCCAGCTAGTCCCATAGAGGATTTCTGGGCAAACCTGAAGCGCAGGTCTACTCCAACAATTTTGTCGCGAAAACTAACGAGGAATTGATAAATAAAACGAAGAAACAATTAAAAAAAACATGCCTACACGCATGTTTTCGTCCGCGAAGACGAATGTTCCGCTTAACTGCTGGAAGGCCGCACGCATGGATGTAGAATTTTTTTGCAAGTAAGCTTACATAATTTACTTCCATTGGAAATTTATCAAAAGTCCATATTTTTACCGCATACGTTAAATTGTTTTCAAATAATATTTTACAAAAACGAGAAAATTGATTTTGATCTATTACAAACACAAGATTTTCGGGAGGTTTAGCCACAGTAATTACCAGTGTATAACATAAAACTTTTGACTATGGTAATGGCAACATTTCTGCGAAGGAGTAGTGGAGATGATAGAACGTTTGTATTTTTCACTCGCACTATAGCGCTTTCGTCAGGTGAGGTCCACAATTTCTCAATGCAAAGAGTAACAAAGAATAAAATTGTGCACTATCTCTTTTTTAAGTTCGCTTCATCTCTTCGGGCACACATTGAGAAGAACGGATGCAAATAACATCCCTGTGTAAAGGTTGTGATAGTTGGTTTTGCGGTTACGGTGAGTTAATCAAATAGGTTGAGTTGAAGCGTGGTTCAGGATCCTTCGATCATTAGAGCAATACGAATGAACTACATATCACAAAGTTCTAAGGTTAAGACATATTTGACATAATTTTTGGTACGTTTGGAAAAATGAAATTAGTAGAAAGTCGCTAGCAAAAGGTTTGAAGTGTGTGTTTCAGCGATAAGCGCTGAGTTCTATCAAAATTCTAAGTGATGAACAAAGTGATTAGGTATAAAAACCACAGTTGGTCCTAGTGAATGAGAATGCATGCATACATTCCGAATTGGATGTTTGATTTTGAAGCTTGCGTTCATATGTGTATGAAATATTCAAGTATCGCGACAAATTTGAAAAATAATACAATTTATGTAACGTTCAAGTATTATGTAACGAGGGCGTAATCGGCAACACCTTTTGGCCTGGATTCAATACCTCCTACCTAAATAGGCGTTGGTTGCTTATGGGATTAGTTTGGATTCAATACTTGCTGATACAGGTGAAGTAATCTTGGCTGGTGTCGGTAGTTGAGACGAACAAGTGACGGAAGTAGGCCGACGAAAAGAATAAAAATAAAATAAGGACAGTATAATGAAATTGTGACCTTCGTTATAATTATTGCGATAGTCACGGTTCTAAAACACTCTTACACGTGCCACACAAGCCGTGCATACATTGAAAATACACAAAATCCGAAACAGTTAACACCTTTCACGAATGCTGGAAATCTCCTTGTTAGAATCCAATAAATCTCCAGTGTACCATGTCTCGTATCCCATTTTTCGGTATTTGCGCTCGATATTAGCGTTAGATAACTACCAATTTGTTGCTAGAGCATCAAGGACTAACTAAACACTCGAGAGCCACTTCAAAGTCTATGCTGCACACACTTTTCAGAAGCCCGCCGGGAATCGACAGCGCCCAAGTGATGTAGCTGGCTTCCCCTCTGCTCAGCTGCATGCGAAATAATCCTTCCTAAGAGGGCTGTAAATCCAATATAATATCAGAATTTGCTTTCTCAATCTGCCCTACAGAATTCATGAAAGCAGTACAGGCCCACACGCTCGATCTACATCTCTCTTGGATGGTGAAGCGTCAGCGTCAATCCCAGTTTTGTCCTTTAGCATCAAACCAAATTACCCACCTCCGGCGTTACTTTCATACTGGACCGGTGTGGAGACAACATAGGGGAACGCATCGTAATTGAGTTTGGGACAGTTTAAAAGGGGGCAGATTGTAGGACTAAGCAAAGCAATTCCGGACCGTGTCGTTCATTATGGGTGTCTGTGTGTATGCATGGCGGAGAGATATTGGTGGAGGTGTATGTCGAATAATCCCATGTTTAAACGTTCCTTTTGCTCTAGAACCAATTCAGTGCGAAGTACACTAGGTTCTGACTGGTGAATGTATTTTGTAAAACTGGCTGTGTAGTATCCTCTGCTATCATTGAATGCCACATATTTTTCGCCTAAGGCTACATCGTCTAGAGTTATTCATGCGAAGCGGACATGTAGCTCAGTGCATGTTTTGGTGGAAAAATCCGCAGTAGGGAAAAAGAGGCTGCTGGGAATAATCGACACTTGAATAAATAAGGATTTAATTGACAGTCGGTTGAGGTGGAATTTTAATAGGTAATATTTTAGCAAATGGAAAATTAATGGAGTCAAAATGCGCATATGGGGGATGAAAAATTTGAAATAAATAGAAAAGTGTGGTTAAAGTCAAGGTGGAGGTGAAAGTTTTTCATGAACAATCAGCTATAATGTTGACTGGATGTGTATCTGTACTTCAAATGATAAAATTTCCTATGAAACAATTGTGATTTCACAAGTTTTATTAAACACTTCATTCCTGCTTTCTACGGTATATCGTAAAAATGGAATAGGTTTATTCACTAGTCTTATATTTTAGTTTTATTTGCAAGGTCTTTTACAACTAGTATTGCACAGATATTTTTCTCTAACGCATTCCATAATGAAAATTCAAGTATGTAGTATTATTATTTATCACTCCACTGAATGATTTACCCTTAAATAATCAAATTGCTCGAGTTTCGACAAAAAAGATAACACGATGGACGTTCAAAATGTGAAATTTACATAAATCGATTATTACTGATTGCATTGTCCCCCACCAGATTGCCGTGTACCGGTGCGTTACCGCAGCTAAAGCCGGAGCCGGTTGGAATCCATTCACGTGTTCGTCAGTTGATTGAATCCTTTTGTTCCGTAGCGAAGTTAGTCGATGCGCTGGGCGAGGTGATGAATGGTTAAGAGCAACAAAGCCGTGAAATTAATCGAATTGAAACATTAATTACGATGAGCAGTACCACGCTCGATTGGGGAAAAGCAAAACTTTATAAAGTTCCATTTTGTCGTTTGCGCTTAGTCGTTAAATTTGGATTAATTGGTTTTCGGTTTTAGCGTAATTATGACTTTCGGCGAAAGTTTTGTTGATAAATTGGAAAGGACTACACCATAGTAATTCTTCGACTTGACTGAATATTTTTAATATTTTCTGTTATAGCCGAATATCTTCTTTATTCGTCTCAGTCGCTGTATTAATGTCGTAGAATATTGAAACTCGATTAAAAACTGCAAAAAAAAATCTTTTTTTCCATTAAATCAGTTCACATACCATTTGATGTGGTCCCCGTGGTTCTGTGGTTAGCGATGTCGGTTGGCTAGCTCTCCTACAGGATCGAGGTCGAGGGTCTTTTTAAGCTGGAAATTTTCTCGACTCAGCACTGGGGCCCGCTGTATCGTTCCCTACAACATGCAAAATGTGGCAAAACCAATATCTATAACGAATTCTCTCAACTAATCTAGTTGATCAAGACCGCTATTAGCCCTCCAGGCTAGCGTGCGTTTTCGAAAATATCCATGAAAAGGATACCTCTTATTCTACTCCAGGTTTCTCATAAAAAAGAAACCATATAAACTAATTTGAAAGTTTTAACCCTCTTGTGCCCAAATTAGTTTTTAGACGGACTTCGAAAAAATCACTATGAAGCATTATAAACATTTTTTAAGTTCTTATTGAAGCTCTTTAGAGGTTCAACTGAAGACCGTCTAAAGGAGGCACTGGACACTAGAGGTTTAAATTTGATAGAATTTTGGGATATAAACATTCAAGAATTCGTTTATTTCAATCACCTACAACATTCTTGGCACTGCTTCACCCAACAACTATGGGATTCGTTCGATAACCAATCAACGTTTTTCCTTCATTAGTGAATCACTTTCCATTTTAGTTATTCAACGACCACTCACTCCACTAAAAATACTGTAATCTTTGAAGTACATATCAGGTTCTCGAAAAAAAAATTCTAATGGTGAAAAAAAAATCAAATAAAATTTTTCCAAAAATGAATTTGAACTGAATTTATTCTCTGCTGTTTTTACTACGTTGGACATAATCAAAAGTTGCTAGTTTTTATCATCATTGAAGTATCATGTTGAAAATGATTAATTATTTCAACATTTTTGACATCAATCGAAATGCTTTAAGACGCTACATATGATTTCTCAATTCATATATCGTACACATCATCACGATTAAAGCCTAACACTGCCTCTCCATTCAATATGCGTGACGCACTGTATGGATATCCACTATATCCGTCAGCGCTCAATGTCATTTTAAATTGAAAATCGTTAGGTGACAGTTGGGTGACACTCTAAACCGACATGGGTTACATTTTTTCATCCTGGTTGTTATTATGAACATTGTTTAAGATAATTTTCCGAAACATTATTACAAATCTTTCGCTTATTGCCTTTTTCCTTTGCCTTTTTGATTTTTACTACGCTGATTTTATTGTAACCCAAAAAAATTCGAATCTAGAATACTTTACCATGTCATTCGGTCTTGCTGCTATTTTTCAGTTCCTCGTCGACAGCATGCATCCAACTGTCGGAAATCATGCTAAATATAGCTTTTGCTGGTCGGTCTTGTGGGTTTCTACTGCATGTCAAACCTACTGAAGGCTGCCGTGTTTTATCCGCTTGATTATCTCTGTCGATTTGTGTGCCTAATATACTTCACAGTTCATGCTTCTGCGCCAAACATAACTTCTAGTTTACCGCAAAGGATTGAACGCAAGATCCCACGCTCAAAAACACCAAGAGCTGTAAGTCCCAATGTTACGCCAACGCACTCAATCTATGGCAGCTTGCCTCCAGTTTCTTGAGCGTCCTATACTTCCAAGATTTTCATTCGTTTGGTACAGCCATCTTGCTCGTTGCGCGCCTCTACGTCTTGTACCGGCTGGATTCAAGGCGATTATCATTTTTGTTTTCCAGCATTCAAACAACATGTCTTGCTCATTGTATCCTTTTAGATTTAACGACTTTCTGGACGCTGAGCGTGCCATAGTGTTGCACCAGCTCGTCGTTCATTCTCCGCCTCCATACGCATTTCTCACATATTCCGCCGAAAATGGTATTTAAGACACGTCGTTCAAAAACGACTAGGGTTTGAAAGTTCTCCTCGTGCATTGTATATGTCTCTTGTTTTGTACATGGTGCACTTGGTGCGGAGGGAATTTGGCCAGACCTCAACGTCTTGTGAAATCCGTAGTAGGCACGGCTTCCAGCTACAATACGTGTGCGGGTTTCTCTGCTGCAGTTGTTGTCTGACGTTATACCTATGATTCGAGGTACACAAATTTGTCAACCACCTCGAACTCATCTCCGTCGATCACTACGCTACTGCCTATCGCACTTAGTTTCATCTACTAGCAGATACCTGGTCTTCGGCGTACTCACTTTCAATCCAACCTTTTCTGTTTCACTCGTCAGCTTGACGTACTATTCAGAAACCGCCTGGAACGTCCTCCCAAAGAAGTCCACGTCGTCAGCGAAGCTGGCTAGATTTATTGAAGATCGTGCCAAGGTCGCACGTTTCATAACATTTTCAATCGCAATGTTGAACAGGCGGCAGGAAAGGCCGTCGCCTTGTCGGAGCGCCTTGCGTGTTTCAATCGGGGTTGATACCGCACCCGAAAGCTTCACACAGCACTGTACACCATCCATCGTGGCCTTAATCAGTTTTGTTAGTTTCGCAGGGAAGCCATTTTCGTCAATACTAGCATAAGCAACCTTGAAATCGATAAATAGGTGATACGTGGGCCGTGGTGTTTGTGACTATTGTGGACAATCTGCCTCAGCGTAAAGATTTGGTCCGCTATCGATCGCCCATCCACAAAACCGGCTTGATAACTTCCCACAAACCTTCGGGCCAGCGGTGAGAAACGGCAAAAGATGATCTGGGAGAGCCCTTTGTGTACATTGGGCATATTACTCTCTCCTTCTACTCCTCCGGCAGTTGTTCTGTATCTCAGATCCTGACTAACAGCTGATGCAGACAGGAAGCCAACTACTTCGGGCCCAGCTTGATAAGCTCCGCTACGATGTCATCCTTTTCAGATGATTTGTTGTGATAGCATCCTTAACTTCACTTATCGTGGGGGACGGTATGTCTTCCTTATCCGTTGTGCTGACGAAGTCGTTCTTTCTGCTGTCTTAGTCCTCTGTCTCTGCACCATTCAGGTGTTCATTGTAGTGTTACTTCCACCTGTCGATCCCGATACATTTCAGCTCACGGCAAAAAGCCTGCGCGGGTGCGTTTAGCTTCTTGTAGAATCTACGTGTTTCTTAAGAACGATACAGCTGCTTCATTTTCTAACACTCCTC
Organism: Wyeomyia smithii; assembly: GCF_029784165.1. NCBI lineage: Eukaryota > Metazoa > Arthropoda > Insecta > Diptera > Culicidae > Wyeomyia > Wyeomyia smithii. Next base: position 109,281,987 of record NC_073695.1, on the reverse strand, counting down.
CAGGCGGCGCATTTTGTCCCGAAAAATAAAGGTTTCTGATGTCTCCGTTTCTGATGTATTGACTCATGTTATGTGGAGTTATTTTCTGCAGCATCAATTCTCGTCGAACCAGCCTTTACATCGTTTCCTCTCGACGAATACAGCAACACCTTTCGCTACGTTGTTAGTGGCTGCTTTCACAGTACTCCAGCAGTCCTCCGGAGGGGCTTCGGTGAGCTCTCCCTCATCCGGCAAAACTGTCTCAAGGCTTTGCGCGTACTCCGTAGCGACTTCGGGAAGTCCAAGTCGCTCCAGATCATACCGAGGCGGACAACGGTAGCGGATAAAGTTGATAACTGAAAGTCTTTGGTGCATTTTGACCATCAGGAGATAGTGGTCAGAATCGATGTTTGCGCTACGATAGATTCGGAGATCGATAATCTCCGAGGAGTGTTTTCCGTCAGTCAAAACGTGATCGCTTTGTGTTTCAGTCGATTGTGGTGATCTCTAGGTGTATGGGAGGCTATGCTGGAAGCAGGTACTACATATGGCCATGTTCTTGGAGGTGGCGAAGTCAATGAATCAATCGTTGACGATTTGCCAACACCCAATCACGCGCTTCTGCATTTTGCCCATCACAATGTAAGCTGTTCTCAGCTCGTAAGTATGTACCGATACTTCTTTCCAGCATACCTCCTACAGCGCTACAATGTCGAATTTGCGGATCCTCAATAAGTTGGAAAAAATGCGGGTACATCCCAAAAAACTTACAGTTTCATGATCCGACTTACAGTTCCATAATCCGAGGTTCCAATCGTTCATCCGTTTTCGTCCATGCCTAGGTATATGCCAATTATGCCGGTACGTATTGACATTATTTGCTTCCTGTACTAATTGTTCTTACAACTGGTCTATAAGGCATGCACCAACTCCCAGTCTCGCTGGAGAACCATCGTGACAGCACTGACAAACACAGTCCTGACACCAAGACGTTAATCAGCCGCTCCTAACATGGAGAACGGACGCTGTTTTGAGCCGTATCATCTTGGTGAACAGATGCTCGGGTTGGCGAAGCATTTCCTTTACCGCCGAGATATGGTTAATGCGCCAATGATCACTTCGCACCTTATCATTTGGCTATTGTCAAATGACATCATTGACTCGGGGAGGTATGAGACAGAAACTTGTGAGGACCAGAGTTAAGATTAACGCTTCTTTTAGCTCGTCCACTTACCATTTCAATCCCAAGACTACGTAATGATGAGGCCAATTTTCTGCACACCAGCCCTTCATATAGCATTTTCCAATACGATGTTAAACAATCACCTTGCTTCGAACTATTCAACGTCACGGAAACGTCCGATATCTCACCGGCTTCCCTGCTGTTCGCAGTGGAACCGTCAACGGTGACACATATCAGTCTCATCAGTCGCTTCCCCGAAGTCTATGAACAAATGGTGAGTCTGTAAGTTGAATTCTCAATACTCATCCTGCTTCTTTCGTCGCCTCTGTCTTCCTCGCTGTTCGGCAGCTTTGAGTATGCATTGTAGTATTGTTAGCAATGCCTAGCCATTTCTGATTTCTAAGGAGGAGAATCTCTCCTTGTCGTTGCACATGACAGGGGCAGATACTTTATCGTTTCGTTTAAGTCCGACTATTGGAGTCTCTTTTCAGCAGCTGTTACAGCTTTGGCGTGGTTTTCGCATCCGTCGCTAGCTCATATTCATTGTCAAATCCACTCCTTAGACATGGCTGTCGCAGTTGTACCTAACACTACTCGCTCTGTGGTACTAATCGTGCTGTGGATATGTCTCCAAAGTTTGTACAGGTACCCTCCAACTCGCTTATCGATCCGCTCATACAACTTTTTGCGAATATTCTGGAGCCAATCCTCCAGTTGATAACTGCTGAATGTTCAACCGTATCTTCCTTGTTGTCCTTGACTTCAATACGTAGGACTACCGGGATAATGATCCGTGGCAGCGTTTGTCTAGAAAGTGCCAATCATCGATTAGAAAATGGTCGATCTGACAACAGATCCCACCACCTAACCCCCCCCCCCCCTCTTTTGGATGCATAGGAGTGTGCTTTCGAATATTCCGTCGTGCACAATAAGTGCTACAAATGGCATGGAGGCATGGCCCTTAGTTGCAGTAAAATTTATAACCCTCAGGCCATTAGCGTTTGTAGTAGACTGGAAACTATCGCTACTAATTATGAAACGGAATAAGTTTTACTACCCGACTTGCGCATTTACATTCAACACTTAGTATGTGGATAGGAGTGGCTGAACAGCGATGACAGTACTATGGTCTCAAGTGACACGTTTTACCCATTTACCAACCAGTCTTTCGAAATCTGTTATTGAAATTAATATTGCTTAGAAAAAGCACAGAAAATTGTCTCATGTGCCAGCAATGAACATCATTATACAACAGGAAACAACAGGACATATCTCAAATCACTAAAGCATTCTTTAATGACAGTTAAGTATTACGTCGGGAAGTGGCTTTTTGTGCTTCATGCTCCCTCTTTACTTTTATACATCATAACCAAACACATGGAGACTGGCAGGTAGCTGGCGTGTTAGTAGTTGGCTCGCACCACACGTTGTGACTTCAGTGCTATCTGAAAGGCAGCTGCACGAACCGTACATTTTCCGAAGTAGTATCTGACCCGATGACTACCATCATATTGTTCCTTGCACGCACGAAACGAGGACATAGGAAGAAGACATGCTCAACAGACTCCACGCAATCGGGACACATGAGGGACGCCACGTGCCCGGACCTGTAGAAATACTGCCTGTAGCAAACATACCTTGACATGATCTGTATCGGGTGGAAATTTATTATTCCATGGCACCCCTATGACCCATCCGGATACTTCCGGATATAGTCGGTGCGTCCATCCTGATCATCGAGAATGAGTCTTCAGCATGCTCTTTAAGTATGGTAGAGAGGCATTGGTTAACGTACTGCACTAGGTCATTTTCGCGATTTAGGGGAAGAAAAAGTTGGAGTTGGATGGAGTTATCTGTCGCATCTTCAAAAAGGGCGGCATTCTGGAGAGAATGTTGGCAAATTGTTGGGATAGATCTTACGCTTCAGGTTTGTCCAGAAATCATCGATGAGGCGCAACTTTTGGACGTTGGGCGGGTTCGCCAGCTTGGGTACCACATCGATATTCAGCCGCTTCATCTCCTCCAACGATTGCTTCAAGTAGTGGGCCGACACCAGATCTGACCAGAACACAGCTTCTTCGCCCTTAAGGTACTTCTTGATGAACAAAGCAACTTCCGGCAGGCACTTCGTACTGCAAATTTTCTCGTTCACGGCCATTCTGGAACAAAAGAAGACCAGCTTTGACATCTCCTTCTCGCTGATTGTCAGCCACAGCAGCTCCTTCTTGGGGAACTTGGTTTGTAATATATACTTCACATCGGTGCTCATTTCCTCCGTGGGGGAATTAAAATACAAAGTGCCCTACCAGTTGTTGTCACCCAGGGTGAGACAGGTCTCGTCGTCCATCACCACCGCCACGTCGTGATTTGCCGAAAAATCGACTTGAACATCTTATTCAGGCGCTGCCGCTGCGTCATTGCCTGCAGCTCCGAGACTAGTTGACAGGATTACTGCTTCCTATATGTCAGGATATCTATGTTCGCCAGTCATTTTTTGGCCGGTTGCACCGACCTCCCGGCCAAACACACGCAGCGCTGCACAGTGCGTTGAATGTAGGGTAATACGAGACAAAAATCAAAACTACACGATTTTATCGATAAAACATGTGGATGTAACAAGGAAAGTTGTTCATTACCTTCAGAGCTATTGAATGCATAAAGGTCTTATGTGATTCACTAAATCACTTAATCCCAAACGCCAACACACTCATCGCCAGAAACCGTTAATCTCTTTGTAAAAGATGTAAGTTATGACGGAAACTGCGGTTTCTATGTTTACTTACTTTTACATAATTGCTAAAATGACTTAAGCGCAATTACAATGAAGTAAAAGGTTTTTTTAAATATTATTTTATGTATTATTTTTAATATTTTTTTTTATTTAATTAACAGAGTAACCAAAAATTTTAAAATTCTTCATGATTTCCCTTTCGTTCCTTATTTACGATCCGTCTTTACTGGATGCATCTTCACCGTTTTTCTAGTTCTGGTTGAGCAGCTTTCAAAAAGTTTTTGAGGACGCTCACGAGAGGAAATGTTGTTGTATTTATAATTGTATTATTCTCATCGAATCGGAAAAGAGCAAGCGGTGTATCCAACCAAATTTCATGCTTTTCATGAAATACTTTTTTATTCTATTGCATTTCTCCCATTTCAAGTTCAATTTCGAACAATGTACACCAGAAAACAGCAAGCAAATTTTTATAACCCTGCTCAACTGTGTTTTCTGGTAGAGACAATATCAAGTATCGAAATACACATGATGTTCTTTTGCTTACATTGCAGTCAAACCACTTCTCAAAAATCTGCCGGTTTACGAGTGATCGGCATTGACCTACGAAAAATTAAAAAAATCTCACAGGTACACTGCCTTCAAACACAACTCAAACAGTGATTTTATTCAGAGTGTAGTACCATTCGAGTAGTTCATTTTGTACCAACTTTTTTGGAAGATTTCTTCCTGGGTGTTACGCATGTCTTATGTATGTGCTAAGTCTCTCTATCAATGAAATATATTGAGCAATTCTCGCTGAAACTAGGCCACTAGGTGCACAAGGTCTTTCAAATTTGATATTTGCATATTTTTTTCGTAAAGACAAAAGTATTATCTACAACTTTATAGATGACGTCATACCGATCAAACAAACAGTTTTGGCCCTCAAAATATTTGTAATCATCAATACCTTCCTAAAATAGCATTTTTCGATAGCTTCTCAAAAATGAGTCGTGTTGCAAAATATTAAACCATTAGCACAGAATGGCATCTTTTGCCTATAAAAACGTCTATGCAGAATTTCAGCCAAATTAAAAATGACAATTTCAATGAAATATTAAAACTGGGACATTTTTTGTGGAACTGCTCAGTATTAAAAAACCTATCGCTTTGTTAGTATCACACATGCTAGTGTTGTACTCATTATTCTCACTAAACTTAAAAAACAGTAGTGGCGTACTAGTTGTAGCACTTTAAATCTCTTTAAATGAAAGCCCTATCATTCCTCTTTACAGAAAAGTGCTACTTGTAGTACTTTACATAACGAATTTCAGAGATATAGCTCAAATAATACATCAAGAATTGCTAAAATTTCAACTTTTCTGAAAATTGTTTTGCTCCCTGGTGACCAAGGGGTCAACAAATTCGATCAAACAAAAATGGCATTATCATTTTTTCTCTATTTCTAATAACTATGTGCATTTATATCAAATTTGAAAGATCTTGTGCACCTAGTGGCCTAGTTTCAGCGAGAATTGCTCATTGCACTATTGCTTGCTATGCTTGTTATAGTATTTGTGATGCTTATCAAAGCTCCCCATTACTTGTTCATTGACCAGAAGGCATCCGTGAACACTTTGGGGTACGTGGTGCATCCAAATAAAAAAAAGGAAAAATGATTTTTGTCTATGGCTCAACGCACTGTGCGCTGTAGCCACTTTTCCCCCGGTCTTTTTCTTCAGTATCCTTTGGAGCTTCTTGTCGCTGAAGGTCATCGGCCGTCCGGAACCGGCCATTTTTCCAATGTTCTGATTGTTGTCCAAGGATGTTTAAGATGCCGGAACAGGCGTATCCTGTGTTCACGAGCTGCCGCACAATCCATTTTCAACACGACAGAACGGTACCTTCGATTGAGCTTTCACAACAATTTAACACATATCGTGCCGTGTTGGAGCTAATAGAGATAATAAAATTGTGTTGATGTTGAACGATGGAGGCAGATACCAAGGGTGCAACTGTTGCGTGTTGCACATTGCCGATGTGCAAGTAGGAGAATGGGAATTTTCTAAAACTTTTTTAGCAGATATCGCTGGTTATGCACAATACCATCGCATTGTGGTTAACATCACGCTAATGTGCATTTGCAGCGGCTTTAATCACAGTTGTAGTTTAATAAAAACCACTTATTATGCTCTTCCAAATACATGTAATAGCCGTGGAAAAGGTCGATTACTGCAATTTCATTCTACTGTCGCACATAGGAGTGAATCAAGTAAAAACCTGATCAAAAGTCAAAAAAGCAAAAGTTTATCAACCATGTTCTGCATAGTCTCATTTTGAAGTGTGATGCCTACTGCATCACACTGCTCATGGGCATCTAGAAGTATTGTTGACCTTTGTCGCAGCTGGTTGAAATCGATAAAATTTAGCTTTCTGTTATTGCATTTCATGCTTCTGTACCGTTCACTTATTTTCAAAACAATCAAGTGCAACGTAGTGATTTATCATCACACCAACTATGGAGATTGTCAAAAAAGGCTAGCTTAATCAATCTATAAACTCAAAAGACTTATAAAAAGTCCCGATATTGCCAGGGAACATTCTAATAAACACAAAAATTCTGTAAGTGAGATTTTTATATGTCATATTATATGGAGTAAGTTAAGTTTCAATGAGTTTCAATGTAAACAGTCAATTGCAAATCAAAACCTGTATGTTTCTGGTCAAACTGGTGGTTTAGATCATCCGAACTAATCCGAACTCATGAGTTGCATCATTGTGAAAATCATTGAAAAATTTCAACTTTTCAGCTTCCGGCAGTGTTGTTGTCTTAATTTCAAGAACATACCTCTGTCATGTAATGAATTAGTGTTCTGAGACATTCTCAACAGGTTGCTATTGAATTCCGATCCTTTGATGGCGTGCTCTAGGCCAAAATCCAAGAAAGACGGTCAAGATTTTTCGCCCGAAGCAATGTAAAGTGAATGCAAAGTGCGAGTGAAATGTTGGTACACGGACAATGGTAATAATATTAGTGACTCTTCAGATTCTTCTGAGTGCTCAGATTGATTAAAAAACAAAACAGTGTAAGCCCCGAACCTCACTGATCCTAAAAAATAGTTATGTCTCATTCATAAAGCGTCAGTCATTTATTGTAGAAAATAAACTACCATTGAATTCGAACTACATAATCAGAAAAGTAACAAATCACTCAAAGGTGGGTTATTCCATGAAATTTTTAGTCACAACAATTTATTAGACTATATTTTCGATCCATGATACGTTTCCAGTCCAAAAACCCTTAAAAATAATTTTGATCAGGTTTGATGTTCTAAGTGCTCCACTGTGTGTCGCATAAATGTGTATATCAAAATAAATGTGTCAGTGCGGAACTGACATAATTACATAACTGATTAGTTTCAAGAAAAATAATTTGCGTAGTCCCACGTCTACCAAGCGGTTTCGTTGGATTTTTTTTTGTATGTCTGAAGGGCATTGGGCAGTGCCACTGCGATTGCCTTTTACAGATCGCAACATGCTCGAACTCAACGATGGAGTTGAGCTAGTTGGTTGTAAGCCTGTGCCACGGAACTACATGTTTGATGAAACCCGTGATGAGTTGAGAGGTAACTTCCGAAGATGTTGATGCTCGGTGAAGCAAGGGTCCCGCAAAAAGCAAAACAGAGGCGTGGAGCTTTCAGGTTAATCGTTGGAAAAGTGGTAATTGTCGGTTGGGACTAAAGAGCAGGATGGTGTTCAGTGAGGTGTTCCGTTATGCTCCGTTGGTTGCTTATCTTTTTATACGAGACTAAGAAAACAACTTTATTCAACTGCAATCGGTGGTTATCTAGGTGAATATACGGGAGAGGAGCGTTCACACTAGACAGATTGAGTCAATTCCAATCAATTATTTGATGAGCTTTGTTCAAAGATTAGTTCTCATTTTGGCATCCTAAACATTCTGATCAAATCGTTTCTTCCAAGTATTTCAAATGCTATCGAACAGTGTTGCTCTCATTTGATTGATCAGTTTTGCTGAAAAGTTAAATGCATTATTCAATTTGGATTTCAATTGAATAAATGTGCACTTTTATTTTGTAGTAGAGATAGTTCCTCGCCACTCGATGCGCCAGGTGAGGTGAAAACCATTTCGTAAAGTTTTAAACAAAGAACAGCAGTGTGAATTTTCATTCCAAATTGTATGCCCGCTCAGATGGCCGTTGAATACCAACTAGGTGCCCCGGAGTAAGTCTGTTCAAATCTGTCGAGTAGAATTTTCTTTTGTTGCAAGTTTGTGGCATCATTAAAAGTACTTGCTTGCTTCCATTCAACCGACCGAAGCAGTCAACAATTTGAACATTCATCTCCGCCTGACGCAAGCAGCATTTGTTGTGGAATAAACTGTTAACGAACGGAGCTTCTGCTCGCCATGTTCGTAATGAATGGGAACAGCTTTCAGGATGGAATGGAATGGGCGGTAAGCATGCAACCTGACTTGTGCGGTGCTACAATTTACATTTCAAACATTTTAAATAATTTATTTCCATTTAACTCTCAGATTCGAAAAGTGCTGAAATGCAAATGCGTTGCATGGTGAACGAAAATTCGTACCAGGGACACTTCAGCTTCCGCCAGAGCCGCAGTAACCGATGAAATGAACAACGTCTCCCGTGCGTTGTGTTTACTGTAGTATGCATTATTGCTGCGAGTGGAGAGAAAATGATCATCCGGAGAAAAGCTCCTGTTTTCGGTGAAACTTATCCCGTTTCTTGTGGTGCCACCACAACACACGCTTGGTCTTCGGGTATGCGGAAACGGTTTTTGGGATAGAATTTTCCACACCTATTCACACAAACTTTGATTCTGATTATTCCTGAGGAGAAGAAATCGAGTGGGGGGGAAAAAGATAGATGTAACTGCCAGCCCAAATGCATGAAGGACACATCAATTGGGAAAGCAACGAAACAGTTTGGCTTTTAACGTAATTTCTAGCTTGAACTCGGTAGTACCTACAGAGCAGGAAACGAAATTCAATTCAACTTTTAGACATTGAAACTTTGCCATTTCCGGCATCCTACGAAAGCTTACAAGTGGCAGAAGGGAGGTATTGTTCCCGGAATGTGTTCGGCGTGTAACGGGCGTGTGAGGGTTAGGTACGGAGCAAAAAGTTGTCATGTATTCATTAACATAGTTGAAATAGGGAACATTCCGTCGGACGGCCATGCCATCCCGTACAAGTATGTGGCTTGTTTCGGTTTAATTATATCGCAATTTAACAAAAGAATTTCGGTTTGCCTTAGAATGTGTTAGTTGGGAATGACGGAACAACTCTGTTGATAAGCTGAGAAAATAGGAATGTGTTGAAGTGCAAACGTCAACTGGTGATTGCATGTTATTACCCATTCAACTGCTAACTGAGGAAAAAAGAGAAAAAACTGAACATTTCTGTTTCGTGAAAATTCACAAACGGAAAACTTTCTACCATTTCTCCGAAGTGCTTTCGGATGATCCGCAAACAGTGCCACCGGTTTGGGATATATATTAAACGATGAGTCTTATTGAAGGTAACGATTGTAGAGCAAGTGCAGAAAACGTTCTATGCGGAAAGCGATAGAATATACGAGAAATGCAAATATCATTCCGATTCCATTTCCAATTCAAATATCAAATACGACGCACATATGTTGCAATCAAAGAGCCTTGATTGAAGTTGGGGACATCCAGATGGCAAATTCGAAAACGAATTAGGTATCTTTTGCGTTTATTTTGTGCAGGAAATTCGTTTTACAACTTCTGGTTTTAGGATATTTATAAAAGGGTCCTTCTAATTTGTTGCTCACAGAAAGAGAACAGTACTAAAGACACAGTACTAGACAGTTCGCAAGGATCGTAACCACTTTTTCAAAGGAGAGCTAGAAACTGAATCGATTTCATGAAAAATTGGCATGTTAAGGTTGTACTGAGCAGAATCCACAGCTCTCTTGCACTGCTTGCTTTGTATTGATAGGGTGATTCAACTACAATAACTACAACAGAAGCCACCACGTGGTTGACTACGAATTTTCATTGGCACTAAACTCGGAAATAGCTAATGCGTTACTTATGAAAACACTGTCTTATGTTTTCATCACCATAACAAACATGAGGATTTGTTTTCACAAGTTACGCATTAACTATTACCGAGTGGTATGCCGTTCAAAATTGACCACGTGGTGGCTCGAAATCGGCCATTTGTGACTTTCATCTTATTTCTACTCCGTGAAGATTATAAAATGCCGATTGTTGAAAGTTGCTGCGAGCTATTGCAAATATTTGTTGATACTTAAGTGAGCATTAGAATGGTAAATATGCTACGCAAATAAATATTTGACTTGTTTGAAATTCATAAACCCTCTAGTGCCCAAGGTTGCCTTTAGACGGGCTTCAGTAAAATCACTATAGATTTTTACAAACTTTTTTTAGGTCGCAGGTCGTCTTTTATTTTTTTCACTGCGTTGTCGTCCGATATTCTCACAATATGCCCAGCTCACCGTAGTCTTCCGATTTTCGCCTTTTGAGCGATGAGTGGTTCTCCCAGCAGCTGATGCAACTCGTGGTTCATCCGCCTCCGCCATTATCCATCTTCCATCTGCACTTCATCGACTTTTTACTTACGTTACCAATCAGACGAGTGGTGGCTGGTGCTGTGTCATGTCAAGAAGTCGCCATGTTGGTTGGTTCTGGACTGTGTTTCGTCAGCCTCCCAGAGGTCGTATCACTCGCAAGTCTTCTTGTGTTGTAGTGCACCTTCGCCATTTTCCGTCGTTCGTCTGAACTCAACCGAAGTTTGGCTGCAGCACCTTCTGTTCATAAACTCCAAATGCGTTCAAGTCGTCTGTGAGAACCGCTATTGTCTTGATTCCGTATAGAACTATTGGATTACGTACAGCGTCAACTTCGTGCGTCGTGGCATTCGACTTGAACGAAGTATCTTCCGAAAGAAAAGTAGGCAAATTTTTTAACCAGGATGCGTCTTGTCTTTGGATTTCTTTGCTTTAAGTTATTGTCGGCTGTTACTAAAGCAAAGCCTTGTTGTTACATTCCGGTTCGGAACTCGACCTTCTGTTTATTACACACAGACTTCACAGCCAACTGTTAAGTGTACAGGACAATTGCTGGGCTAGCGCTACGATCCTACTGACACTAACAGTCTCTCCCGAGCCGAGACTCGAACCTACGACGACTGGTTTGTTAGACCACCATTGTACCTCGAGAATAGCTGGGAGGGGGTCGGCTGTTACTAGTGACCCAAAATACACGAACTTGTCGACCACCTCAAGCTCATCGTCGTCTAAAGAGACTTGAGTTGGGAGGCTCATATAGCTATTATTGGAGCCTCTTGTTCGCATGTATTTAGTTTTCGACGCATTCATCCGTCGTCTGATTGCAAAGTTACAAGCTATGATGTCTTAGTCATCTGCGAAATCCGCCCTCCGGATCATACCCACAAGGCTGATGTTGAACAGCAAACAAGAAACTATACCGTTTATCTTAACCCTCTGTAGGGTTCAAAGGGTTCCAAGAGTATCCTCGAAACACGCACGTAGCACGTCACTTGCGCCACGGCGGTCAGTCGCGTCAGTTTCTCCGGGATTTCGTTGTTGTGCATGATCTGCCAAATCTGTTCACGATCGACTGTATCATAAGCCGTCGTGAATCTAGCCCGTGGTGGCTCGGGCTCCCATGAAATTTGCTTGGTGCTGGCTCACGATCCTAGTTCACCACGAAACAGGATCTGTGAGAGTATTTTGTGCATTTTTGTGTCGGCATTGCTGAGCGAGATGCCGCGATAAGGGTGCTAAACTCGAATTGCATCACAGGAAAACGCTATCCAGCTTTCCACGAGCGGTAATGGCGGACAGTGCACGCAGCCCATTTTGACGTTTTCTGTAGGTCATTGGATTTTCAATCGCAGTACCGGAGTAGAAAATATAACAACGTCGTAATGTAGCATAGCAACTTCAACAATTGTTATTTAAATTTCGTCGTGTGCATGCGTGGATCAATATAAACAAAACTGTTTATTAAAGTTGCAATGCTACGTTGCAAAATTTCCATGTTTTTCACTCCGTTACTGAGATTGAAAATTCTCTGACCTACAGAAAACGTCAAAATGGGCTGCGTGCACTGTCCGCCATTACCGCTCGTGGAAAGCTGGATAGAAAACTACCTATTGGGTATTTTGTCTTGATAATTTGGAAAAAAGTAGTTTGGAGTGTATTGTTTACATAGTATTTTTATCGCTGTCAGTTTTCAAAAATTAAAAAAAGAAGATACCCGAAAAGCAACGCCGCGAATTGATTTTGTGCACACACTTAAAAATCATCAACGCTTTCATCGGGACATCGAAAAACAACTCGGAATCATGCAGTCAATGGTGAGTCGTGTGAATCGTTAATAAGAAACTGTGAGCTTCGCATGTGAGGAGAAATGCGATCAGAATGGATGTTCTATTAGTGATCAGGATCACAAGCGTGTTGTGAAAGCGTTTACACGAAATCCCAAAACTTCGGTCTGGGATGTGTCCAAAAAGTTGAATCTGCCCAAGTCTTCCATTCAGAGAGCCACGGTCCGGGAGAGACTGCATACGTACAAAGTGCAGAAGGCTCCAAATCGTGATGAAACAAAATACGGTGGGTAAGTGACAGGCCTGGAAACTACAGTTCCAGATGCTGACGAAGCCTCATTGTCTTATCGCGGATGATAAAACTTACGTCAAGGCAGAGTTCCTGTAGCTTCCGGGGCTACTGTTCTTCACTGCCTGGCACAAGTCTGACATGCCGAAGGATGTAAGGAAGTAGAAACTTCCAAAGTTTGCCAAGAAATATTTGATTTGGCCAGTGATCTGCTTATGTGGCAAAAACATGCGTGATTCGTGACTGTAAATGACGAGATATACCTCAAGAAGTGTCTACAGAAGCGTCTGCTTCCTCTGTTGAAGCAGAACAAGGGCCTACGATCTTCTGGCCGGATCTAACTCCGTGCCACTATTCAACTGATGTCCTGGAGTGGTACGAAGCCAATGAGGCCACTTTTGTAATCTCCCTAACGCATAGAAAAATCCCCTTGAATTCTGGAAATAACCCAGCGTAACCTGCCAGCCAGCGCCGCCCTACCATGCTTAAAGAGCTCGTTTGGCAGTTTGGTTTTCCCTAGTGGTTTTTGTTGTTCTTCAGTTTCCTGGGATCACAACAAACTTCATGAACAAGGCTGATACTCGAATTTCTGCTGCTGATGATTCTAGGTCAGTTTCTGTTCTGCTTCCGCTTGCTGTATCGCCGTTTAGGTGTCGAAGTACTCCACCTGTCGACCCTCGCTGGCATGGGTCATAGGTAGTACCATTTCGAGTTGTTGCGCGTATTTCTTTGTAGTCCGGGAGTCCCGAAGCTGCTTGGAAATGAGCATACCGCAACTAAATAGTGGTCAATTCTCGCAGCGCACGTTGGTAAGATCAGAGTCGATGAGAACATGGTCAATTTGGTTTGGTGTAAAGGGTGTACGGAATCAAATTGCAGTATTTTCAAATTACTATAAATCTTTACTCATTAGGTATTTTCTATTGAACATTTGGGTGAAATTTGTTCAATGTGTATTGTTGACACTGTGTAAGTTATACTCAGCTGCTAGTGCAATCGTTGCGAAGATGGAGTCGGAAGGACAAAAGAGGCGTAATGAAATTCCGCGCACATACCCCAGAAATCCGAATTTTTCTCATCGATCTACGATAACTGGCGTTTTAAATCGGTATAACGAGCGTTTGGCCTTCGACTGGAAAGAAAAAGGTGGCCAAAATGGATTTTCGTATGGTGTAAAGAATCAAAAGCTGATAGTTCAAATTTTTAAGAAGTATCCGAACAGTTAAGTTAGAGTTGTGGCTGAAAAACTGTATTTGGGTGAAACTTTCGTTCAAGATGCAAAAAAAACGTGAAGAATTACACACGAACAAAGTTCATAAGGTGCCGAATCGCAATGAACGGCAGAATACGGTGGCAAAAACACGTGCACGGAAGCCTCACACCCAGATGTTGACGAAACCACACTGCCTCGTTATGGATGACGCGCCATATGTAAAAGCAGATTTCCGGCAGCTTCTGGGGATCCAATACTTCACCGCTCATCAAAAATTGGAAGTTCCTGAGAACGTTAGGAAGCAGAAGGTGTCAAAGTTTGTCAAAAAGTACATGGTTTGGCAAGCAATTTGCTCGTATGGAAAGCGGAGCATCCCATTCATGGCCGGATTTAGCCTCGTGTAATTATTCGAAAATTCGTAACAAAGCATCTCAAAACTTCCGAACGCACCAAAACTGCGGTCAATTGCGAAGTACTGGGTCATCATGAAGCAGGCACCTCGGAATTATCCTGAGGAAGTAAAACCGAAGGAGGATATAAAGAGGATTTTCACACAAAAACACAGTAGATCCAAACGTTGTACAAGACCTTACAAGCAGTGTTAAGAGGAAAATTCGTGCGGGAAAAGAAGGTACTTAGAACTACCAGTCCTAGGAAAACTGCAAAGTTTACGCATCGCATAGGCGATGTCGTTCGTCTCGGTGTGCTGACTGTGCAGGTCGCGGTTTCCGAGAGGTGAGCGACCCGGCGACATATTCCGTAAGCGGAATTCAACTATACCAGCATCCGTTGGTACAGGGAGACGGGCTCGGCCAAGGACCATGCGAGATCCGGATGGCCGCATCCAGTGAGGATGCCAGCAGCCATCAAGGTGGTGAGGAAGCGGGTTCGTCGGAAAATGGACCGCTCTGTCGATCATTCACGGGGTAACGGAGGCTACAACGAAAAAGAGGCAGGACAGATCAAAACTGATACTTTCTCGTCTAGCAGGTCAGGAGTTTGTGTTTTCTTATGAGAAACTCTTTGTCTTGCAACAGCCGCACAATGTCCAAAATGATCGGCTGTTGTTGCCGACGTTAACCAGCATCCCCCCGCCTCACATAAACATTCCGTGGTTTCAGAGTGCTGCCACGGTGGTGGTGTTGGGGACCATAAACGCGCACTAAAATACTGTGCGACTTACCTAGAGGAGCGTCAATCGAAGGGTGTGATTCTGTTTGCCGCTCTTTCCTGTGACGCCCGTGGTGAGGGATCAGTGGGGCCATGCGTTACTGTTTGGTGACGGTTGGGCCTGGATTCATTAAGCTCCAATTACACTTGCGTTACGCATGCCACGCATCCCCCCCTCTCTCTAAAAAAAAATTACTCGCCACCATTTAACGCCAAGATTTTATATAAGTTTTAACTTTAACAGTAAAGACTCACACTGTATGAAAAAGCTACGGATTTTGAAGAAGTGGGATCACAAGTGATCATCATATTCTAAACGGTTACGGTTCGACCGATCAGTTTTGATGAAATAGATGGTATATTGAAACCAAGTTTCACGCATTTTCTTTTTGGCGTACAACATTCCGAGGAACAAAAAGGAAAGCGGAACAAATATGACAATGACACTTGGTTTGTTTATTTTGTGTCGCATCGCATAAACCAGGGAATGTAAAGCAAATGAGTTTCTTCGATAAATAAATCGCTGAAGACAGGTGTGTACGTGAATAAGTATTATAAATTTATCTTTCCGTTTTAGACAATTCGAAAACTCATTGTTTGACCGACTGTACATATTGGTTCAGATATGCTGGAGCTTTCTTCACACGATTTCCTCTGCGGTTGCAGTCTTCCGCTGTTTCATTTGTGGTGTTACCGTTAGTATTTGCGACATTCCCGTCATCGGTTTGATGTTTATGCCAAATGTGCACTTTTTTCGTCTGTGTTACGTGCCTTTTCATTGATTGACCATCCGCACTCTTGAGGATCAAATCGCCGTTGTGTTCGTTTGTAACCGTGTATCTTGTTGGGGAGAATCGCGACTGCCCTTTGCTACGAGAGTGACGTTGGACGATAACGGCATCGCCGGGTTTAACACGGCATTTCCGCGCACCGCGACGAGTATCCTCCCTATGCTTTCCTGCTAGTTTTGATTTTCGATCTCTTTCGTCTAACAGCGCATCGTCGATGACTGTTTTCTCGTGAATAATTAAAGGTAAGCCTCGCCTTATTTTTCTTCCCTGCATTATTTCCTCGGGTGGAATTCGCGTTATGCTGTGAGCTGCAGCATTATGGGCATTAACTGCTTCGCGTAATTCAATAATGTAGTTTGTTTTGTTGACGATAGCTGCAGAAATTGCTTTATTTATAATTTTCATGCTGCTCTCCACCAGCCCATTTTGTTGGGGGAATAGTGGCGTAGAAAATATTGCAGTGATTCCTCTTTCCGCGCAGTACTCTCTATATTCTTTTCCGTTGAAGGGAGGTCCGTTATCTGACCTTATATTCTTAGGGTATCCTTCCTTTTCGAATATTCCATCAAGCACCTTTTGCGTGCTTTCGAAGCTAGTTGACTTTACTGGCTTAGCGAACAGAAACCTTGATCTGTAGTCGATAACGACGAGTATCGAAATTCCTCCAAGTAGAACGTAGGGGCCGTTGAAGTCGAGTGCGATTGTTTCCCACACGGCTTTTGGGGCGAAAATTCGCTGCATGGGGGTGGGCCGTTCCGGTTTACCATTCGTTGCGCAGGTTTCGCATGAGTCCACCCATTTTTGAACATCAGATGCGAGTCTTGGCCACCACACTCGTTGTCTTGTTATGCTTTTCATTTTAGCTACCGATGGGTGCCCCTCGTGTGCAACCCTTAAGGCCTTTTCTCGCAGTGGTGACGGTATAACAGCGCAACCAGTCTTTACGACTATGCCGTCGCAAACGGTCAGGTTATCTCGTACGTTACGGTAAGCATTATCCACGTTTGACCAATGTCCGGATTCTAACGCTGTAATTACAATTTGTAGCGATTTGTCCTGCGAAGTGGCCTGTGCAATTTCTTCCTTGGTAAGAATTTCCACTGAGTTGGCTTCTAATGCTCCGATTTCCCATGGACTGGTGTTGTCGTTGTATGGTTCATCTTCGCCCTCGTATAGCCTAGATGACGAGTCGGCTATGTTGTCTCGGCCGCGCACATACTCCACGTCATAGCTGTAGGAACTCAATCTGAGTGCCCATCCGTCTGCTCGGGTTAATGCTCGCTTTGATTCTTCCCGCGACCGGTTGAGTATAAACGCTACTCCTTGCGCATCTGTGCGGAGGGTGAAGTGTCTGCCCAGGAGGAAATAGGAGAAATGCTCGACTCCCCATACTGCACTGAGGGCCTCGCGTTGGTTTTGTGCATATTTTCGTTCGGTTGCAGTGAGCGCTTTGGATGCGAAGCTGATTATCCGAGGGCTACGTGTTGTGCTTTCCTGCACTAACACGGCTCCTAACGCACTAGGAGAAGCGTCAGTATATAAAATAGTTTTAGCCGTCTCCGAGAAAAATCCTAAGGCGATTGTACAATGAAGTATACGCTGTTTAATTCGCTTGAATGCTGTTTCCTGCTCCGTACCCCAGACCCATGATTTTTTTGCTACGGTTTCCCACAGCGGTCGAGATATCTCTGCGAAGTTACCCACGTATGAACTAATAAATGACGCAAGCCCCAAAAAACTTCTCAGCTCGGAAATAGTAGTAGGTTCACGGAACTTGCACACACTCTTGATTTTTTCTTCATCAACATAGAAACCGTTGCCGTCTAACTGATGGCCAAGAAACTTTATGCTGGTTTTGTCATATTCGCACTTTTCCGTGTTTAGCGTCAAGTTGTTGTTTCGTAATATTTGGAGCACTTTGCTAACGGTTTGTCGCAGTTCGTCCAAAGTTTTGGCGAAAATAAGGATATCATCTATGTAAATTATCACGTTCTTTTTATCGGCAAATAGGCGGACCATTTCTCGTTGGAAGATTTCGGGGGCGCAATTAACCCCGAACATTAATCGCGAGAAGCGGTGCATACCGTCCTCTGCAAGAAAAGTTGTAATATCACGCGATTCTTCGCATAGCTCCAGATGGTGAAACGCGTTCTTCAGGTCCAATTTTGTAAAATATTTTGCGCCATTGAGCTTGACTCGCATTTCATCCACCAAAGGCAACCTAAAATATTCTCTGTTTATGGCCCTATTTGGCGCTCGCATATTAACTACGAGCCGAAAATCGGACTTGCCTTTTGCTACCGCCGACATACCGCTTATCCAGGCGGGTGCTTTTGTAACTTTTTCAATTATTCCGCGCTTTTCCATCTCATGTAACCTTGTTCTGGCAGCCTCCCTGAATGCTGCTGGCACGTTATAATACGCGTTCTTGGTGGGAGGTATCGACTTGTCCACGCTAAATTTGACTTGTACCCCCGGCATTTTCGAGAAAGCGTCTTCACTATTTTGACTGCCTTCACAGTTATTGACGGTTTTGCCAACTTGAAGAAGTTTCAAATCGTGTGCGGTGGATCGGCCTAGTAGTGATCTTTTTCCTTCGGGAACAACGTGGAATGTAGCGACTATAGATGGTTTGGTTGTTCTTGGGACCTCGATGGTTGCCCTAAATATATGCTCAACCGACATTGGGTTTGCTGAAGCGTAGGCGTGCAACTTTTTATGAAACTGTTGCGTGATTTTAAGTTTTGCGATTCCTTCGTCATAAGCTCGCTTCAGAAACGTCCAATCCCTGCCACCAATTACATTGACATCAGCTCCCGAGTCAATCAAGAAAGATATGGGTTCTGCTGATCCGATGCTGCAGTCGACTATCGCATCCTCCAAAGTGAGGGCGTTTATTTCCTAAAAAAAAAGGGGGGGGGGGGGTGGAGTTCGAGATAATTTTAGGTTAGATACAAAATATTTTTTTTTTTTTTTTGAGTAAGATTAGCGTATATTTGAAGTGCCCCTGTGCTTGAGTTTTATTAATTTTGCATTACCTGGTTCTCGCTGACGTGATTTTCCTCAGAGGATTCGATTTCATCGCGCTTCACGATCTGCTGTAGGAGTCGCCCTGATCGACATACGGTAGCAAAATGCCCCCGTTTCCCGCATTTATCGCACGTTCTGGATAAAGCAGGGCATTGCGGGTTCCGATGAAAAACGTTATTGCATCTTGGGCAACGTGACCGGCGTCCATGTGTTCGCATGTTTGCTTGATTCCCTTTTGTTTGCAGAATGGAGCTGTCTATCCGTTTCGACTGGTTCGAATGGTGTCTCGGTATATTCTCGGGATCCGGATTTGTTCGACGATACTTGGTGGGCGGGTAACTAGATTCTTGTTGAGTGCCAATTCTTTTCCGACCACCTACGTATTCCTGGTCAATCTGCAATATGTCGGTATCGATAGTTTCAGCATTGTATGCTTCATCACGAGTTGCTGATTGTACTATAAAGTTGGTTTCGTAACCATAGGTGCGCGCGGCTCTAACCAAGTCCTTGTTTCTTAGGCCATCCAACAATTGGGTTCGCACGAATCTGCTCTGATCACTGGCGCTGTAACTGCATAATTTGACATTTCTGATAAGCCGAGCGTGAAATGCCACCGTTGATTCGTCTACTCCTTGCTTCATCTTTTGGAACGCTCTGTGTTCGGCAACTGTGTCCGTCATTGAGCGTAAGTGGGTTTCAATGTTTTTTACAAAAATTGCGTAGCAGTCGGGATTATTTAGACTTGGGCGAAGGTTGACAGCTTTGACGATGGCCTGTAACTCTTGCCCAAGCGACAGATAGAGCAGTTTTACCTTGTAAACTGGATCATTTGCGTTATGTAATGACACCGCAACTTCAAAGTTCTCGATGAAATCGAACCATTCAGCCCACATTTTATTCGGGCGGATGCCGCTAGGAAACGGTTTGATGTGTTCCGGGCGTACGGTTGTGTATGATGTTTGGGCTCTTGTTGGTTCATGGCAGAAATTCCAGCTCTGGTCGGTTTCGGGACTTGTTAACGGTGAAGTAGGACTACTGGTTAGTGGAGTTTGAAGTAATGCGACAGCCTTCGTCAGATCCGCGAGAACTTTTTCGATTTGCTTCACCCGTTCGCTAGTGTTGTTTCTTCCTTCACTGTTAGTTTTATTTTCCTGTCCAATAATATTATCTTCCCTACTTGCATTACAAAGATCGTCGATTTTTGATGGAAGTTCCTCGTCGCTGCTGGGAGTATCCGTATTGGGGTGGCTGTTATTAACACTACCGCTGACCTCACTTTCGTCTTCCTCGGTGTGATTATCGTCGTGGTCCGCTGAATATTCACTGCTGTCATCGTGGCTCATGTCCCCATTACTGTCACTAGAGCTTGCAGCTGGCTCCGGTTCGTTGTCACTCAGATAATCTTCGTGATTTTCCCGCGATCGAACATACTCTCCGCGATTCGCCATTACACAAAATATTTTTCTGAAGTTTCGAAATAACCTGCAATTGCCAACAAACTTTATATTAGTTACGGCGTACTCAATTGAATGGTTTTTTTTTTTTTTTTGCACATTGGCCGGCGGCGATTGGAGGTTTTTTTTTTTTTTTTTTTTTAACAAAATCTTCAGCTCAACTTAACCTACTTCGTTTTTATTTTTTTTTGCAATCGGTAAACGCATTGGCATAAAGCGGTTATGCTGCAATATTTAGGCATAATTTTGGCTCTTTTTATAATGTGGTTGTTCCAATCCACTGTGATATGGGCTCGTTTGCTGTGCTTCCATTATGGCGTCGTTTTGAAGCAAATCACGCATTTATGCCTTTTTGTTTTCTAGAGCGTGGGCGCGCGGTTGTTCCAATCCGCTTGTTGTTAGCGTGGCTTTGCGGTTGTTCCAATCCGCTTGCTATTAGCGTGGCTTTGCTTAACATTAAAGTTAATATGCATGGAAGGTTTCATTTTTATCTTAGAAACTGGCAGGATCGCCAATGTGCGACTTACCTAGAGGAGCGTCAATCGAAGGGTGTGATTCTGTTTGCCGCTCTTTCCTGTGACGCCCGTGGTGAGGGATCAGTGGGGCCATGCGTTACTGTTTGGTGACGGTTGGGCCTGGATTCATTAAGCTCCAATTACACTTGCGTTACGCATGCCACGCAAATACCAAGGTTCCCATACGTCCTCCAAAAAGTACAGCTCCCCCTTCTCTGCCAGCATACGACCAAGTTGCCTAGATTGCTCGTGAATTTTCGAGCTTCACAACGCGCTCTGCGTTCAACTGGATTTCTACAGACCCCATACCATCGTACTTCGTTTGGCTATGATGAGCCTGTCACCGCCTGTATAAGAACTTTCGCTCGTGTTGAACACCTATTTGACTTCAACGAACCCTTGGATAAATTCGTGCAGAAGTTTAAAAGAACGAATATTTTATAAACTTGACTTTTTTTAGGCATTATGCACTAGACCAAAGTAGTATCTAATTGATGCCACCTAGTACAGGTTGTATTGCTGGTACGCACTGCCAGTTTTTTACTAGTCGACTTCCAATTTTTCTAGTGTAACGTTTGCGGTAAAAAAGGACTTTTTTCAGATGGTGATGAAAAAAAAAACTAAGACAGATAATTAAGTTGGATAAATTTCCCATTAATGCTAATTATATTATCTTATTTGCAAAAAAATTTACGCCCTTGCGAGCGGCCTTCCGACAGTTAACCGGAACATTCGCCATGGCGGACGAAAACATGCGTGTAGGCATGTTTTTAAGCTCTTTCTTCGTTTTTTTATTACTTCTTCCATTTTCGCGACAGAATTGTTGGAGTAGATCTTGCCCTTTAAGTTTGCCCAGAAATTTTCGAAAGGACGCAGCTGGGGGACGTTGGGCGGATTCGCCGACTTCGGTACCACATCGATATTCAGCCGCTCCATCTCCTCCAACGATCGCTTCGAGTAGTGGGCCGACGCCAAATCTGGCCAGAAAACCGTGTCTTCGCCCTTTATGGTATTTCTTGATGAACGACGCAACTTCTGGCAGGCACTTCGTACTATAAATTTCCATATTCACGGCCATCCCGGAGCAAAAGAAGAGAGGCTTTGACTTGCTCTTCTCGCTGATTGTCAGCCACAGTAGCAACTTCTTGGGTAACTTGGTGTGTGAAATAAATTTCACCTTGGAGCTCACTTCCTTCGTGGGAGAACCCTGCCAGTCGTTGCCATCCAGGGTGAAATAGGTCTCGCCGTCCATCAACACTGCCACGTCGGGATTCACCGGGAAAATCGACTTGACCATCTTATTCAACCGCTGTCGCTGCGTCATTGCCTGCAGCTTCGAGACCAGTGGACGGGACTGCCGCTTCTTGACATGTGCGGCCGAGTGCACGCAGCGATTTAGCCACTTTTCCCTCGGTCTTTCTCTTCAGCTCGGTCGCTCAGGGTCGTTGGCCATCCGGAACCGGGCTTTCTTTCGATGCTCTGATCGTTGTCCAATAGTGTCAAGATGTTGTAGATGACGGAACGGGCATACCTGGCGTCCACAAAGTGCCGCGCGATGTCCTTTTTGACGCGGCGGGGTACCGTTCTTTGAACGCGCACACTTCTGAAGGGAGTAGCTTCACTTTTTTCGTCATCACAGTTGTCACAGCTGTCAATTTTTTTGCTAACTCAAAGGTTACTATGATTGATGATGCATGAGTAGTTTCGTCAGTGCATTAAAGGTGAAAAATCGCCAAATTTGTCCATTTTTCTACCGCAAACGTTACATTAAATTAAAGGGTGTTTTGATAAAGATTGGTCAACTTCAATTTGCCGCAATTTTTAATCGTGTATCAAAAAAAATTTGAGCACCCCTCATTTTAAAGATGTGTGTGTATTTTGGACATGTGTGGATTTTGACAATATAAAAATTAAAAATGGCGCCGAAGTAAGAGGAGCAACGCATCAAAATTTCGCCGCCAATCGCGAAAATCCGAGCTACTCGCAAAATTGGCAAAATCGTTGAATGTGGCAAAAACAACCGTCACCAACGTAATAAAAGTGTTTGGAGAACGTTTGTCGACTGCCAGGAAGACAGGATTCGGGGAAATCGAAATCCGAAGGCCGCAAAACAACGAAAAGGCTGGCCAACCTTTTCAAGCGAAATCCCTACCTTTCCGCCCGAGAGGTCAAGCAAGCTGGGAGTGTCGTCTACAACTGTGAATCGAGCTAAAAAACGAGCTGGACCATCGACTTACAGAAAAGGTGGTGGTCCCAAATGGTGACGATGTGCAAACCAAGTCGGCCAGACAACGATCGCGAAAGTTATACGTGAAGATGCTGGTGAAGTTTGATTGCGTGGTACAAACTGAAGCTTACGTCAAAGCAGACTTTAAACAACTTCCTGGACAGGAATATTTGGAATATTGGAAGAGGAAAGGTGGCAGCGATTTTAAACACATTAAGAGTTTGCAAAGAAATATCTCGTGTGGAAGGCCATTTGTTGGTGTGGTTTGAAGAGCAACATTTTTATCGCGAAAGGATCCGTTAACCAGGAAATTAATGTGCAGGGGTACCTGAAAAGTTTGTTACCTTTCCTCAAGCAACACAGTTGTTCTGTTCTGTTCTGATCGGATTTGTCATCTTGCCATTACGGAAAAAAAGGCCGAAAAAGGAGGGGCCGCCAAAGCCGTGGTGCAGTGGTGCTAAAGGACAAGCTCCGCCCTCTGGAAAAATACTGAGCTATCGTTAAGCGGAATCTCAAGAAGACACAAAAAACAGTTGTCAACGAGATGCAGTTCAAGGCTAACTGATGTTCTGCGGCGAACAAAGTGACCAGAAAGGCTGCTCAAAACTTGATGAACATGATTTGATTTTTTAATGAATAAAATGACCGATTAAAACACATATTTGATTGACCAATTTTTAACCGTAGCATGCTTCATTTTATTGTTTTTTTATTATTTGCGGATGAGATGTTAATAGCTTGAAATTAGCTCGATCAAATATCTGTTCACATCTGTTCACATTATATTTTGGATGTAATAATGATTGAATAAACGAAAGTTATGATATAGAATCACGCGAAAGAAAAATTCTAATTATCATCAATTCAGGTTTACTGACTAAACTTTTCAGCTCGTTAGAAACTTAGCTTGCATAAAGTATTTACATAATAACTTAATACACCGTATACTCGAGTGCTATCGTAGAACGCTAGCACACTTCGGCATTCGGTTTTTCTCGAATAAAGACGTTTCTCTGCGTATGTATCGAAGCGCGCTGAAAGCCGATGAAACCTTTCCAAAACCCCATTTCCGCTGCACAGTAGATGCCTCTTCTAGTCCGATAAGTACACGGCATTCCCCAACCCCAGACCAATCCTAACCATGGAAACGCCAGGCTACAAACGCCGAAACTTGAGTTTAATTTTCACGCGCGTTATAAGGGTAATTATTTGCATGGAAGCATGCCTAACGACAAATTATAAATTGAAAATTTCCTTTTTATCCGAATGAGGCATGAGAATAAGATGCGGAGTTCGGTCCCTTTTCGCCGGTTTTTTGCTGCTGCTGTTGCCGACGATGTCGTTTTCGACTTCCTCTCTAGTTAGAATTTCATTTTGCCCTTCGTCGATTTGAATAAGTGGACGGTTTGGGGTGAACGTTGAAAGGTAAAGTGTAAAAGATTGTTTTTTTTTCTCAAAAGATGAGGTGTAAGTGGAATACTCTGAAGAACTTATGTCAGTTTGAACAAGAGTCTAGCTATTAGATAAAAATTGGAATTCTAAACTATTGTTATAGAATAGACAAAAACTCAAAGGTTGCACTTAGTTCGAAATAGGAAATGGTACCGTACTGCCAGTCAACTTTCCATACAAAAACGGAAGGAATAGCAGTAGTAGCGTGAAGCGACGAAATTGAGGTAATTTCCTTATCTGAGCGATATCAGCCAAATTCGTTAAATTTTATGATTGAACATTTGGTATGCTGATTTTGACGCCCCGTCGAATGTGAACTGATGGCGCAAAAAAGGAAATTCATTCAATTATGACTGCTTTTCTTTTATCTATCCCAATTCACACAGTGCTGCTGCGAAAGGTGACAGCTCATATAATATTTCAACAACTTTTTTTCCGAAGCCGAGAAGTAACGGCGACTGTTTCTAATCCGGTGAATACGACGCTGAAACAACATCGAAAATCATGTGATATTTAATTTGGATTACTGCTTTTTGATCCAAGCCATTTCATCTCTGACGAGGGTCCGATCCGAGTTTTCGGAGTTGCTGTTATTGTTGTCGTTGTACAGTGAAAGCATTAAACCCCCTTTTTGGGAGCGTAGCGTGGAGCTTCATTCCGACGGAGATACCAAAAGTACAGCAAGGTTATTACCCCGAAGTGACTATATTGGCTTCAGATAACGTCTTTTCGTATCCATGGATGGACATATAAATGGCAGCTTGAGCTAAGATTTTATTCCGGGAACAAGCTATTATCGTTATTTCCGCTCAATTGATTTTTATTTTTTTTTTCAGAAAAATATTTTTAGTTCTCTAGTAGTTTATACACGCAAATGTTGAATGGTTAGCAATTTACACTGCTTTTGAATAATTTTTAAAACCTACTTTTTATACTTTCTTTTGGAGTCAATACATCAGCTTTAGAACGCTGATACCAGTACACTAAGTAAATGTATGTAGTGCTTTGACCGAATCTTACTAGAATCAGAAACTTCAGCATAAGTTAATTTCCATGCTCTTCTTCACGCAGTATCAAGTCATTTTTAATATTACTGACCAGAGTAACAGCATTTAGATAAGAAAATAAGAGTTTTTGTTTTGATTAGACTGATACTTTACGCTATGCTTCATGGTGTCAAAACCAAATCACTCCGTTAATTGCATTAAGAGCCAGTTCGCGAAAGCCGCTACCGCCTTTCTGAGGGACGTTGTTTGTATGTCCTCCGATTGAGCTGAAATTTTCAGCGTTTGTTTTTCTATTCAAGGTAAAAAGTTTTGCGTGGTATTATTCTAGACTAAGAGTACTTCAAAACTCATGGTCACAATATATGGCAAAGAGGTAATATGACAAAATACTACAAGGTATACAGCCCTAGGGTTGTAGGAAATGGTGACGTGGGACAATTCTTGTTGAGTAATTAATGGTAATCATATTTATGAGATAAACTTTCAATCACCATCAACAGCAGCATTGCAGTTTGTCTTCGATTGCACACGAATAGAAATGTACCAACGAAACTGTACCACTGCAATATGAATAGTACCGCTGTAGTACGAATAGTACCGCTGCAGTACGAATAGAAGTGTTCCGCTGAATAAAAGTTGGCTAACGGACCGTTAACCGGTCTAGAGCCGAACGAATTAGAGATGTCCAGCTTCTTCTGTCTTGGGCAGCCGCTCTCCAGTCTCCTCGTAAACCAGCAGATCGTGCATCTTCTTCCACCACGCACATCCACCGCGTGCGAGGCCTACCACGGAGTCGACGGCCTCTTCCTGGTTCTCTACTGAAGATAGTTTTGGCGGCTCTCTCGTCAGGCATCCTGGCTACATGCCCAGCCCACTGAAGCCTGCCGCACTGTATTACCTTCACTATATCAGCATGTTTGTATACCTGGTACAACTCGTGGTTCATGAATCTGCGCCAAACTCCATCTTCCAGTTCACCGCCAAGTATCGATCGCAGAACTTTACGCTCAAAAACTCCGAGCACTCGTCGATCAGCTTCCTTCAGCGTCCATGATTCATGTCCGTAAAGAGCAACCGGGAGTATCAGCGTCCTATACAGCGCTAGTTTTGTGCGAGTTTGCAAACTACGGGACCATAGCTGGTTACGCAGTCCGTAGGAAGCCCTGTTCGCAGCTGCAACTCGTCGTTTCTCTTCACGGCTCATATCGTTGTCACATGTCACAAGCGTACCAAGATAAACGAATTCATCAACCACTTCAAATCGTTCCCCATCTATCTTCACCTCAGCACCAACACCACGGGGACTCCCACGCTCTCTGCCAGCTACCATGTATTTCGTTCTGGCAGAGTTAATGACTAGTCCCGATCTCGCTGCTTCTCTCTTAAAAGGTACGAAGGCCTCCTCCACGCACAGTAGAGAATCGCTGGCCATCAGCCAAAAAAATTTTTTTCCGTTAGCTGTTTCATAGTATTTTTCCTTTATTGCTATAAAATTCAAGTGTCTAAATCCAAAATTTGGGCGCAATATCATGAAATCTGAATTTTTTATGACTTTTCAAAGCTTGGCGAACTGACGTTTTTTGTCTTTTTTTTGAAAAAAGTACATTATTTTGAAACGCTCTGTAGCTTCAATGATAGCTGGGATTTTTTTGACGTCAAAGGAAAAGTTGTTGTAAATATTATGCAAAACAAACCCTTTTCATTACATATCGAAAAATTTGGTTATAGTAGGCCTGACACTAAAAAAAATTAAAAAAAACGTGATTTTTTGTAGAAAAGTAGCTTAAAAGTTTAGTTGCCGCAGTTTGCCTTGGTTGTGACTACATTCAAAATTTAGGTAAAAACGTAAGCTTTCAAATGCATACTGTCCGCTGTAGCGCAAAACTGCGCAAATTGTCACTTTAGTAAAAAAAGCGGTAGCAGTTCTTTTAGTTTTTATTTTTGAAGTTGAAATTTCATCCAAGAATAATTTTAATCATAACCATGATACCCCAATAATGAAAATTTATGATATCGTACTCAATCCGTAAGGATAAAATATAAATGTGGACAAAACTCACTAAATTTTGTCAATGAAAAGTGTTAAACAAGAATTATGCATGTCAAACTTTATCACTTTCTGCAAATTTAAAACTCAGCCCTTTTCAATTTGTGATCATGAAATTCGCTAAACTGATTGAATTGTCAAGTACTAGCATACTAGCATTTTGCTTTATGAGAAAAAAAACAAAGAACAGTAGTCGCCCTCCGCATCTTTTCGTATTCATTTAGAACGTTGTGTCATTCCAGTGTCTTCATATTTTCGTTGAATTTTATTATGGAGCCTTCAACTTCAGCGGCACCACCTCATTCAATGTCTAGTAAGTTGTCAATTCATGGTGTTGTACATGTATTTAAATGTCCTCTTTCAACCATAGAAACCGGATTAGGAAGATAACATATTTATGAAACAATGAAACATCGAAAATCACTAGAAGAAATGAAAATTGCAGCGAAAGACATTCTTCCTACTGATAAGTATAATGAACCTCAAAATTTTCTGGAAACAATTCAACACAAGATTTAAGCGGTCACAGTGGAAGATGATGATGATGATGATGATGATGATGACTTTTTCAATTTGTAATTAGTTTGTATTACTTATGTTGTTTTAGTTTATTTAAAAAAAAACATATAAATTTAGGCAAAATTTGTTTTGTTCGAGGGGTCGTCGATTAAATACGTATTTTTTTTCAATGGGGAGGACGCCCGGTGGCACAACTTGTGGTTAAAGATCATATAATTCTATAAAAAAGGAAAAAAGTGCCAAAAAATATTAAAAATTGTGTTTCGTGCTTTATGGACGGCCCCAAACAAAAAATGGATGCCAAATTCGTGTTCAGCGCCCCAAAATTATGTAAATACCAAGTTTTTGTTCCATTTATCGACACTTTTTTTGCTTGGCCAGCCTTTGTATGGAGTCGTCCCACTGTGCCACGGACTTACGGTTGATACCGATGATGTCGATGTCGTCCGCAAAGCCAAGAAGCATGTAAGATTTCGTGATGATCGTACCGTTTCTTTCCACATTTGCTCTTCGTACTGCACCCTCATGAACGATGTTAAACAGTAACGTTACGAACGCAGCTGATGTCTCGCCAGCTATCCGCACGCACGATTAGTTTAGTTTCGCAGGGAAACCGTGTTCCAGCATGATCTGCCACAGCTTGTTTCTTTCCACTGAGTCGTATGCCGCCCTGAAGTCCACAAACAGATGGTGAGTCGGTAAGTTGTACTCCTGGAACTTATCGAGGATTTGTCGCAGGGTGGAAATTCGATCCATCGTGGAACGCCCTGTCGAAAGCCAGCCTGGTATTCGCCAACAAAGGATTCCGTTAACGGTCTCAATCTGAAGAACAGGATAAGAAGAGCACTTTATATGCGGAGTTGAGCAACGTTATGCCTCGATAGTTGCCACAATCCAGTCGATGGCCCTTCTTATAAATAGGGCATATGAGGCCTGCCAACCAGTCGTTCGGCATTTGTTCATCCGCCCAGATTCTTAGTATTATCTAGTGGATCGCATAGTGCAGCCTCTCGCTTCTCGCTTTTAGAAGTTCGGCCGGGATACCGTCCTTCCCAGCGGCCTTGCCATTTTCAGCTCACTAATCGCCTTTTTCACCTCCTCCTGTGTTGGTGGCTCCACAGCTTGTTCGTCACTCATAATCGTCATCCTGTTCCTGCTTTGCTCATCTGGCTCCTCGCCGTTCAATAGCGCCTGAAAATGCTCCTTCCACCTGGCTGCAACCGCCGGTTTATCAGTAAGCAGGTTGCCGTCCTTGTCATTACACATGACCGGCACAGGGAAATTCCTGCTTCTGACTCTGTTGACAGTTCTATAGAGTCTCCGCACGTCGTTTTGAGCAGAGCTGTCCTCTGCGCTAGCGAGCACCTGATCCTCGTACTCGCGCTTCTTCCGACGGTGGGTTCTATTTTCGGCAGCTCTTGCCACCCTGTACCTCTCTATGTTCTGACGCGTAGCCGCAGTGAGCATGCGGCCCCTGGCACGGTTTTTCTCATCTGTCGCTCTCTGGCACTCTACATCGAACCAGCCATTAGGCTGTCTTCCACGCGTCGTACCTACCACATCTCTCGCAGTCGTTTCGATGGCGCCGTGGATACAGCTCCACAGCCCAGTTATGTCTTCCACTTCTTCCTCCTGCTGTTCTGCGATCCGTTGATCCAGCTCCCTGGCGTATTCTGCTGCCACGCCATCAGCTTTTAATCGCTGAATGTTGAAACGCGTCGTCCTCTCTGTGCAAGATCTCAGCACGTTCGACAACCGTGCGCGGATCTTACAAACGACGAGATAATGGTCAGAGTCAATGTTTGGTCCCCGAAAAGACCTAACACCAGTAACATCCGAAAAGTGGCGACCGTCAATCAGTACGTGATCGATCTGAGCGCAGGCTTCTCCATTTGGATGCCTCCAGGTGTGTTTCCGAATATTAAAGCGTGGAAAATAGAAGCTACATATGGCCATTCCTCTGGCCGCGGCAAAGTTTATCAGCCTCAGGCCGTTTTCATTAATTGACGAGTGGAGGCTATGCCTTCCAATGACCGGACGGAAGAATCCCTCCCTCCCAACCTGTGCGTTTGCGTCTCCGATGACGAATTTTACGTCGTGTTTAGGGCACACGTCATAGATTCGCTCAAGCTTTTCATAGAACTCCTCTTTGACTTCATCGGATTTGTCTTTCGTCGGTGCGTAGGTGTTGAATAAACTGTAGTTGAAGAATTTGCCCTTAATCCTCAACACGCATATACGGTCATCTACGGGCCTCCACCGGATGACTCTTGTTTTCTGATTTCCCAGCACTACGAAACCGACGCCCCGTTCCGCTGCCGCCACTATAGAAGATGTGGTACTTGAAAGAAGTGCATGTAATAGGGTCTACTGCACGGAATTCCCTTTCTTCGGAATTTGGCCACCGAACCTCCTGAATCGCTGCGATTTCGACTCCCTGCCGCTGTAGTTCTCGAGCAAGCAAGCCAGCCCACGCCGGTTCATTGAGAGATCGGACGTTCCAAGTACCCAATTTCCAATCATTTACCTTAATCTTTTTCCGTGTTCGTAGCCTAGGTCTTTGCCGATTGATCCGTTCCGTATTTCTAAATTCGTTGTTCGTGGTTGAAGAAAGGTTTCGGTATGCTACCTTACCAGGGTCGCGTTACCTATATCCTGCTGATGGGACTGCCATCTTAGGTGTTCCGGGTCAGACGCTGTTGTACGCCGCCCCTATGGGGATACAGCCGCCTACGACCCCCTTCCCAGTCAGCATTCGACCATAGTTTCCACCGGGGGTTGGTTACCCGATCTCCGCTAAGGTTACTCGTATTCCGGTCGGCACCACGTGGAGGTTGGGATAGGAGTTGCTGGACAGAGGTGAATAGCCACATTAGGGTTTCAAGTTACACGTGTCCAGCCATTTGCCACCCACTCCACTGGTACTGTTGCTTTTACCGGCATGTTTTCTTTAAAGACATCAGTTTTTATTAGGTTCTGAAAGCAGGTTTAGAAATTGTTCAAGAAAAGGGATTGTTTTAAACTTTTCGGAAAACTTTTACCTTCGAGACATCATATTAGTCTAAAGTCATGGAAGCAAAAATAAATTGACCTATTTGTGCTTATTACGGGAGTCACTTCACGGTGAAATGTATTTGACTTTCACGCTCACTTCACTTTTTGAGACCTATTCCCGATTCCACCTCAAGTGAGGTGACAAAAATCACCTCAGTGAAGTGAGATTGACAGTGAAGTGAAAAAGAGAATAGGACAAGTAAAATGAGCGAGTTTTCGAGCTCGAAAATGTCTAAGTGTCGGAAAGTCTATTAAGCTGAAATTTTGTATGAGGACATTTTTCGACAAGAGGAAACTTTTGAGTCCTACCACTAAACGAAATTCGAAGGTAAATTTTTCCCTTGCGTTCCATAGGCATTAGCGTATATTGTTATACTTTCTATCAACACAACAATATACGTTAATCATTACAGCAGAACGCAAAACAGACCCCGTGTTAACTTCATATCGAAAACTGAACGCTCTTTTCCACTTCCGTGTACATTTGTGTAAGCATGCCAATTATTACGCATTTAGTATCCTTTGATTTCTTCCTCAGCTTATGTACAAGCATGTTCAGTTATCATGTAAGAAAACCAGTTTCTATTCCAAGACGTATCGTTCTTGGTTGGGTGGAAGACATCGATGGTGATGTAATTATATATTTCATAACCCATGTGAAGGATGTCATGCAGCCATGAGCACAGCCATCTCCACCAATTAGAGGAAACAACCTGTTTGTGGTCACGTGTCTTTTATTTTCTATTTCCAAGTCTCTATGACACCGTTGAATTAATCAAATTGTTCACAATCTACAAATGGTTAAGTTTTGCAAATTGAGGACTAAAATACCAATTTACGACACAATACCCTAAGCGCTACTCTTCGAATGGTGGGCATGGTACATTCTCTATTCGAGGAAGGGTTGCAGGCTTAAGCTGTTTACATCAGGTAAATGTTTGCCATCAACTCATTAAGCGAATACACGAATCGTTGGTTTCTGGTAAATTGTTAAAACCAGGCTTGAACTTGCGGGAAGTGAGGAATAATAACTAACCTAGAAGGCAAATATAGAGTTTTAGTGGTGGTAAATGATTATTTTTATCGCAATTTCGAACAAGTATACCAAAAACTTTATACTGCTTATGATTGCAGACTGTTGCAGATAACCATTCATTCATTAAACCTCGTGATCCAGAAACAACGGTTAGGCATTGCATCGAATCAAGCATTGAGGTCAGCATCCATTTGAAATTTGGTCATAGATTAGTAAACCGGCTAATTAGAAAGCAGGCAATCAACCGCCAATTGAACCTGGGCTCCATTGAACCGTCGAAACCGATCATTAGCAATCTGTTATCGGATCAAAGATTGCTTCGTTACCAGATCAAGAGTGGTTGCCCTTCCTACGTCCCGTTTCTCGCCATAGCACAATCAATGATTCCTAAAGCGTGAACGGAAGGCTTTGTGCATCGGGTTCAAACAGCTCGCTTGCTTCCGCTGATATGGTGACAGCTGATTGGCATTTAATTGAACAATTCGATTCGTTTCATAGTGTTGCGATTGCCAGTCATTGCTTTTTTATCTGAGGGGGATCAGCAGCAGCACGTGATTGCAACCAAATTCATAGGATTGTGGTGGAGGTTGAGAGTGAGGTCGAAACGAACTTCTGTAAGTTTCTGAAACTTTTGATTGTTATAAAGGTGACCAGAAAGTTGTTAAACAAACTTTTAGTACAAAGATCTCGGTATCTTTTTAGTGTATTTTAGGGGAAAACAAGATTCCATATATTTTCAGCGGAGGGATGAAACATGGACTGGATCCTCGAGTTTTGAAAACACTGATTTTGTCGGATGTTATTTGTTATTGTTTTTAGTTCTGGATACTGGAAAGTAGAGATATTTTTCAATTCGTCCCACAAGAATTTGCATCATCCCACAAAACCTAACGGGGGTTATTATTAGGACTATTTTTGGTATAAGAGGGCAAAATCCAGAGGTGAGAGGCTTCGCGACTAAAAGCCGTTGAAGGTTCACATTCACAACAGCAGCCGCCCAAAAAAAAAAAAAAAAACAACTGAGCTGTTCTTGTGTGCCGTTTGTCGAGAAATTTGCTTCATCACGTGCTAATGCATTTCCGGTTTTCATCGGCCAGAAAGTCAGGGTGGTTGCGTTCATTGTACGTTTCGCTCTTCATTCATACTGGATGGAAGTTTGCTGTTACGTTAAACAATTATGTTGTTTTCTTAAGAACTAAACTAAACTGCTCTAAACGAATTTTGTTAATTTTTCGATACTGTGGAAAGTGTCTACCCTAAATTATTCTATCTGCACACTTTCGCAAGCTTTTCGTAGATGATTTTGATTCAAGTTTTCTTCGCAACAGGGATCCCTACTTTTGCCGGAGGAAAATGTGTTTAACCAATGTTTTTTCTTTTCTTCATCCACAGAAACTGCTGATTTGTGTTTTATAATAGAAGTGTATTATCGCATAACAAGGTTCAATGTCCGGAAATACGGTTGAATTTAGACTATTATTGAATGCTTCCGGTGAAGCTGAAAGCTTTGACTCTTGCCTGCCTCCAGTGTCGAATACTAATTTTTGTTTTCAGTGTAATTCGACAATTGTTTCGTTGCTGTGATTTGACACAGTTCTAAATTAAAACGTCACGTCGCGATGACAATATTAATTCCCTGCGGTACTGGTTGTACTCGTACAGGTGTTTGGAAAGGTATGGTATATTTTTTCCATTTTTCTTGAAAAAAATTTCAATTGTGTGTAGAAAGAACCCAATGATGAAAAAAATAGTTCTACAGTTAGTGCGGTAATATAGAAATGACTGAATAGGAATAAAAAAAAAATTTAAGTCCAACATTTTTCTTCGCCCAGCATGATGTCTACATTTTTAACAATGATTCCCATTTAATTTTTTTTTGGAAGCTTGCAACTATTAAAAAAAAAACAATAAAAATAGAAAAAACCACATCAGAGCAATATTCCATGCAATAAATAGATAGCCACCCAAGTAACAAAATAGGTTATATCTGAGTTTTTTAGAGCTAGATAGAACCACAACTTAAAACCTTCAATGCCGACCACGCGGCTATAACAACCTATTAACAACAGCTATATACATGTGTCATGGCTAGTTGGCCCAGGTCTTCATCATAGGACCAGATGTTTTTAACAGGCCGATTTGCCTGCCATAGAATGGCCTCGAAATTTTAACTGAGATACATTCTCCAAATTAAATGTGAAGCAACAAATTTTATCTTGGTTTCATTTCTCAATGCCAACATTATATTCCGACAGTGTCGTGAAAACAGAAATGTGTTGGTTCTTTTTATTATGATTGATTATTTGTGTCATTTGAATCGTTTTCGTGCAAGTAAAAACACATGCCGTGAAATATTTATGGTGAACAAGCCACAAATTTTATCGTAATTACCGCTCGCCGAAGTAATTCTGTAAAAAATGACTATTCAATCAAAATCTAATTCCTCTGAACTAGAATAATGATTTAATAAATGCCATGATTTGTCATATTTTGTTAAATGTATGACTTTATCTATCATTCGAATTTCAAAACTACTCTGTGGTATCGGTAATATTGTAAAATAAAATGCTGATTTAGGATTGAATTTCATAATTCCACATTTTTTCATTCAAGGCGACATGTTGTTTTCGGATAAACCTTCGAACGCTCTCTAAATCCTTCATCATAACTGATTCTCTTAATTTGATCAGAATATAGCGTATATTAAATCCAATACGCCTATCACGGTATTCATCTGCCTAAGTTACGGTCATCAAGTTTTATTTTAGCCACAACTATAGTCTGCAGGTTTTTAGTTTTATTTGGTCATCAGAGGGACTATCGTACAACTTCATGCATATGACGGTTGGCATAGGATGGCTGTAAAGAATACTTGCGAATCATATTTTGTGGCTATCAAATAAGATCAAAGCCTTAATGTAAGTTAACATAAAACGAAAACAAAACAATCCTAAATCTTTGAAGCATGTTGATTGTTACTTGGGAAGTGTATTTTCGCATGAAATCTATGGTTGCATATCATTAAAACCCAGGAAAAAAAACGCATCTTCCAAAATTTCAGAAAATGAAAATGTTTCATGGATAATTTAGTAAAATACAAAATATGGTTTGCCAATACTTGCTAATCAATGAGATAACTAATTTACAAAACTGAGTATTCATTTAAAATTTTGGGTCATGATTTTTCACAAGTGTCTACTTGAAAAACTTCCTTACTCAGCAGAAAAGGACGGAATTATTAAATTTCTATCAATGGAAAATTTATATGCATTTGTTTTGAGTTAACTTTTATGATTATCACAAGAAAACGTAAAATTTAGAAAACCTTTACAGAAACTCGTAGGTCTCAGAAACTGTTATTGTTATGATCTACAACTTTGTCGAAAAGTCATCATCGTGGCACCATCTTTGCTGCCAGATCGCAAACTTTATTAATTTTATTTTTATTTTAGTAAACAGTTTACCCCAATGACCTTCATCTTGATTATAGGGTACCCAAACCACAGACGCATATTCCTATAACGACCGAACAATTGTACAGCATAGAGCTTTCAGGTAGCAAATGTTTTTAAACTTCTTGGCAAAGCTTAACAGGAATCCTAGCTGCGAGGAAGCTTCCGAAACAATGTTACTTACCTTACCAAACAGTCCCAAGCCATAGTGTGGCCTTTGCTGTACGTAACAGTCGTCTCCATTCCCCTCGGTCCATGGGTGCAATTCACCGGCCAGTCGAAGACCGCAAGGGCGCGTTGGTCCTCAACAAGCATAGTCCATGTCTCATACCCGTAGAAGACTACCGGTCTGTTCAGCGTCTTGTAGATGGTTAACTCGGTGCGGTGACGAATTTTACTCGATACGAGCGTCCTCCGGAGACCAGAGTATGTACGATTTCTTGCCATAATGCGCCGTTGAATTTCTCTGCTGGTATCGTTGTCGGCAGTTATCAGTGAGCCCAGATAGACGAACTCATCGACCACTTCAATTTCATCACTACCAACTTGAACTCGAGATGGGAGGTTAGCACTGTCTTCTTGTGAATACCTTCCTTTCATGTGCTTCGTCTTCGATGCATTGATAACCAGTCCAATCCATTTGGCTGCGGCCTTTAGTCCGATGTACGTATCCACCATCTTCACAAAGGTCCGAGCCACAATGTCGATATCGTCGGCTAAACCAGTTGAACAGTTGAATATCGAATATTGAATATCGTGCCACTCGTGGTAATCCCCGCTCTTCTAATGACACCTTCCACCAGAGATCATCAACTCGTCTTAAACCTCTTCGGGTTTCAAAGAGACTCGAGAGTGCCCCCGATACTCCAACTACACATATCACTCGATCCATCGTCGCATTGGCCAACCGCGTTAGTTTGTCCGGAAATCCGTAGTCTCGCATAATTTGCCATATCTGGTCTCGATCGATTGTGTCGTATGCCGATTTAAAATCGATAAACAAATGATGTGAGCCCTCCATTCACTCCTCCGGTACTCGTTCTTCCTCCCAAACCTTGACAATGACCCAGTGCACGGCTTAAGCCAGTGTTTCTCCACCGTATTTAAAAAGCTCGCTGGGAAGTTGGTCCACTCCAGCAGCCGGTCAATCTTTTCCTCCATCTCCAGGAGATCAGGGGTTGGAGTCCTGATGTCTTCTGCTCGATCAGTTGCCATACCGTCCTCGCGCTCTACTGCATTGCCGTTAAGATGCTCGTTGAAGTGCTGCTTCCACTTTTCGATACCTCACAGTCATCTGTAAGGAGGTTGCCGTCCAAGCTCCTGCACATATCGACTCTCCACTTTTCGATACCTCATACTCATTTGTAAGGAGGTTGCCGTCCAAGCTCCTGCACATATCGACTTACGGCATGAGGCCTTAACGGGAGCTATTCAGCTTCTCGTAGACCTTCCGAGTGTCGTTAGCTTGGTACAACTCTTTCATCGCTACGCAATCTCGGTCCTCTTGCTGGCGCTCAGGGCCGGCGCCACCTTATTTTCCCGAGTGGATTGTAAGGAATAGGGACGGTACCTATTACCTGAACATAATTTTACGAAAAATCGACAGTGCATCAACAATGGAGTGCCAATGGAATGTTTAAGAGAAACTAGATTTTCGAATTTCGTTCAGTAGTAATGTTTGCATTAAGAAAATGGACTTTTTTCGGATGGCGATAGAAAAAACCAAGACAGATAAGTTATTTTAATGAATTTCCCATGAAAGGTATTTATATAGGCTCACTCTTTAGCTTATAAGATATTTTAGACCATAGGGCATTAGATTTAATTGGCTCCGTAAAACAATAATTTGTGTTGTGCCGTGTCAAATAAATGTTGTGTGAACAAAAAAATATACTTTACGAACTAATTTCATTTTTGTTATATAACGTACATTTTTTGTTTAGTAAAGCGGGCAATGTATGCAGTTTGCGAGGATGCGAAAATGAACGGGAATAGAAGGTGTGACTTTTAGGCTTAGAAAAAATTTTCCCTCGTCCAGACGGGACTCGAACCCGCAATCTCCGTTGAAAAATATAGGCTCACTTGCAAAAGCAATTCCACGCCCTTGCGAGTGGCTTTCCGGGAGTTTACCGGAATATTCGCCATGGTGGACGAAAACATGCGTGTAGACATGTTTTTGAATTCTTTCTTCGTTTTATTCATCAATTCCTCCTCAATTTTCGCGTCAAAATTGTTAGAGTAAGTCTTACGCTTCTGGTTTACTCAGAAATTCTGGATGGGACGCAGCTGGGGAACGTTGGGTTGGTTGGCACCTTATTCAGTCGCTGACACTGCGTCATTGCCTGCAGATCCGAGACCAATGGACGGGACTGCCGCTTTCTGATGTCCTTTTTTTCTTTTCTCGCTGTTTGGCGCAAACCGTTCGGTCCATATCACTCTATTGTCCATATTCGCCAGGTACTTTTCCACTGTTTGGCCGGTTGCACCGACCTCCCGATCAAGCGTACGCAGCGATGTAGCCACTTTTCCGTCGGTCTTCCTCTTCAACATTCTTTGGAGTTTCTTGTCGCTTGTAGTTCAACAGTGCCAAGATGTAGATACCGGAACAAGCATAACCGGTGTCCCTTTTCCGTGCGATGTCCGTTTTCGACGCGGCGGGTTCTTTGATCGCGCACACTTCTCAACGGAGTAGCTTCACTGTTTTCACCATTACGGTTAGAGTTTGAGTTATTTTTTTTCTACTGGCTCATGGGTTACTATGATTGATGCTGCGTGGTTAGTTTCGTCAGTGCGTGTAAAGGTAAACCCATCAAAAATAGGTGTTTTTGGAGCATTTTTTTGATGCAAACACTAGGGCTCAACAATTTTGTCTTCTCGAAAAAAGTCTCAATTTAAAATTTGAGCTTAATCGGATTTCTAATGAGGTTTCACTTACAGTCGTGAAAGACTTACATTTTTGACCAACCTAAAAATGCACAAGAGTAGTTCTTGAAGCTTACGGAATCGTTTTTTTTTTTTGAAGCAAATCTCTTAGAAATGCATAAAATATCGAGATCTGATGTTATTTCATAAAAATTTGTTTGAAAATAAAAAAAATATCAGAGACATGAAAACTTTTGCGTTGGGAGACTCGAGCCACATCAGAACACACAAGAGATCAGAAAACTGTAACTTTGACCGCTTTGAGGCTCAACTTCCCGAAGTCCGATTGAGCTCAAAGTTTTTTTTCAGGTATTTGAGATTGGCATTTGTTCAAGCTGGTTTAGCTGCTCCACGGTTGGTTTTCACGTGAACAAACTGGTCGATAGCATAGAGAAGGATAACGGAGACAGTTGACGCAGCAAGGTTAACATCGTAGCTTTGAAGAATATCAACCCACTCGACACGCAGAAGGAAGTGGTTCATGCCATCAGAACTAGCCCTATTGAAATCGTAGAAGACGCTATCGGCAGTATCACGGATACGATGTTGCGGGTTGACTGTCAAATCTACCTGTAGAGGAGCATTGTATCTGGTCATTTCAACCAGTGGTGATTGAGCTTGTAAAACCGTACAGACCTCACAGAGTTCGTTGCGAATGCGCTCATCGGCCAATCGAAGAACGAGAAGTAATCGGGGAAAAGGAACCGTTTGAACAGCTTTGCCAAGAGATCCCGCTCAAGTTAAAATCTTTAAACACGATAATGTTATCTCTGAGTCCCATTTGCGCTATAACCCAATCAACAGAGTCAATAGGATTCTTAAACAAAGCATCGTCGGTTACTCGATCAGGAGGGATGTAAATTACACATACGTAGAGTAGATTGCATCAGCAGTAGCAATCGCAACCCACACTTTTTCAACTGATGCGCTTTCGGACGGGCTTAC
This sequence comes from Wyeomyia smithii, assembly GCF_029784165.1. Classification (NCBI taxonomy): domain Eukaryota; kingdom Metazoa; phylum Arthropoda; class Insecta; order Diptera; family Culicidae; genus Wyeomyia; species Wyeomyia smithii. Next base: position 109,242,603 of record NC_073695.1, on the reverse strand, counting down.
CAAACATGATTTGTGGCTTGAGCGTACAGCGAGTAAAACGCCACCTCTAGGGCGTTTGTTGCTATTGATATCGTGTTAACGGTGAGCAACGTTCCCGTCAAAGCAACCGTCGCTGAATGCTATTTGGTACTCCGAAAGAGAACCACCGACGTTCAGGTAGTACATTAGGATTTTAGACGATGCTGTGGCGACTTTACTCATAGGATGTTTAGTGCTAAGAGGTGAAGAGCCATCAGGACATGAAGAGTTGTTATCGATAATATACTTGCCATGATGGGCCCAACTAATCAAAGCATACGAATTGAAGCCCTAACTATACCAAGAAATTTTGTAGAAGTTCGGAAATTGATTGGTTATACCGTGAGAGCGCTAACAGTTTTGCTCTGCTAGATTTCATTTCTGTCCCAGTGTTCAGCGGAGTTTCCAGAAATTGGAACTGGACGAAATATTTAGGGTGGTGCTTATCGTTAAGGTAGGACGGGGCCATGGAAAGGAGTGGAAAATCTGGTCGTTGCGAATCAGTATTGTGTGCGCAATCTGGTTCAAAGACAATCTTATAAAACTTGGTCATATGAAGAGTAAGTGCCGTATGATCCATGACCCTTCCTGGAGACCGAGTAGCGGTTGTAACCGGATAAGAAACTGGAGAAGTTTGCTACAGAAATCGCAATGGTAAGAAGACAAAAATTACCTTACCGGATGTAACTCTCGTCCCAGGGAAATGAACATGCCGACAGCCTAGCAAGACAAGGATCTGCTCAGCATTTCATTAAACCGGAACCGTTTCTGGGTACCTCCATATCCGCTATTAAAAGGACAACTAGGTATATGGGAAAAGCTAGAAAAAGCATCTTATTGGCAACATGCGCAGGGTTGCAGACAAGCTAAACAGTTTATCTACTCCAACTTTGCGGTTACCAAAAAGCTGTTTAGTTTAACTTGTAGTTAACTACGGATCATTACGGAACTCCTCACCGGACTCTGTCCCGCTCACTATCATTTAAAGAAAATCGACAAAGTCCCAACCGACAATTGTCGCTTCTGCAACGCTGAACCTGAGAGCTCAGCGCATTCATCGAGGTTCAACTTGTCTTCGGAAGTTACCCCCCATTTCCATATCAGGTAAAAACAATATCGCACGCTTAGCCTGGGGGCTGAAAGCGGTCTCGATCAACTAGATTAGTTGAGAGAATTCGTTATCGATATTGTATTTTGGCACATTTTGCATGTGTAGATAAGTACAACGATACACCGTGCCCCAGTGCTAAGTCGAGAAAATTTCCAGCTTGAAAAAATCCTCGACTCGATCGGGAATCAAACCTGATATCACAACCGTGTGGGAGAGCTAGCCGACCGACATCGCTAACCACAGAGCCACGGGGACCACTACCATACCAGGTATGGAGCACCAATCCCAGAACGGTCACTGGCGTTATCGACTATGTTGTTCCGAATTGGGGCACACAGGCTTACAACCAACTAGCTCAGCGGTTCTCAACCTTTTTTTGTTGGCGTACCCCTTGGCGATATTTTGCATATCGGTTGTACCCCCTGGCTTGGAATGTTCTCGCAGAGTGGGAGAGAGTAGTGTTAGATCATGTTGTGGTAGTCTTGTTTAGGTTTCAAATTAAATTATGGTTTGTTTGATTGCTGCATTCATGTTTTAAGAGCAAGTTCTAAAAACAAACGAAGTATTTTAGAGAAAAATTGCTTTGTCCGCCATTACTGATTTTTCTTTCGCGTACCCCCTGAGAGCTTTCGAGTACCCCCAGGGGTACGCGTACCCCATGTGGAGAACCGCTGAACTAGCCCAACTGCGTCAATGGGTTCGAGCATCCTGTCATCTGTGTAAAGCAATCGGGGCCAGCCACAAAGACAATCATTCCTGTCGCAGTGGAACATATACCCATTGCCTTACAGGAATACAAAAAAGACCCTCGTCCCACAATACGACACGAATCTGATCTCGATTGGTACCTTGCCTGACAACGCGGGATATGGTATGGACAGAAGTCCGAACTTACCACTTGCACATGTATAACCATACGCAGGCGCAGTGCACATCCCGACAGAGCAGCGAACGCAAATGAAGCCCGAGGCCACGAAGGTGATTAATGGGTTATTCGGAATATTCTGTTGAATATAAGTGCAAGAGGTGTCGAGAGTGAGCGAGCAGATTCTTTCAAAAAAACATTAGAGATCCCATCAGGTCCCATTCCTTTGTCCTCTTTCAGAGATCTCAATACACAAAAAACGTCTTCACAGGATACAGTTTCAAATGAGAATGTGTCCGAAAGTGAAAAGTTATGCTGAAAAGATGGCAACTGTTGACCGGGCGCTACGAATGTGGTGATACAGAAATCAGCAAAGCCTTCGACAATCTCGTCCGTGCCAGTGTAGTTTTTGTTACCATAAAACATCTCGTTGGACATCGAGTTTGTTTTTCTCATAGACCTGGCGTACGCCCAAAATGAAAATGGTTTGATTTCACTTCTACATTTACGCTGCTGATATGAATTTTCACATGTACGCTGTAATTGTTTTGCTTGTCTACGAAGATCGCTGAAAGTCACACAATCCAATGGGTGCTTCATACGTTTCAATTTCTTATGCGCCTTGTCTTTCCGGCGTAGTAGCCTTGTGAGTTCATGGGTGAACCAAATCGGATTTTTTGGATGACGAGGAAGAGTCATTCGAACATTACGATAAATGATATCGTAAATTACGTCATAGAATTTATCTACAACAACCCTAATATTGCTATGATCGAGGACTTGGTGCCAATTTACAGTTGAGATCTCAGCACCAATAACGTCATAGTTTGCCCTCCTAAAGTCAAAGTAACTCATCTCTCGTTAAGGGGCATAACGTACTGGTTGAAATGATATCTGAATCTGCAATGGAGGATGATGCGGGTCAACTTTACATAAAGGAGCAGCATTTGTGACAGTAATGTTTGACAAGGGCAGTTCTGTGAAGCATAAATCAAGTGTACGACCAAGTACATTAGTTATCCCGTTAAGCTGGACGAATCCACTACTCCATTCTATGAATTCAACTAAGCTTTCAGCATATCGACCTTCACACGATGATGATACATAGCAATTGTTCTCGAGTGTCCATTGAATATGTGGAGCATTCATGTCTCCTAAGACTAGCAAATGAGTCCTATAGTCTAACTGATTCTTAATGGCAATAACATTATAGGTAAATTCGCATAGCTCACGCAGTGAATTATTTGGTTTAAGGTATACGACGCAAATCAAAAGCTTATAGCCACCACCAAGTTCAACTTGCATCCATAGATCCTCGTTAGTCTGCAGTATTTCAAGATGTTGCATCCTCTTTAGAGCCACGTTCCTGTTCGCTAATGCCATACAACCTCCTCCTTGCATTGCAGTCGCTATTAGATCTCGATCTCTTCGATGAATTATAAACTTGGAGTCTGATGGACAGATCTCAGCATCGAAAACCTTGTTCTGGATCCTCGATTCGGTGCCACATATTATATCGTAAGATGAAATGTATTGCTCACGTCTAATGTCGTCTGGTTTACTGCGAACGCCGTAAAAATTTTGGTAAAACAGATTTATGTAATTCCCGAACATTTTGAGAAATTGTCAAGACACAAACAGAGAGGACTTTTACAAATGCAACAAACAAGATTGTGAAAGCAGCGATTAAGGAAGAGTTTGACTTCCGCGTGTTGCTGTCCGTCGTAAGAAGACCAGAAGAAATTGGTAATCAAGCATTCTGACGTTAAGACTGCGTATTTGAATTGAATTTTAAAAGGAAAGATGTTTATTTGTCTACCACCAGGGTTTTGTGCAAACCTCCAATGATTCGAGGCTGTATGTCCGGAAAAACGGCAAAAATACCACTTACTTGGTTGTATGTTGTATTTATGTAACGGCTCTAGACGATCTCCGCCATTTTCTGGGCATCGAGGTGGACCTACGGAATATCCCAGAAGTAAAAGCAGTACATCCAGAAGCTGCTCGAATGATTTGGAATGCAAGTTGCAAAGTCGTCCAATATTCCATACAGACAGAAAAGGAGCTTGCCAGCTTGCCAAACAACCATAAGTACGCAAATCAGATCGGTGGGTTGCTGTATGTAGTCGTTAACATACGTCCAGACATCGCAACAGGGCGTCCCTTGGGAAGAAAGACGAGTAATCGTTCTTCACCTGAATGTGTGGAAGCCGAAAAAGTGTTATGGTATCCGAAGGATACGAGGGACCACGAGCTGGTACACCGTTACACTAATTGGAACTAATTCTCTTTAGGAATAAAATACACTTCTCTTGCCGCGATGTTCATTTCTCTTATACTTATACTTCGATTACACACAGAGTTACATTTATATTAGCAGCGTTTGAAAAGCCTTCAGGAATTGGTTTTCGCTTCATTTGGTTCAACTAGTGTGAAGTTTCTGTAATAAGACAGTGCAATGATAACTTATTTATACGTTGAACAGAATCAAATTTACACTAGCCTTCAAAACGCATCCCTGTGATTTCTGTGATCCACGGTAGAAAATCGTGAACCTTCGTGAACACATCATAGGTCTTGGTAGAACACTTGTCAGGAATAGAGAACCATGCGTAGGATAAAACGCCTCCCAAAAACCATCGGTCAGCATTTTTGAAGAACAGCCCTCCTCCAACATAACCCTGGCAGGTACTTGAGCCGTTTTTATACCCGGCACAAATTTTTTCTCCGTCAAGAGTTTTACCGAATTTATCACGATTGGCTCGCAAGCAGTCATTCGAATCGATCACTGGGAGGTTTCTTATTTTCAAGACCCTTGGAAAAACTTGGTCACGGTTTTTATAATGCCACCCAACAACGGTGCCAAGTTCTCCCGTGATATTTGTCTTCAAATATATGCATGCTGGCTGAATGTAATTGGTATACTCAATAGCAGTTTGAAGTTCAATTAACGCCATGCCATATGTATCATTCACGTTCCGTTCTAAAGTATATAGCTTGTTGGCATCATGTATCTGCATAGTACCTCTAGATTCAAAGTATACATATTGTGAATCCCCACACCTACAAACACGTCTTGTGATGCAATCATGTTCAATTGGTCATCAACAATACAATAACCTGCCGTCAGAATGTACTGTTGGTGAATGATGGTTCCACCGCAGAAGTATATGTACGAGGTCCTATTCCGACGAAAGATAGCCACGTGCCAAGGCCATTATCCATGAAAGGTTTCCTGTTCATTTCCATCTCTCATTGGCCAACGGCTCTTGATTTTCCGTTCACCGCAGTTATCTCCAGTATCTGGAAAAATCAAAAATATAATCAATTACTAAATATTGTTTTCATCATAGGTATAATTTTCTATTTTTCGTAAATGCAAACTTCTTACAATGAACTCTAACATCGGCTTATTTTGTGTTGTCTGAATGGACATATATACTGAAAAGGGGACAACAAAATCAAACAATTCAGGTTTGTTTTTGCAATCAAGGGCAGTATAGAAAAATAAATAAAGGTGAAAATCACAGTGTAAATAAATAGTGGTACAATACGATAATTTCAGTTTTCGTAAATAATGAAAATTGTGAATTGTCTGTTTAACCCTATTTGTCATGTGATGGTTTCTATGCTAAAGATAAATCGTGCATTTTCGAATTTCTCCGATTCAAATGAAACTTTGAACATGTGTTTGACTTAGCTAATTACCTATTTTCACGAGTGAACAGATTTTAGACTCAAATAGTAATTTTTGTAAGAGACGTATACACTCAATTTAGCATAAACTGTTAATTGCAAAATAGTAAGTACTCTGGTAAGCACTCATCAATTTTCATGATTCGAGGTATATTTCACACTGTTTTTCAACTTTTTTTCTAACTTAGGGTCGTAGCCAGTTGAGTGCCCGAAAACGTTTATCTCTGAACAAATGCATTCACGCTGGTGCTGTAGGATACTGTCGATGTATATGAACAGTAGATAATAGAACATAACTAAACTCAAATAATTTATTTCATACAAAATCTTACATTGGAAATTTATTCCTGTATTTGCGCTGATCCATGGCAAGTAATACTGCACACTTACGAACGCTGCGTAACCTTCCGTATAACATTTGTTAGATCCGTCAGTTCGTTGTTGTGAGATCGACACGATTCCACCCAAAAACCACTTGTCACCTCTTTTGAAAACTAAGCCCCCTCCGCTGTCTCCATTACAGACACTGGTTCCATTTTTATATCCAGCACAGAATAGATCGTGGCTCAGAGTTTGACCGAAAAGAGCTCGATTAGTTGCCAAACAGATTAACGGGTCAATTACTGGAATCATTGCCTTCTTCAATTCTGGAAATGTTTCATCTTTTTCCGTTAATCCCCATCCTACGACAGCTCCGATCTCTCCGGTAATGTTCGACGTCAAATTCATGCATACCGGTAGGACATGATCGTTAAATACAATAAGAGAATTAAGTTGGATCAATCCAATGTCGTTTACTAATTTCGTGAAATTCTGAAATTTATGAATCTTTTCCACATGATGCTTTTGGGCGAACTGTGGATTCTCCTCATCCAGGTTGTGAATTCCGACACGCACAAAAATATTTTTCGGTGCAAGCAGATAACCGTTGGCCCTAATCACGCAATGTGCGGCTGTCAGAATGAAATGGTTGCTAATTACAGTTCCACCGCAGGTGTAGTTAGTCGAGCCCCTATTTTTATGGAAAATGGCGGCATGCCAAGGCCAATCCCCAGCAGCAGTGTCCTGCCCTTGTACGATTAACTGGTTGCCATAGTTTTTCGGAACACCACACTTTGCGCGATCACAACCAACAGAAGCCAACAATACCGAAGTTACGATCGCTATGATTTGCATTTTTGTTTTTATGAGGTTTAATCAATCGTATTGCGATAACAAAAAACACTAAGTGAATAAGAAGTTATAATTGTGAACCGATCGCGTTGAAAGTTGAACGTTTACTTATCTTTCAACGCATTCAACTTTTTTGAAATGACAGACACTTATATGTGTGTTATCATTTGGAAATACCTGAAGATTTTAAGAATGAAATGTGTTCCTATGTTGGGAACAAAATCTTTCAACGTAATAACCTAATCAATTTACAAAACTAATATGTTACCACATTTTAATGATTTTGCAAATTCTTTGGCAATTTTTAGATCTTTTGGATGTGTATCCTGCCACATCAATTGACCCTTGACTCTCTTATCAAAATCGTGTTTGCTACAATTCTCACAGTGGAGCAGTTATTTACTGAACTGATGACATAAATGTTGCGTTATCAACACTGTTTTTGACTACTAATGCACAAAAAGAAGATAACGAATGTTTTGTTTCTTCAGAACAAGTTTTTGCTAAATTTGGGAATTCAATTAAATAAGTATCAATGTTATTTTATTCGTTCACTTAGAATCCTGATACGAAAGTAACCGATCTAGTATCCCATTATCGTACCTAATTAATATATCAGATAACATGAATGGTAGGTGATAATGATTTTATAAAATTGCAACCTTATTAAGAGAAGCTTGGATTTTCCAATCTCGACCGCAAAATGTGTATTCTGTTGCATTGTGTATGTATTCGAGTTTGATAATTTCGACCGAAACTGGGAAACGGTCTTTTTCGAAGAAGAAACTGATTAAAAATAGGTTACGTGTGACTATGAAGAACAAAAGGTTATCAAAAATGGCTTTGGTTAGTTGTGAGTACGATAGACTGAAGGAATTCGCTGTTGGTTATATAATTGCTAAATTTTTAGCGAAAAAAGCTTCATAAGAAGATGATCTTGAATTTCTGTTAAGTTTTCAAAGACAAATAAACAGTTTTATTTTATTTTGGGTTCCCAACACAAGACTCGACTCGTCCACCATAAGCACTTGTACAGGGAGGATATGTCGTATCAGGTAAATTCTGTGGTAAACTATGTGAGAACAAAAGAAGGAACATATTTTTGCACGAACAATATGGGTATTCATGTCGAGCTCGTATACAAATAACTAACCGTGAAAATACTCACCTCCATTGACGACGCGTAATAAAAGATACACGGTTTACGGCTGGGTACCGTGACTGCGGGTAATTCCGAGCAGCGCATTTTTCCGAGCACTCATCTTTAAAAAATGTTTTTCAACGGTAAATTTTACTAAAACATACTTAATTTCTATACTATCATAGCAGGCTATGCTATGCACGTGATAAAGTACACAAATTAGTTGTGTTTTAGTGAAATTTACTGTTGAAAAATAGTTTTATAAGATAAGTGCGTGAAAAATGTGCTGCACGGAATTACGCGCAGTCACGGTATTTATATACAAGTTTGACATGAAGACCCCTAATGTTTCTACTTATGCAAAGTATTTGACTGCTTTTATCCCTCTAGTGCCCAATGTGGTATTCTGGTGGGCTTTAGTCAAACCTCTAAAAAGCTTCAACAAACAATTAAAAAGTGTTTATAATGATTCATAGTGATTTTACCGAAGCCCGTCTAGAAATTAACTTGGGCACTAGAGGGTTAAATTGATCGTTCTATTTTTTTTAGTAGCGACTATTTTTAAATTCGTGTTTTATTTTCCATTAATGATGTCACGCAAAATTTGGAAAAAATTAACTCCCCCCCCCTTTGTCACAAACTATCACAACTAATTCCCACTTAGTTACGTCACTTTTTTATACCACCCTTCCCCCTTCTTTGGTTATAATTGGCAATTTTCGAACGATTTGAAAGAAAAACTGAAACTAGAAGGAAAAACCTAAATTAATCCACCTAGCGGTCAGACTCAGCCTTTCTCATTCAAACTTACTATTTGTAAAAATAGATTTACATGAATGCTTAAATCCAATAGAGGTTTATTCACTCTTTGGGTTCTGAAATATTGATGTTGTAATTAAATTATAAAATATGAAATTTGACGTAATTTTAGTGCTTAAGAAATAGCGAAATAAAAGAAATGACTCTTAATTTCGAACAATTTAATCACGAGCGATACCGGGAACGTTCAGATAGTACGATACCACATTTAAATCATGTTGAGGCCATATATATTGATCAAAGCAGGTAAGGTGTTGAATAGTTTTGAATTTTTTTTCTTCCCAAAACTTTTGAACAACATATCAAATTGTTATGAAGTTTGTTATTTGTAAGTTTGAGAGATGACTCGTTTGTATGATACTAGTTATGTTCAAATAAGTCGTGTAATACTTGAGATAATAGACTTTCGTTGTTCTCAAAAAGAAACATAACAATTGCTTAGATTTGATTACAATCAAATGAAAAGGTAACGTATAGGGCAGCCAAACTTTGAAACCACGTGTTCAATCATAATTCATCAGTTAACCCTTAACTAGCCCGTTCATCTGATATCAATATTGTTCAAATCGGTTGTGTAGTTTCTAAGATAATAAAGTTTCGTGATTTTCACATCCCGATACATTACAGACGAAGTTACAGTCCGATTACAGCAAAATTCAATAGGGTGTTATGAGGCAGCTAGTCTTTTTATTTGATACTAGTTCTGTGGAAATCGGGTCAACCATCTCTGAGAAAAGTGAGTGAGTTCAAGTTGTCTTCGGAATATGTTTCTTTTCATAGCTGGATTTCACATTTTTAAACATAACAGGCAAAGTAATAAACCGTTCGTAAAAAAAATCATTAGGGTCTTATGGGGCAACAAAACCTTCCATATGACACTGATTTATAAAAACCGGTCCAGCCATCTCTGAGAAACATGAGTGATATTAAATAGTCTCCAGAACACGTTTCTTTCCATAACTTTTGATACATAACCTCTAAACTAGAAATCAGATTACAATAAAATTCAATTGGGTCTTATAGGGCAACTAGGCCTTTCATTTGCAATTAATTTCATTAAAATCGGATTGGTCAGACCATCTCTGACCAAAGTGAGTGCGTAAAAAAGGTGCACATACACACGTACACACGTACACACCCACACACAAACATATACTCCTATATATGCTTATATGCAGAAAATGCTCGATTCGTTGAGCTGAGTCGAGTAGTATATGACATTCGGCCATTTGGATCACTTTTCTACCTTTTCATTAGCCAGTGATCGTTAGGAGAAAGTCAATATGTTTACTTTCATTATGTGATTTAACATTTTTATGAACAACGGACAAAGTTACAATCCGACTGCAATGAAATTCAATAGCAACCTATGGAGCAACTAGACCTTTCATTTGACACTAATTTTGTGAAAATCGGTTCAGCCATCTCTGAGAAAAATGAGTGAGTTTAAACAACCTCAGGATAACTTTTCTTTACATAACTTTTGAACCATATGTTTAATCATAACGAAATTCAAAAGTTAAGGGTTCTGGAGACAGCCCGATCATTTGGCACCAGTTTTATTGAAATTGGTTGTGTAGTTTCTGAGATATTGATGTTACGTGATTTTTACATTTTGATACATAACCTCTAAACTAAAAATCCGATTACAATGACATTCAATAGCAACCTATGGCGCAACTAGACCTTTCATTTGCAATTAATTCCATGAAAATCGGTCCAGTCATCTCTGAGAAAAGTGAGTGAGAAAAAAAAGTTGCACATACACACACACACATACACACATACATACATACATACAGAAAATGCTCAGTTCGTCGAAAGGGGTCTAGTGGTATATGACATTCGGCCATTGGGACCACTTTTATACCTTTGGTTTTTCCAGTGATTGCTATACCTTTCTAGGAGAAAGGCAAAAAGATTATAAGAAACAACTAGGAATGGCGTTTAATCATTAGTCCAAGGATTCTGTTGATGAAGTCATATATCGACGACATAGAAACTCGAGGCAGTAACTGCAGCATCATTGCTGATTTCTGGAAGACCATTCTTGTTTAGTTACTCTCCTTCAATCAAACTCCCAACCCAAATCTTCTCCACATGTTAGTAGAGTTGAGAGTGACTAGAAAATGAATGAAATTACTATGTCATTCATAAACAAACATGCACAGTAAAACAGAACTATCGAACATTATCCTTTTTAAATGAAAAAAAAAATTGTCATATATTTTATCTTAAGTGAATCATAAACAAAACCTAAATATATCCACCTAGCGGTAAGACCCAGCCTTTTTTATTCGAACTTATTATTTGTTAAAATAGATTTACTACAACACTTAAAAAATACACCATGATAATTTCTGCTGGATTTGTTATTCATTCTAAATAAAAAGAATTTGGTAGCCAACAGCACAACTATACCGAACATTTAAAATATCTATACCTATAAAAATGCAGTCCGGTCTGTCTGTCGGTCTGTCTGATCCATATAGGCTCGGAAACTACCGAACCGATCGACGTGAAAATTTGTATGTAGGGGTTTTAGGGGCCGAGAAAGGTTTTAATGATAGTTTGAGACCCCTCCCTCTTCTGAAAAAGAGGGCCCCCATACAAATGAAACACAAATTTCTGCACATCTCAAAAACTAACCAAGCAAATGAAACCAAATTTGGCATGTGGATGTTTTTAAGAGTGACAAATATGTCCAAATTAGTTCGACACCCCTCCTTTTTCTGGAAGGAAATGAAACTCAAATTTCTGCATATCTAGAGAACTTACCAAGTAAATAGAACCAAATTGGGTAGGTGGATGTTTTTAGGGGTAACAAATGTATCCATAATGATTTGACACCCCTCCCTCTCCAACAAGGGAGGGGTCCCATACAAATGAAACACGAATTTCGCACAGCGCGAGAACCAATCAACCCAATACAATCAAATTTGGTATGTGGAGGTTTTTAGGAGTAACAAGTATGTCCATAATGGTTCGAAACCCCTCCCTATTCTGGAAGCGAGGGGTTCCATACAAATGAAACACAAATTTCCGCACATCTAGAGAACTAACCAAGTAAATAGAACCAAATTTGGTAGGTGGATGTTTTTAAGGGTAACATATATATACATAATGGTTTGACACCCCTCCCTCTTCTATAAGGGAGGGGTCCCATACAAATGATACTCAAATTTCGCATAGCTCGAGAACCAATCAAGCAAATATAACCAAATTTGGCAAGTGAATGTTTGTAGATGTAACAAACATGTCCATAATGTTTCGACACCCTTCCTTCTTCTGGCATGTCTCCAAATGCCATTTTGAAATCCAAGATGGCGACTTCCGGTTTCTGAAAAACAGCGGCAAATGACCAGATACCACCCAATTTGGGTATTTCTGGAATTGTTATAATGCACTGAAGCCAAAAATCGACCTCAGAAAACATTTCTAATTCTAAGATGGCGACTTCCGGTGTCTGGAAAACAGCCGAAAATGACCAAATTACACCCAATATGAGTGTTTCTTCATCCAGAATGACGCTCAGAGGCCAGAAATTGTCTCCTAATGCCATTTTAAAATCCAAGATGGCGACTTCCTGTTCCTATAAACCAGCGGCAAATGACCAAATACCAACCAACATGAGTATTTCCGGAATTGTTATGATGCACTAAAGCCACAGAACGACCTCAGACAACATTTTGAATTGTAAGATGGCGACTTCCGGTGTCTAGAAAATCAGCCGAAAATGACCAAATTTCACCCAATATGAGTGTTTTTTCAACCAGAATGACGCTCAGAGGCCAAAAACTGTCCCCTAATGCCATTTTGAAATCCAGGATGGCGACTTCCGGTTTCTGAAAAACAGCGGCAAATGACCAAATACCACCCAATTTGGGTATTTCTGGAATTGTTATAATGCACTGAAGCCGAAAATCGACCTCAGAAAACATTTCTAATTCTAAGATGGCGACTTCCGGTGTCTGGAAAACAGCCGAAAATGACCAAATTACACCCAATATGAGTGTTTCTTCATCCAGAATGACGCTCAGAGGCCAGAAATTGTCTCCTAATGCCATTTTAAAATCCAAGATGGCGACTTCCTGTTCCTATAAACCAGCGGCAAATGACCAAATACCACCCAATATGAGTATTTCCGGAATTGTTATGATGCACTAAAGCCACAGATCGACCTCAGACAACATTTTGAATTGTAAGATGGCGACTTCCGGCGTCTGAAAATCAGCCGAAAATGACCAAATTTTACCCAATATGAGTGTTTTTTTGTTCTGTATGCCTGAAGGGCACTGGGTACTGAAATGCCACTGCGACATTCTTGCTGATTGTCTTTTGTGGCGGGCCCCGATTGCTGTGCACAGGTTACGGATTGTTCGTACTCATTGATGGAGTAGAACTGTTTTGTTGTTAACCTGTACCCCAATTAGGTACAACATAGTTGATGAAACTAATGACCTGCTTGGGATTGGAGCTCCATACTTGGTATGGAGTTAAAAGGTAACTTCCTAAGAAGTTGTACCTAGAGGAAGCAAGAGCTTCGCAAGAGCAAACGCTCTGAACTCTCTGGTTCAGATTTGCAGAATCGGCAGGTGTCGTTCAACACTACGCCGATTTTCTTTAAATGATAAAAAGCGGGACAGTGTCCGGTGAGGAGTCTCGTGATTATCCGTAGGTCACTACGATTTGGACTAAGTAGCTTTCTGGCGGTTCCAGGGTTCGGATAAATAAACTGTTTAGCTTGTCTACAACCCTGTGCCTGTTGCCATTGGGATACTATTTCTAGCCTTTCCCAAGTTAGTAGTTCGCTTTTGATAGCGGAAATGGACGTACCCAGAAACGGCTCGGGGCCAATAAACCGCTGAGCTGATCCCTGTCTTGCTAGGTAGTCAGCGTGTTCATTACCCTCGACTCCGCAGTGTCCGGGCACCCAAAACAAAAAAACTGAATTCTGTCGAGAAAGTTCCCGTAGAGTTTCAATGCATTCCCAAACAAGTTTGGAAGCGCATTTGGCGGACTTAAGTGCTAGTAGTGCTGCTTGACTGTCCGAGAATATACCGATTTTTGCATGTCTGTAGTTGCGTTGCATATATGGCATATACCTCTGCTTAAAAACGGTGGGCCATTTTCCCAGGGAAAACGTTTCCCTGATACCGGGTCCGTATATACCAGATCCCGTTAGGGATCCCATTTCCGAGCCGTCCGTATAAAAACTGACGATGCCAGGTGGAAGATTATGCCCTCCATTGTTCCACATAGAGCGGTTTGTTTCAATCACTCTATATGGAATATCCATGTTGGTCCTAACGTCCATCCAGTCGGAGACTGTGGTTAATAGCGGAGTTAGTTTGAACTCCCTAAGTATGCGAAGGTGGCCGATTTGGTCCCCTTCAAGTGTGGTTTTCCTCCTTTGCAACCTCAGAGCGCCAAGCTCTGCTTCCTTTTTCACATGAAGATGTGAAGGTAGTAGGCAGAGCATAGCTTCCATGGCTGCAGTTGGAGTTGTTCGCATAGCGCTGGTAACCGAAAGACATGCAAGTCTTTGAACTTTTTTGAGTTTGGCTTGCGCAGTCACTTCGTTCACCTTAGGCCACCACACTAGGGCAGCATAGGTGATTCTTGGTCGGGCAATGGTCTTGTAAGACCAGAGTGCCAAGTCTGGTTTCAGTCCCCAGGTCTTACCGAACAGAGTTCTGCAGGCCCGGATCGCTGAGATCGCTTTCTTAGCGGCATGATCCAGTTGCGCAGACCAGTTCAGTTTCTTGTGCAGAATAATTCCGAGATATTTGATTTCATTGCTGAAGCCCAGTCTAACTCCATTCAGTATTGGAGGAGTGATGGAGATCGTCCTTCGTCTGCCGAATGGAATTAGGACTGTTTTTAAGGGGTTTATGTTTAGACCCTCCTGTAAACATCATGACATGGTGGTATTCAGAGCCGTTTGCATTCGGCTCGACGACGACATTCGACAATATGAGTGTTTCTTCATCCAGAATGACGCTCAGAGGCCAAAATTTGTCCCCTAATGCCATTTTGAAATCCAAGATGGCGACTTCCGGTTTCTATAAACCAGAGGCAAATGACCGAATACCACCCAATATGAGTATTTCCGGAATTGTTATGATGCACTAAAGCCACAGATCGACCTCAGACAACATTTTGAATTGTAAGATGGCGACTTCCGGCGTCTGAAAATCAGCCAAAAATGACCAAATTTTACCCAATATGAATGTTTCTTCATCCAGAATGACGCTCAGAGACCAAAATTTGTCCCCTAATGCCATTTTTAAATCCAAGATGGCGACTTCCGGTTTCTGAAAACCAGCGGCAAATGACCAAATTCCGCCCAATTTGGGTATTTCTGGAATTGTTATAATGCACTGAAGCCAAAAATCGACCTCAGACAACATTTTGAATTGTAAGATGGCGACTTCCGGTGTCTGGAAAACAGCCGAAAATGACCAAATATCACCCAATGCGAGTGTTTCTTTAACCAGAATGACGCTCAGAGGCCAAAAACTGTCCCCTAATGCCATTTTGATATCCAAGATGGCGACTTACGGTTTCTGAAAAATAGCCTGAAGTGACCAAATGCCACCCAATATGTGTATCACCGGATCCAGAATGATGCAAGGAGCTAAAAATTGACCTCAGACACCAGTTTGAATTGCTAAATGGCAACTTCTGGGAAACAGCCGAAATTAACCGAATACTACTACATATGGATATTTCCGTAATCGAAATGATGTATAGAAGCTACCGCCTGACCGTGTACTTCTCGCTGAAGCGAAGGCCCACTTTCCTCGACCTCCACCCAATCTTCAGCTTATTCCTTTCCAACGTGGTGAAGTACTGAATCCGTACCCGGCAAGTTATGAATCTGACTCACTCAAGAGCAGGGTTGATATTTGTTGACACTCTTGAGTGAAAGTGAAAAAAAGCATCCATAAACGTTATATTTTTACAATTCTTTCAGAGTTCTCCCTTCCCGCTTTTTGCATTGAAGTGAACTGTCAAAGCCAAAAGTCGAGGATGTTGTCATTCCGATAAAACCAATCAATTCAAATGATATAAACAAATCGCAAGGAATCAATGAATTTGAAATTTTCAAAATTATCAAATTGAACACTAAAATAGGCGAGACGAAGTTTGCCGGGTCAGCTAGTAACATATGAACATACATTAACACATATACATGCAAACAACATTGAATTCATACAAATATATATATGATGCGATTTTGTTTTTGATCGTGGTGTAATCGATTTGTACTCATATACTGCGTATAAATATTCGGAGTGTTTATGTCAACGTTAGTCAGTAGATTTCAAATAATGTATAATTAAAGGTTCAGTTCAAATCGTCAATCAGTTCGGACGTGTTTTCAAGTCGCTTCCGACCTCGCGCATGCTAAGCTTTTCTTTATTTATTATTGTTTATTTGGTTATGTTTTTCTGTGTCGATTTTTGTGCCGGTTTACCGATTTTTGTTCAATTAACGTCAACATGACCAAGGTCTGCAAAATTTTCGCCAAAGATTCCTTTGTGTTATGGTCTTGTGTCGGATGTACCCGGAAGTTCCATGCAACTGGGATTGGAATACCGGTGACCCGCAGCTCTGTCCGCATTAAAAAAGTCGACCAACTTACGGTAGACCCAACTTCGTTCTTGCTTCCGTGCTGCGAGGAATGCCAATCGTTAGTCACTACGACATTTGAATGAAATGCTAGCGGAGCAACAAAAGCTGATTTTAAAGCAGCAAAAAGAATTGGTCGATGCCAACCAACGCATTGCTGCCGATGTAAGCAAACTTAGTGTAATGGGTGCGCTGTTTTCCCATATGGAACAACAAATTAAAGAAACGGTGTCAGTGGTCAACCTCACAAAAGTTGAAAATGCTGTGTCAACATTATCGCGGGACATCAAAGCCGCTAATAATACGAAATCAAATGATCTCGTGGATATAAAAAAACCATTTGACGACCCTTTCCAACATTTCTTCTGAGGCAACGAGGGATCGTATCGATGAGTATGAAACTGATCTTACAGACGGTTTAGAAAGGAAGTTGAAGCGCATTGCTAGAGAAGTGCACGAGCTCTGCCGCAGTAAATATGGCAGCACAGTGCACTGAACACAGCTCGGCTCTATCGCACACCGCAGAGGAAGCGTCTAATCTGCTAAAGGAGAATGTTTTATCTGAAGTGAAATCTCTCGGTAATGCGATATAGAACCTAGAGCGCGGATTGAAAAAACGCTATCAATCAGAATATCAAAGCTCCACCTCAAACACTTCTAAGTTTGCAAGCTGAACTTCATGCAGAAAATGCTGAAAAATCAGGATGGCGCCTCATAGGCAGTAAAAGAATTTGGAAAGCGGATTGGACCGACTATGACGAACGAAAAAAGCGTCGGATGCAGCAGCAAAAGAACGCAGAAGCTGCCAGGAAACGAAGGATACGACGGAAACAGGCTTACCTCAACAATACCAATAACAATACTCACAACAATAACAACAACAACCGAAACAACAACGGCAATAACAACCGCAACACCAATAACAACAAGTACAACAATAACAACAACTACAACAATAACAACAACAATAGTCGCAACAATAACGACAACAACATTATCAACAACAACAATAACAACTACAACAATAGCAACTATAACAACAATCAGAATTACAATCGCAACCTCAATAAAAACTACAACCAACTACCGCCTGACCGTGTACTTCTCGCTGAAGCGAAGGCCCACTTTCCTCGACCTCCACCCAATCTTCAGCTTATTCCTTTCCAACGTGGTGAAGTACTGAATCCGTACCCGGCAAGTTATGAATCTGACTCACTCAAGAGCAGGGTTGATATTTGTTGACACTCTTGAGTGAAAGTGAAAAAAAGCATCCATAAACGTTATATTTATACAATTCTTTCAGAGTTCTCCCTTCCCGCTTTTTGCATTGAAGTGAACTGTCAAAACACCTCATTATATTTCATGCGATGGAAGCAAGACAACAAAATCAATTTATCAGTTAACGAAGATTGTCAAAGCATCGGTCAGTGTCAGTGAAAAAGTGTTTCGGTGAGGTTAATTTTGGTTGAGTGGACTGTTTGTTTTTCTTTTTCGCTTTGAAGTGAAGACTATTGGGTTGATTTGTCGACAAATATTATTCCGTAACCGTGAACGATGCGCGCGATCTATTTCATCTGAGTTTAACAGCACGTTACTAGGACGAAAATCTAGTGTATCTGAAAGAGTGCTGCGATCATTGGAAGTGAAAATTGAAAATGATCGGCTGTAATTTCCGAAGAATTTTGCTGGGGAAAATGACTTTTATCAGCACTGCTCCTGGGACCTCTTCAGCTGTACCGCGTTCTTACCATCTAGCTGGTAGCCACAACAATAACAACAATTTTAGGTCGACAGGTTTCCCATGTGATGGATGTTTTTGTAAGCATTCGTGTTTTCAAAATCAGTGACGGCATTGGGATTCGAACCCAGGCGTCGAGCGTGGTTGGCGGAGACTAGGGTGCCAATCATCGTATGGAAAAAAGTGACCAGAGAATTTCAAAAAGAAACCCTATACAAAATATTCACCTGCTCAAAAAAGTTGAAGAGGTTGTTTATAAGACACGACCGAAAAGGTAACGTAGAATACGATGGTCTTATGCCAATGTATTTCTTGGAATAGGTTTGGGAATACACTGAATTGGGGTTAATTCTTCAGATAAACTTTGAGATTAATTGTGTTTGTCAATGCCATTTATTGACAAGTGAATATTTTTTCAACTTGGCAAATTTTTTATTTAGTTTTGAATGATTCACAGTGATAATCAAATTCTACATGAGGTGATTTGTTAGCAATTACACTACCCGTCATAAGTTTGGAATCGCTTTACTGAGTATTGCAACACCCAGTTTGAATATTGCAACGCCTCCCGAAAGGTTTAGCATCACCTGGATAGGCGGATATCTCGTGTTTTTGACAACCTAGAAAGTTGCGGTTTCCAGCAAACTTGTTCCGAAGGTCAAAGGCTACTGTATGGTGGCCAATTCAGTGTGAAATTTTACCGCTATGTGGTGCTAGTGGGCAAACAATAACACACGTATTTTGAACTTAACTAATCTCACGATTCCGACCAGCCAGAAAGTTGCGGTGTTCAGCAAACTTGTTCAGAAGGCTAAAGGCTTCTACATGGTAGACAATTTAATACTGAATTACCTCGATATGCGGCGCTAGGGTGCATGCAGTTTTTAATATTTAGACTTCAACTTATCGCGTGATTATTACTACCCACAAAGTTGCGGTGTTCGGCTTGTGCCACCAGTTCTGGTCAAGCATATTACAGTTAAAGTTACAGAAATTTGCCCATTTTGAGTGATGCTAAACTTTTCGGGGTGTTGCAATATTCAAACTGGGTGTTGCAATACTCAGTAAAGCGATTCCAAACTTATGACGGGTAGTGTATATATGAAAATTTCAACCGCTATACTGCTAGCCACGCACGCTATATAGCAAGCCACGCACTCTAGCCACACGCTCTATAGACATGCACAGACACGCTAGACATTCACACGCTATATAGCAAACCACGCACGCTATATAGCAAGCCACACGCGCTATAAACATGCACACACGCGCTACAGGCATGCATACACGCCATAAACATACACACACGCTTTAAAGCAAGCCACACACGCTAGCCACACACCTTATATATTAGGGACACACGCTACAAATATTCACACACGTTATGTGCACACACCCTATTTATACATACGCTGGATGATGGTGGCTTCTCAAACCACCTGGCGGTGCGAGTCTCTTTTAGTTTCGGGTTGTATTTGCCCAACGATATCTGAATCGGATTACCGCTGGTGGGGTCCAACTCAGATCGAAGGGGAGCCGAACTGAAAGAGATAAGAACTGCAGCTAACCACTACCACCGCCGCTGTTGTCCGCTTCTGATCCCATCGCCTACTGCCATCGGTGTTGATGTCCGATGCTGCTGCCTGCTGCTAGTAAACTGATTTGCTTGATTGATTGATTGATTGATTCCTTTTGAAGGGACTTTAACCCCAAACGGTCATTCGTCCCTAAACTGATTTGCTTGAGGAGAAACAGTCTCTTATATAGCCCAAAGAGTGCATTCCCGGCTAACTAGGTACACCATTCTGTCGTCCTATTTAGGGAAAGGCAGCAAGCGACCAATCAAAAATCGACATTTGCGTTTCGACATTGTTCAACAATTTTCAATATAACAATAGTTTGAACAATCAGATTACAAGTTTCTGCATTTGGACGGGTGCTCAAATGATTTTCCAATCGATTGCTGCAAAAATGACAGAAATCGGTTGGAAACTGACTGCGTGTAAAACGTTTGAAATTGGACAATTTTTGTGACGCTCTCGATGTTTTCGGTTTTGAAATTGGATCCCTGTATTGAAATTGGGTCCCTGTAATTGTTGCCGTAAGACGTATTCTAGGTCAAAATACCCTGTACAAAATTTTAGTTAAATCGGAATTAAAATGGGGTGGCGTAAAAAGATTGAAGTTTGGAGTTTTTGAATAATGGAAAATCACCCCAGGGGGGGAGGGGGTACGTGAAATTTCGGTTTTCGAATTTTTTTTTAATGTCAAATAACATAAAAACGCATGAAACGTCGAGCATTGGTGTCATCTGAAAAAATTTTTTTTGAAAAAATCGACTCTCTGGGACTTAGTCGTTTTTTCAATTGTGGAAGGCGGAGATTAAAACATTTAGAATTTATTTGATGAAATTGATCTCTAGTCTCTCGAAATAGCCTGTATAATGATATACACTATAACTAGCATCGAATACATCATGTTTCATTAGGGTGGTTAATTTATTCGACCTAGGGTGGTTCATAATATTGTGTAAAAATGAGTACAAAATGAAAAAAATCACTTTTCACTGAATACCAAAAGAAAAGTTCCTTAAAATATAATATTTGTTGTATGATTGTCGTTAGGGTGGCAATGTTGAATTAGAGAAAATACCATGTATGATGGCAAGATATTACGAAACAAATTTAAAAAATGTTTCAAACAACTACTCTGCGCAAAAAAAATTATTTCAACCAAAATTAAGATTGTGTCTCGCGGAAAATGTTGAATGCTTTCATGTCATTTGCAAAATCAGGAGGTGCATGGAATTTGAATATTCGAAAAATCTTTTCGATTCCAAGTGTCTTAGAAGTACATGACACGGTGGACACTGATGGAATGTTTTTTTTTATTTTGTCTGAAAAATCTACTCTCTAGAACATTTGTACTTGTTCTTTCGAATGTTGTACCAGACGATTTATTCGTTTTATTTACCACAATAATGTCCTTTGCCAGCACTTGATCGAACACACAGTGCTCTGGCTTACTCTGGCTTATATAATCGGACAATAGACTGTATCGATGTTATTCCCCTTGGGTGATTTTTCGGTTTTCAAAAAGTCCAAACTTCAATCGCTTTGCGCCACCCCATTTTAAGGCCGATTGAGCTGAAATTTTGCACAGGGTGTTTTTTCGAGCAGGTGAACATTTTGTATAGGGTTTTTTTTTTTTTTGAAAATTGAGATGACCATTTTGGCTGGCACCCTAGCGGAGACGTTACCAACCACGCTAGGCCCCCGCCCGATAGGATTTTCATTTGTTTAACAAAGTTTCATATTTTTCAATCTTCTACAACTTTTCTGAACAATCTATTCCTTTATCTCTTAACACAAGAAAGTTAGTTCTATTTATTTTTAGCATAGAAACTTTTCATAATTCTTGATAATTTGCGATTGTGCGGGTCATTCAATTGTTCCAAAGACACTATTAAGCTAGGATGAAGGCGAAGGGCGCTATGGAATTAGGTTCTACTTTTTGCCTTATTGGACCACTGTGTACTGGCTAAATATATTCATTCAAATCAGAGCCATTTGAAATTGAATGATTTGAAATGGAGATATTCTGATTGAGGAGTGTAATAAAAATCATGTACATAATCTTAGTCATCGTTATTAGTCAAGAAGTTAGCTTTTACAGAAAAAAGCACATGAAATTCACTTTTATGCATCGAATGTGTTGGCCTACTAACATCAGGTGTTAAGTTTTTAATAACCCAAAAGCAGTTTAAATTTTCCTGCTATCTTACACTCGATATTAGAGCTAATTTTATACTACGTGATAATGACTCAATCATATTGGTGGAAACAAAAACACCCCATGGTTTTGCCCGATTATGACCGTATCTGATGAAATAATATGCGCTCTAAGCATGAAATTCAAAACATGGCTATGTCTACGTTAATTAAGTGGTATGCAGCATAATTTATTGATGCTCAACATGCACCCTTGTTGCCCTGTTTAAATATTGTTTTCGTTTTTTACTGATTTGTTCTCCTTATGTAAATTTCTACGGCGCCAAGTGATGTTATAGTTTCTTATTGATTGGTCAAGAAGTGAACGGCTAGTTGTGAAAGTCCATGTATAAATAAATACCTACATTATATTAACATCAAGATTTATCGTTAGTTTAAAGAGTTATCTGTTTGAAAATATTACCCATGCGCTTTACTCTTTGTGAAACCATTAAGAAAGATTTAATTTTATAGCTGACTGTTGCTTCCAGGTCATTCATGACACTGGTGCCATGCCATCCGTTTTAGTGCATTGTGCAAGCAATCGTAACAAATAGCCGGTGCCTGAATCGTAAACCATCAGATTTAGAACCGGAAGATACGGAAATGGTAATTGAAATTTATTGAGCGTAGTATAGCACGTGAAACGAAAAGCGCTAGAGGAATTTTCATTACATCCTAATTAGAAGCAACAGTCGTTATTATGCACATAAATTTAAACTATCTCAGTACAAACGATTTCCCATCGTTAATTTTGTGGATTGGGTAAGATTATTTCTTTCAACTTACAAAAAGATATTTACGAGCCATTCATCGTTGCGTTGATAGTTTCTTTCTAAAACAAAATCGATTAACTTACACGCTACAAAGTTATCGAAAAATGTTCCATACAGACTAGAAGACAATCGAAAAAAGAAATTGATAGCACCATTAAATGGAAACTTGTACTTGTTATGGCAGTTTCCTGACGTCTCACGCCATTGAGCGTGAGCAAATTGTTGTACAAACTAACCAATTTGAACTCAATAAAACTTTTTACTTGCCGGCTTTTTTTTCTTTTCCTCTGGTGCTCATCGAGAACTTTTCAACTACTCACCACACTGCACCACAGAATTTGGATGTTTTCTACAAATCAGTAAATAGCAAAGTGTTTTTCACTGGTTTAGCCACTGCTTTTCCTCTCCGCTCTGTACGGCCGTCGATTTCGATATCAAATTGATAGATTGAACTTCATTGCTCATACAGGCTGGCGCACTGCAGACGGACCACAGCCAAACCGATGATACCGGGTTGCACAAATATCCTACAGACATTTACCGCAAGCACACATACACACACACTATTATACATACTACAACCTTAGGCCACAACTTTGCAGACAGAGAAATCGCTCGGATGAATTTCCCCAACGGCTGCTTGCTTACATTATTGTACACCTCCTCCGAACGCTAGCGTTGAAAGTTATATTATTTTAAAATGAACAATTCGCTCAAGTTAAACTTATCTGAAGGAAAATATCAGTTTCTGAAGTGGGAGTTGAAGTGATGGGCAGTCGATGTGGGTTGCTAACTTTGTGGGCAGAAATTGTGATTCGATATGATCTAATTGAAACTTCGTTGCGGTTTTATTGCTTGTAATTAAAAAATATGTCATGAAGGAAAGAGCGAAAATAAAAGATGTACAGGGTGACAACGTGAAAGTGATACACTTTATTTATGTCATAAAACTCAAACCAGTTCATATTTCTCTTCGGAATCGATTTCAACAAAAGAAGTAGTAAAATTACAATGTACTTAGTTTAATTCAAATCTTTCATCTTTGTGTTAGATAACGGCCCGTAGATGCTTTTCGAAGTCATTGCAAGCCGCATGCACAACTGCGTTCGGCATTCCATTTCGAATCTTTACCAAACGTTTTCTAAATGTATCCAAACGTCGTCCAACTTTCTTAGCATGTATCCCCAGTCTAGCGGGTTCAAATCCGGTGACGATGCAAGCCGTTCAGATGAACTGATGAAACAAGGCAAATTCTGCTTAATTCTGATTTCCGAACGATCAATGCCTTATGCACTGGGGCTGAATGCTGTTGAAAACTGTCTTTTCCAAAAAGCATTTTAGCGCAAGAATGCAAATGGCGTTTGATAACGTGTTGCAAGTAGTATTTCTTGTTTATTTTCAAGCCCCTGTCAATCAATAGCAATGGTAATTTCCCCTTGGTCGATATTCCTCCCCAAACCATCCTTACCTTAAAACCTTGAACGTGTTATAATCGAAATGTCCCTTCAACAATGTAGCCGAACGAGGTTCAGTGTAGTTTTTTTTTATTTTTTTAAGAGGAGGATTTGTTGGTAGCTTAAGTATTTATGATTAATATTAGTATATAATGAGTACGTATGTCCAATCACAAATGGTGACTTCTCAACACTGTTAGAAATTTGTAATTTTAATTAGCAATTGAGTTGCAAGTAGCAATTGAGGATTGCAACGATTTTTGTCGAAAATTGTTGATAATTTTATTTAACATAGCTTCTAATGATTCAACACCAGTAAGTCTATGTAATTCGAGTGTACCAAACCAAGGAGGACGCTTCGAAATCTTTTTCAGAATTTTATTCTGAATCCTTCGGATCGTTTTTTTCCTTGTTGAACAGCAACTTGACCAGATCGGTACTGCATAAAGCATTGCTGGTCTAGAAATTTGTTTGTAAATCAAAAGTTTGTTCTTTAAACAAAATTTAGAATTGCTGTTAATGAGAGGATATAAACATCTCGTATATTTGATGCACTTGGCTTGTATACTCTCAATGTACTCTTTGAAAATAAGTTTTTTATCGTTAATTAGTCCCAAGTACTTAACCTTGTCAGACCAACTTAAAATAACCCCATTCATCTTGACAACGTGATTATTGTTTGGCTTG
Source organism: Wyeomyia smithii (assembly GCF_029784165.1). Taxonomy (NCBI): domain Eukaryota; kingdom Metazoa; phylum Arthropoda; class Insecta; order Diptera; family Culicidae; genus Wyeomyia; species Wyeomyia smithii. Next base: position 109,217,717 of record NC_073695.1, on the reverse strand, counting down.
AGGGAAGAAGCCCTAGTCTTATGTGGAAAAATTATCATTTGAGTTATAACCTTCAGATTTGTTAGCTCGTATCATATTAGTAACTCTGAGCAATTGATGAGTAGTGGAATGCCCATGGCGAAATCCAAACTGTTCATCTGCCAAAATTGAATTTTCGTTGATGTGTGACATCATTCTGTTAAGAATAATTCTCTCAAACAGTTTACTTATTGAAGAAAGCAAACTGATTGGTCGATAACTTGAAACCTCAGCTGGATTCTTATCCGGCTTTAAAATTGGAGTGATGTTTGCTTTTTTTCCATATTTTGGGAAAACATGCATTTTTGAAGCAATTATTGAAAAAGTTTACTAAAAATTCAATTGTGCTCTCAGGGAGATGTTTGTTTAAAATGTTAAAGATTCCATCGTCACCAGGCGCTTTCATATTTTTGAAATTTTTAATAATTGATTTAATCTCATTCAAGTTAGTTTCAATTATTTCTGCAGGTAAAAAATTCTGGGAAGAAATTAAATCAAATTAACGTGTGACTTCATTTTCAATTGGACTCACAAAATTCAAATTTGAGTTATGAACACTCTCGAACTGCTGAGCAAGTCTTTGAGCCTTTTGTTCATTGGATACAAGAAAACGTTCACCATCTTTTAAAACTGGAATAGGCTTCGAAGGTTTCTTAAGAATCTTCGATAGCTTCCAAAAGGGTTTCGAATATGGTTTCAATTTTTCAACTTTAGTCTCAAAATTTTGATTTCTCAGAAGAGTAAATCTATGTTTAATCTCTTTCTGTGAATCTTCATGAATAGTTTTAAAAATAGGGTAACGAGAACGTTGATATTGACGTCTGCGAACATTTTTCAAACGAATTAGAAGTTGAAGATTTTCGTCAATTATTGGTGAATCAAATTTTACTTGAGCCATTGGAACAGAATAATTCCTGGCATCAACAATTGCACATTTTAATGCTTTCAAAGCGGAATCAATATTCACTTCGTTTTGTAAATCAAGCTTATTATTGAAATTTCTCTCAATATGAGTTTTGTATCTTTCCCAATTAGCCTTGTTATAATTGAAAACAGAGCTCATAGGGTTTAAAACTGATTCATGTGATAAAGAAAAAGTTATTGGAAGATGGTCAGAATCAAAGTCAGCATGTGTGATCAAATCACTACATACATGACTTTGATCTGTTAGCACCAAATCAATTGTTGAAGGGTTTCTTACAGAAGAAAAGCATGCAAGGACTATTCGGAGACAAAATAGAATAGTATCCTAAAGAACAATCATTGAATAAAATTTTGCCATTGGAATTACTTTGAGAATTATTCCATGATCGATGTTTAGCGTTAAAATCGCCGATTATAAAAAATTTCGAACGATTTCTGGTGAGTTTTTGTAAATCACCTTTAAAATAATTTTTGTGCTCGCGTGTGCATTGGAATGGTAAATATGCTGCGGCAATAAATAAATCCCAAGTTCAGTGTGGACTTCAATTCCCAAAGTTTCAATAACTTTCGTCTCAAGATGGGGAAGAGCACGATGTTTGATTCGGCGATGAATAACAATTGCAACTCCACCGCCGGAATCCTGAATCCTATCATATCTATGAACCACGTAATTGGGATCATATTTTAATTTAATGTTAGGTTTTAAAAATGTTTCAGTAATAATTGCAATATGCACATTATTTACAGTTAAAAAATTAAAAAGCTCATTCTCATTGGCCTTCAATGAGCGAGCATTCCAATTCAAAATTTTGACTGGTTTATTTGAAATCATTGCTAAATTTCAAATTACAAACAATTCCAATTGTAAAATTTGTGCCTATTTGGATGGCTTCAAACATTGATTTTGTCTGCAACATGGCGTTCATAAGATCGAACATTGCTTGTTGCAGAAAAGAAAGTTTACCTGCCGTAATAGGCCCCAGGCAGTTGACATTAGAAAAAATATTTTCGGTAGCAATATTAGCTGGGGTAATAGGTGTACAATTATTTCCTAGCGTGTTTTGCCTACCCATCCCAAGTAACAAAACTGGTTTTATCAAAATTTTATAGCGCTGCTTTAGCTTTATTGCGCGCTATAAAACTTTGATAAAACCAATATTGTTACTAGGGATATTAGCGGTCAATTTCGAACTACCAACATTTGGCGGTAGAATGTTCGAACTACCTGTAACCTGTGCATATGTTAAACAAGTTTGCAGAGGGGTAGAAGAAGTGGGCTTATTGTTACGCTTGGAGAATTTTGTTTTGAAGTTTGTTTTGAATGGGAAATTGAATTTTGTTTACCTTGCCTCGCCTTAACAATTGCTAAACGGACTGGGCATTGATAAAAATTTGACATATGATTGCCGTTACAATTCGCACAGCGAAAATTTTTACTCTCTTTCACAGGACATGTGTCCTTTTTGTGAGAAGAGTCTCCAGAAATAAGACATTTTTGGTCCATGTTACAGAACTTTGAACCATGGCCATAACGTTGGCAAGTACGGCATTGGGTGATATGCTTTCACTTCCGCCAAACTTTCGATACAATTCCCATTTCACTCGCACATTATAAATAGCATGTGCTTTGTCAAAAAATTCCAAATTTTTAACCTCGCTGCGGTTAAAATGAATTAAATAATTAACAAGGAAAATTCCAGTTCGCTGACTGCTTTCGCCTCGTGGTTTTTGTTTCATTAGAATTACTTGGGTAGGGGCTATGCCAAGTAATTCTGTTGAAGTTAGTTTGATCTCATCAACGGTTTGATCGTTGGTGAGACCTTTCAATACGACCTTGAACGGCTTGGCGCTCTTTGTGTCATATGTAAAAATTTATACATCTTTTCAGCTAAATACTGAATAAGACGATTACGACCCTTTATAGAGACGGCTAATAAGCGGCATTCGCCTCTACGACCAATTTGATAGGTAACTTTAACATCAGAAACAAACGTTGAAAGTTCCTTTTTGAAAACTTTAACGTCAGAAACAAACGTTGACAGTTCCTTTTCGAAATTATTGAATTCAGAAGAAATAGTTACCACAATAGGTGGAACTTTCTCCATTTTTAAATATTTTACATTTTGTACAGTTTCATTACTTCAAAAGGATTGTCACTACAGACACTTAAAGTGTCAGAAAGAGATGCCTCTCTTTTCCTCCCCGCAGCGATGCGAAGTTTCTTTTTCCGTCCTGCCATTTCAGGTGATACGAAAAATGTTAAAACAAATGGCAAATTCAAAAGTAGGTAGTCCTGAGAAAGACTGATGGGAAATAGCTCTCAGGTAGTCTTTAAAAGACACACTGACAACACACAAACTTTGAAGCTATAGGCAGTCAAAGACCAGTCCACAAGCAACCGAAAACACGTCTGATCTGTAGGACAGTTCAAAACGCACTGGGCCCCAAACCATCGTATGTTCATTTCACATGCTCATGTTCATTTCACACGCTCAAGTTCATTTCACACGCCATTTTTCTTGCCGAATGGGCTGGATTACGCCGGAAACGTTCCTTCATTGCTTTGATGATTGCTGAAGTCCGAACAGTTCGTTTTTTTGCCAGGTTTCTTCTTGGTAACAACCGTGCCTGTATCCTTGAATCGCTTGATGGTCTTGTAGATGAATAATCTACTTGAATTAAGATGTGACATCTTGCTCCTGATCTCGATGAGCAAGACCCTTATTTGTTCTTCATTTGAATCCATTGCAATTTTCTTGAGAGCGGAACTGAAAACTGACTGTATTATTCCAAATAAACAGTAAACTCGTCTCTTTTTCAAAATATGCTCATGCTGTGACAGAAAATACAACGAGGGGCACTCCAATACGTGTATCACTTGTATGTTGCCACCCTGTAAATAATATTAAATGACATAAAAAAAGTGACCGGAAAAGCTTACTTCAGCAACCTAGAGCCGGTTCTTGCCGTACCCATTTTTTTCTTGGGTTACTTATCGTCTCTTCCCTAAGCGTATCGATAATCGCAAGTCTGCTTCAACCTGGTCAAGCCAGCTAGAGCGTTAGTTCTTTCTATTTCTGGTGCCAATGGAGTCCTTGAAGATAACTGATCGGCTCATTCTCCCCTCTCGACCTTTACTAGCTGCACAATGGGAATCGCTCCAAGTAGTGACTGTAGTGTTTGGTTTATATGCCTGTGCCACTCTCCGCTTTCGATTAGTATCCCACCAAATGTTGTCCGCAACACTTTACGTCCGAATATAGCCAGTGCGAACAGTGTCAGGATTTCAAGTTCATATGGAACTAATGGTCTAAGGGGGATTTAGTACATCGTCAGTTTCGTACGGCGGTATATATTCCTGGAACGCAGCGTTCTGCGAAGGGTAAATTAGCCCCGATATCCTACTTTTCGACGGTTACCTTGGATCTCATGTATATGAACTCAGTAACATATTCGAGTTCATCGACGTTATCATCCGGGGCATGCGAATGTTGGTTTCTCTTGAGCCTCTCCCTTTCATATGGTTGATTGTCGATGCATTCATTCTTAATCCAACTCTCCTCGTGTCTACTTTTAGTCTGGCGAAGACTGACTCCGTCTTCGTAAAGTTTTTTGTAATAACTTTGAAGTCGTCTTCGAAGCTACGTTCTACCGAAGCTACCGTCTTCGAAGACCACCTTTGATGAAAATCGTGTCCCTCGTTTCGATGCTCACTCGTTGGATTACATCCCCAAAAGCAATGTGGAACAATGTACAGGATAATCCATCTTCTTGTTTCAAACCTCTGCGCGCTACGAAAGGGATTCAACAATGTCCCCGGTACGCACACCACACATTACTCGGTCCAATATAGTTTTGATGAGTCGTGTCAGTTTTTCCGGTCATCCGTGCATTTTCCCATTATAGATGACGAGCAACATTGAAGAAGATGTAGCCTGGTAGTGCACCGAAGATCGTTTTTCTATTCGCGCAAACCATTAACCAATACTGAACGTGTTAGGCGACTTATAATTAACTTAAAATTCTCAAACTTACTATTCTTAGTTAAAATGGGTATTATTGAATCATTCAATAATTTACAAATTATACGTAGTAAGTACCATAATTAAAAATAATTATATGCAACAGCGCATTAAACCGTTATGTTATAAACCGATCGATCCAACCGAATTGCACCGATAAGATCTTTTTCACATTGTATTTTGTACACCAAATTTGTAAGTAACAAATCAATTCATATAGTAACAAACCGATAAACGTAAATTTTTATTCTAGCTTAAAGCATACCACTATAAAATCATGTTTGCCAATACGAGTTGGTTCAACATACATATTCTCACTTAGACATCTGAACGATTTGATCCGTAGTAGTATATTCTTGCGTGGAACCTACTCAATACTGCGACTACTTCTTCTAAAGCAGATAGACGGCAGAACAGAATCCGTGTGCCTCTTGTTCATAAAGTTCTTGTGGCTCCATTATCTTGGCCAGAATGCGCCAAAGACCTTTAGCTGTCAACAAGATCCGCCATCGTCGCCCGCCACGAACCAACTTCCCGAAGTTGGTACTGAGTACGCGCAAAACTTTGAGGTGGCGTTGCTGGATTAGGGAGAGCTTACCGGAGCCCCTCTAGAGGACTGCTGAGGTACCGTAAAAATAGCCTCTAACAACGCAGCGGGAGGTGCTGTTGGATTCGTCGAGAAGAGCGACGTAACAGCTGTTTCGACGAGAAGGGTCAAACGATTGTAGTCGAGAAGAATGCAGCGCGGGTATCGATGCTGCAACAAAGGACCCGTCATAACATGAGTCGATACGAGCAAAAATAAGGAAAAAGACCCATCTTTTTTTTCTGGACAAAAAGTGCCACCTGAAAGAGTTGAAGTGTGAGGAAATGGAGCCGCTGTAACATTTTCAAGAAACACGTTGATTCTACAAGAAACTAAACGCATCCCGCGCAGGCTTTGTACCACGAGCTAAAATGTGTCGGGAAAAAGAGGAATCTTGGCGGATGAACGAGGTTATCGAAAAATGGAAACAGCACTATGATACCTGAATGGCGCAAAAGCAGAGTCTTGGTGGGAGGATCGACTTCGTCAGCACAGTGGACTCTCCACGATTAGTGAAGTTAAGAACGCTATCAAGCATCTCAAGAACAATAAATCAGCTGGAAACGATGGCATCGCAGCGGAGATTATCAGGTTGGCTTCTTGTCTCAGTATCAGTCAGTTGATAGTCAGGATCAGGGATACAACACAACTACCGGAGAGTAGAAGGAGGGAGTAATATGCCAAATATACGGGCAACAAATTGGAATGTGAGAACTATCGAGCGATCACGATTCTCAACGCAGCCTGTAAAGTACTCTCCCAGATCATCTTTCGCTGTCGAAGGTTTGTTGGAAGTAAGCAAACCGGTTTTGTAAATGGACGACCAAATCATTACGCTGTGGCCTCCCAAAGGGTCGTGAATATCAAGTCCCCACGCATTACCTATTCGTCGATTTCAAGGCCGCTTCCGACTCTATCGACCTTCTAGTGCTGTAGAAAGTTTTGGACGAAAATGGCTTCGTAACTAACAAGACTGATTAGGGCCACGACGGATGGTGCACAGTGCTGTGTGAAGATTTCGGGTGCGGTATCAAGCCCGTTTTAAACACGCGAGGGACTTCGACAAGACGACGGTCTTTCCTGCCTTCTGTTCAACATTGCGCTTGAAGGTGTTATGAATCGTACGGGTTTCAACATGCGGAGCACGATCTTTAATAAATCTAGCCAGTTCATCTGCTTTGCTGATGAAGTGGACCTTGTCAAAAAAACGTTCCAGGCGGTTGCTGAACAGCACACCAAGCTGAAACGTGGAACAGAAAAGGTTGGAATGTAGATTAAGGAAGGTTAAGTATCTGCTAGCACGCTAAGTACCTGCTAGCTCGCATAGGCAGTAGCGTAGTGATCGAAAGAGATGAGTTCAAGGTGGTTGACGAATTTGTGAACGAAATCCGCAGACGTATAGTAGTTGGAAGTCGTGCCCACTACCACCATGTACAAGACGCTATAAGACTGGTAGTTCTCTACGGTCACGATACATGGACAATGCTCGAGGAGGATTCGCAAGTAATTACCGTTTTTGAACGACGTTTGCTTAGGACCATTTTTGACGAAGTATGTGATGATGGCGGATGGAGTCGAAGAATGAATCACAAACTGATGCAACTCCGCAGCGAGCCCAGTATTCAGGAAGTCGCTAAAGCAGGAAGTTGCAAGGATGCTGGACAACAATCTCGCAAAAATGGTGTTCGTTTCGAATCCGGCTGGTACAAGACGTAGGAGCGCGCAACGAGTTAGGTGGTAAGAACAAGTGGAGCAAGATCTTGGAATTGTAGGATGCTCAAGAGTTGACATGGACCGAGCGCGTTGGCTTGACATTGTGACGCAGGTGAAATCCTGGATTGCTAGGAAAGTAAGTAAGTAAGCAAGTGGCTTCATTATTCTTTAGTGGGCCAATTTCCCATTTGATCTCCAGGATATTGAGAACTGGAACACTGCTATTGGTTATCGAGGTGCTCAATGAAAATCTGCTTCCATCTGTCAATCATCTAGCACTCGCTTGTGGTCAGGTTTCTCTCAACGTCCCTATACAAATATGACCTTCGTGTGTATGCTTTATCCCTTTTCGACCGGGCCCATATAATTGCGTAGGTAGAAGGTGACTTAAACAAAACCTTCTCTATTGCTTTTCGAACGTCCTATTCATTGTTTTATTGCTCACAACGCTAGTGTCAATGTTGCAGCTGCTACGAAAAATAAAAAACCGGAGCAAGCAAGTGTTTTTATATAGGAATTGGTTCGGCTGAGGTTTTGTTATCCATTATTTTTTACCTACACAATTGTTTGGGCTCGGTCGGGAAGGGTTATGAGATTGGTTGATCTTCTCATAAAACTTGTGCATGTCATGTACCCGAAACAGTTGCTTCAGTTCTTCACATTTTTTTTCCCGTGATCGTGGTCAACTTATTTCGAACTCGTAGTAAAGAGTAAAGAGTAAAGAGTAAAGAGTAAAGAGTAAAGAGTAAAGAGTAAAGAGTAAAGAGTAAAGAGTAAAGAGTAAAGAGTAAAGAGTAAAGAGTAAAGAGTAAAGAGTAAAGAGTAAAGAGTAAAGAGTAAAGAGTAAAGAGTAAAGAGTAAAGAGTAAAGAGTAAAGAGTAAAGAGTAAAGAGTAAAAAGTAAAGAGTAAAGAGTAAAGAGTAAAGAGTAAAGAGTAAAGAGTAAAGAGTAAAGAGTAAAGAGTAAAGAGTAAAGAGTAAAGAGTAAAGAGTAAAGAGTAAAGAGTAAAGAGTAAAGAGTAAAGAGTAAAGAGTAAAGAGTAAAGAGTAAAGAGTAAAGAGTAAAGAGTAAAGAGTAAAGAGTAAAGAGTAAAGAGTAAAGAGTAAAGAGTAAAGAGTAAAGAGTAAAGAGTAAAGAGTAAAGAGTAAAGGATTTACTGCAGCAGTGCTCTTCGTTTTGTCACTGTTTTTGTGGATACAATAATAATATTATTCAAGAATTGTTATAGGGGAACTGCTCCATTATTCATCTCATTAAGCCGATGTTCAAATCATTGAACAAATAAACTAAATATGCTTACGTACTCTTATGGAATCGTTTAGCATTGTATATTTAGTATAATTAGCTAGATTGAATTTTGTAAAACAAAACCATTTTTCACAACGCTTCCATATCCATCTCAAAACTTGAATCACTGATCAATTATTTATCTCACGACGCCCTCATATTCATCACACTGTTAATCATGAATGAAACACATTATCATGAATGAGCGTAGCCGCAGCCCGTCGTAGTAGGTTACCTAGATATCCGCTGCAGTTGTTTACGTGCAAAATTGGTAACCTAGGTAACCACTACAGAGCTGTAGATTCATGTTATTTATGTCGGAATAATTCAACATTTTCAGTATGCTTTTTTCGTATTACCAGGAACTGATTTGGCAACTCTTGATTTTCTTCAACGCAGTGAAAACAGATGAAAATACATACAGTTTAAATTTAGGAACTGTAGAAATTCATCTCATATATTTCTGCTAATTCTAGCTTGTTTTAGGAAATTTGAGGTGAACATTTCAAAGATCAACGTATCCTTAGTGTAGTGAGTGATTTTGTTTAGTGATTACAATAAAAAGTGTTCCGCTAGTGATGAAAATAACTCTGGTTGGCTGCTGAACGAGTCCTGTTGTAGCCGTATAGAACGATGCGCGGATTTTGTTTTCTGAGGTAGGTGATTGAATTAAATGAGTTTTCGAGTGTAGATGTCCGACTATAATATCAAATTTAGTGCTCCTAAGTGAGTTTCCAAGAATTATAATTTATGAGGAATCTAAAGTGAACTAAGAAAAATCTATTCCATGGATTAGCAGATTGGTTTAGGAAGAAAATATGCGTTTTTTTCTGTTTTCAATTGTGTTTACATGTTGAATGAGATGAATATGCGGGCTGAGATGAATAATGTAGCAGTTCCCCTATATAATATTTTAAATAAACAAATTCATGGTAATTTAACATATAATTAACATATATAATTTAACATATATAATTTCTTCCAATTACTTATATTTTTCAAATCCATACTCAGTATTAATTCTATAGCATTAAGTGCATGTAAGATGACTCGGTAATAAAATAGCAACCAAGCAAGGAACATACATTGAGATTCCGCTACCCTCGAAAACTGGAGTTCAGCCAAATATTTGTCTACGGAAGCGTTCGGTCTTCTCATCTCTACTGCAATCAAAATTTTGATTTTCAACATTGTTTAACGTTGAAGCCGGATGTTCTGTGTGTTCTCAAGAGCCATTATTTTAGATACCGGAAGTCTTCTCTTCGCTCGCTATATTACTCTGTATATATACTATTCCATAAGACACCCCTTTTCATAATGGAAAAGGAAATGCAAACAACGAACACTTTTTGATCAATTAGAGTACGTATCTCTTGTATGCCTAGACTAAAGATTAATTCGCTTATGATAGAGAATAAACGATTGCATAACCAAGGTATAAATGAAACGATGCATTTGTTACACTATGATAAGCTTCGAATTCCTAAAACATAACTAAAATGTCTGGTGAATTTCGCACAAACTGCTTTTAGCTACCTAGCTAATGCATGCAGTAAGCAGTCTCGCTGATCCGAAATCCCAATCACTAGGTTTGAGTCAAAGTCCGGAAGGAGTGGAGAATTTCGCAAAACACTTTAACTCTCACCATTGTTTTCACTTCTATGAACAGTAACTTCATCTGTCATCCACCGCCAGTGCATATCGGATGGTGTAGCGGTATCGTGTCTGGAATCAGCTTGAAATATCCATTTCTAGTATCAAACTCGATGAAGCATCACTGGCTAGAGGCGAGCGTAAACTTTATTGCCGCTTGATGAGGTCAGAAAGGATATACGGACGAATGCCGGGGAGAATCGGCTGTTTCTGGCTGATGATAATACATCATCTCTCTGAGTTGAAATCTGGAGCATCTACCCTATTAGCGGTAGTTGCAAACTCATGGACCGTGCGAACAAAAAAATAAAATTTATGGTCTTCCGCAAGACGAGCAGTCTCGACCAGGATTGTGATGAAGGATCCACCCATCCCTCTGCGTCCATCTTTGGCATGTACCCGCAACACTAGCGTCAGGGGCCATGTGGAATGGCGACGAAATCGGGACAGTTGATGTGGTGCATTCGGAAATTGATAGCAGTTTTCCAGCACCTCGGCCACAGTCGGAGCAAAATTGCTGCTCCAGTTTGAAGCGCTGCAGCCAACTGATTGCATATTCAATGAGATGGAACAGATTTCTTCTTCCCGTGTGACAAGCGATGCTAAAAGTTGTATACCATCCAGCGTGATTTTCACAAACAAGACAGGCTACAGCTGCTCCCTCTACGGTGAATGCGAAATGTGATTAGTTTCAAAGCATCTTTCTCCGTCGTTGCTCTTTATGCCCATAAACATCTGATATCATGCAAGCTTTTTTATTGTCAAAATAAACGTTACATCATATTCACTTTCACATATTAATTTCCATAAGTTTGCACTAGTATCTCTACACATCAAAGCGAGTTGATCAAACATTTAAACATAACTTTCAACGGATTCGCTATCTCATGTTCGGCACGAACATCGATTTGCATCAACGGAAATTCCAAACGACATTGCTGTCCCTGCTCTGTATACACAGAGTAAACAGTATCATTGTGGCAATAAAACACATGTTTCTGTCAAAGGGACTGAGTCAAGCCTGCACGTTTGACCAACTTTTTCCGAACTGTAAGCGTACGCAATCGGCAGTTGGTGAACTGTTTGTCCCGAACAGTGTCAACAGCAACCACACTTTGAGACCTACATATACATACGAAGATGTTTGTCTCCGCAATGGAAAGTTTCCCGTAAAGGAAACCAATAACCGTAATTATCCGGATGGTGAATCGATTTGTCAATTTCACAGCTCATAAACTTTTCCGCAGTCCCATTTGTTCTAGAGTTTCGCCGGACGCGTCCGGTAACCGAAACGTGAGGGTGTTCAGGGGGATATGTCTCCATCACGTGCGTGATTTCCTTTTTACTACTGTGCAGCCGTTCGGGGAGGGTTGCTCGAGAAAAAACATATTTGATTTTGTCAGACGAGAATTTTCAATATCTTTTGTATATCGTCCCGCAGTACAAGATTCCACCGAGGGGAAACGCGAAGAGTGAAAGCAATATGCCTAGTGGACATATATTTCTCAGTTAACATTGGCTGGAACATAAAGCCATTCACATACGCAGACTTTCTATGGGCTGAGATCGAACTTTCGACTAAAAGTAGCGAAAGTTGTTTTCCTAGGAAACGTATGAGACCGTACAGAACGTTGGTGGGCTGGCCTTTTGTCACGATGGCGAGCTTGCAAGCTGACCGGCTTCTTATAGTCTCGGACCGTTGGTCTTGGGTTACAAACGAGCAAGCTGACCGCCAGCAATAAATCGCCATAACTGTCACTTTAAATCAATTTATTACCGAAGATATTTATATTGCCTGTATGGAAAGGAACCGCATTCTGTGCAACTGAAGACCAATTTGTGTGTGAGCGAATGAAGCTCTAGAGAAAATGTAGCAGCGGGAAAACTTTTTTTGGTTACTATTTTGAATCATTGCGTGGCTTCAATTCTCATAAGTTTCTTACCGGATGCTGAACACAATACAGTAAGGATAATTTTCCCATGACTGTAGTCATGGCTATGATAAATAACAAACTATTATCATTTTTTTTCCATTTTTGAATAAGAAAAACTATAATATGTATGAGTGAATTTTTACCTGTTATTTACAGAATTATGCTTCCATTTGGGGAAATTTTGTGGTGAAGGAATGAAAACCAAAAGTTATTTTTGTTTGTCAAAATACGTGTTTGAAGCTGATTGATAAACTGGGTGCACTGTTTTTTTACTGCTGCGCTCAAATCTGGAATGTTTTGTCAGCATTTTGTTTTGAAATGTTTTCTTTTTCTGTGTTGAAAAGTTCGTCACGACTAGGGTTACCATTTGGTCGGAGTTAAAAATCAGGACACCTTTTTTTCTGGCACAAATTTGATCTAAGCTATTTTTATTCTTTGAGTTATCAATAAATAAAACCACAATCTGAGATTTGCACTGCAACATACGCCAAAACACTCATTCATTTATTTAACGTATTTCTCGGACGATTCAATTCTGCAACTTTGATTCATCAGGCGTGAGTAGATACACATACATAAGACATACGTAACACGTGTTTTTCTGGTACACGTTGCCCCATAGTACTCCGTACCTCATCCTGTCCAACTGCTCGACAAATAATGAACAAAATGAATTTCCTTTCTTCGGCTTTATCGAGTTCCAAAGAAAATCCCATAAAAACTGTTAAAAAGTGTCAAAAAGCTCTTTACAAAATCAATGCAGCATTTTTCGAATGGAAACGAGACAAATGCAGGGCTGCGCAGGTACACCGCCTTCATGAACTACTCTAACAGTGATTTTATTCAGAGCGTGGTACCAATTCGAGTAGTTCATTTTGGGCCAATCTCTTTGGAAGATTTCTTCCAGAGTGTTACGTATGTCTTATGTATGTGGTAAATACCTAAAAATGTAGCACACGTAAGCTGTTTGAAATTAACTTAACAACTGTCAGATGTTTACGGGTTCAACGACTAGACAATTTTTCCCGTCAAGATTCAACCAAAGAAAAAATTTGTTCAAAATGAGTCCGTTTCTATCCGGGGTCAATATGAGTAAAAATATGAAAAATCAATCAGGACGCTCTAAACGGGTCTCAAAATCAGGACATGTCCTGCTAAATCAGGACGGATGGTATCCCTGGTCACGACACCTTTGGTTTTAAGGTAGTTATACCTACATGACGGAGACCGCAAGTTGATATTATTTGTTAACATAAACTTCTGAAATCAGGAATTCTATTTGTAAGTACTTTAAATGATGAGGGTAAATCCAGGGCTGTTGAATTAATATATTTCCAAAAAATTTAATATCAACCACAGCACCAGAAGGATTCGTATGTGAGAAGGCGTGAATGTTTTCAGGCCAGTGTGCATCTAAGTAGGACACTGAAGCATTATACATTGACCTAAGCACCCGGACAAAAACCAGCTTGGACCACCTTCATACTCCGTATGCCCGTAGAGGACAATCGGTCTTATGAGCGTTGTGTACAGGCCCTGTACTACTGGGTACACTTTATGTGACTGTAAAGTGTGTTAAATCGCAAAAGCTTCTCTGAAGTTACCAGTTAATCAAGCTAGACAAATTCGTTGACAACTTACAGCTCATCACCGTCATCTCACTCTTGCCTATGCGGGCCCTAGTGTACCCCATTCCGGTAGCATGTACAGGGTGTTCATTAGGTTCGGATACAACCTTTCGTCATTGTGTAGGTGGTAAGGCGCGCATTACCACAAAAAAAAGAGTACTGCATCGTTGTAGCAAAATTGTTTGCGGCATGCAAATCCGGAGTTCATGTTTTCCGATGAGCTAGTGATTACTTGGGAGGGAGAAACAAATACTACACTCAAAACAGAGAACACGCACTTTCGTCGTTTTCTGATAGGGTGTAACTATCTTCTTGCTGTAACGCATAACTCAAACGAAGGAATACTGAATGTGAAATATTACAGACTAATTTTTCGAGTCTATGTTTCCTTAATTTTGCCATTATATAAAAGTTTTTTCAATGTTTCGAGTTTGACCGTGATTCGATATTGTAACCAAAGCCTTCAATCATGAGAAGCGCAAGTTGGATAATCGAAGTACGCTAGCATGATTATTACTGAAAGTTTATGAAATTTATTATTTTACGTAAAAGCAAACCAAAATTTTTTGTAAAACGATAATGAATACAAAAACTGTTTGCGATGAATATTTTTTCGAGCAACGCGATACCTTTCAGTCATAGACTGTTCCGAAAATTATAAATACATCTTCTTTCTTGAATAAAACAAAAAACACAGGATTTTTCGGGTCATTTTATTCTGAAATATAGATAATAGGTGTTTTCTTTCCAGTTTCAATTCAAGTTGGGATTATTTTTCGTAGGATACGCGAGTTCTCTAACTTTTCTCTTAACACTACTCATAAGCATTTGCACAGTGTGTTCTCCGACCATTTTTACCACTTTAAGCCAATCTTTTTTAAAGTTTTCACCATTGTCCGCTGGTTTGACATATTTCCTCAGCTTTGCCTTGGTCAAAGCCCAAAAAGTTTCAATAGGGCGAATTTCAGGGCAGTTTGGAGGATTCATCTCCTTTGGGACACATGTGACATTATTTGTTTTATACCACTCTAGTGCATCCTTAGAGTAATGGCAGGAAGCAATATCGGGCCGAAAGATTGGAGGATTGTTATGCTGCTCAACCGTGGGTAACAACCTTTTCTGCAAACACTCTTTCACGTAAATTTTACTATTCATTGTGTCATTCGTAATGAATGGACGAGATATTTCCCCATATTCACTAATGGCCTGCCAAACCATTACCTTCTTGCCGAATTTTTCGGTGTAAATGGCTTTCACTTTTTTCGGTGTAAATGGCTTTCCCTTCGGTGATGTATAAAATTGCGGTCCTGGCAGAGTCTTATAGTCCAGTTTTAAGTAGGTTTCGTCATCCATGATAACACACCCCATTTTTTTGGTCAGAAGTTTGTCATAAAGCTTCCGACCTCTCGGTTTCACAGATTCAGCTTGTTTTGGATTTCGTTTTGGCTGCATTTGCTTCCGACGGGTCTGCAGACCCATTCTTCCCTTGGCACGCATAACGTTACTCGCCGAGGCTCCAAGTTTTCTCGCCACATCTCGTACTGATACTGAAGGATGCCGCTTGTAGTATTCCTTAACCTTTTTGTCCATTGTGGGACCAACAGGCCCGGGTTTTCTACCACGTCTTGGGGCATCAGTAAATGTGCACTCTTCACAATACTTCCGCAATGCGGTTTGAACTGCTCCGACACTTATACCTTCTTCTCTGGCTAGTTTTCTTATAGAAAGACCACTCACGGTGCCCCATTTGTGCACAATTCACTTTCTTTGCTCGGGAGAAAGGCCACGCATTTTCAAAATTTCGCACTAAATGTTAGAAAAAATGACAGCATCTGTTTCTTTTGGATGAAAACAACAGGACGCAGCCAACGTTTGGTTGAATACTGCACGTTATTTGAAATGACGGTTGATCGTAAGTGTATTGATAATTATCGGAACGGTCTATATAATAATACTCATCGCAAAAAAATGCTTATTTTTCCTTGGTTCAAATTGACAGTCAATGCCAGCTCATTCTGGTTCATTTTGACACTCACACAGCTTCGTATCCGTTTCTCTCTCCCAGCTGATTACCACACATTGTCCAGAATGATCAGGTGTGAGTGCCGAATTAGGCCATGCCCTTGTTTAACATAAACATCCCACGGCTCCAGAGCCGAATCCAGCCGTGGGAAGCTCCAACTGGTGTTTATCGAGAAAAAAAAAACGTGAATATCAACAACGTGTTATGGGCCGATATTAGGATTAGGAAGGATCACTACGTTCTTCAATAGGATGGTGCACCGGTCTACACAGCGAATATCGTCTACGCGTGATGTCGGGAGAATTCGGCTGATTTTCTCGATAAGAATTTGTGGTCTTCCAGCTTTTCGAACCTTACACCCCTGAGTTTTTGTGTATAGTCGTACATGCTGGCTAAGCAGAGTGAAGTGTGCACCATGGATTAAAGAGCTAATTTTCAAGATCTGGGACGGGATCTCAATGGATCACGTGCGTGCCACGTGCGATTTTTTTTTTGAAAAACATCTTAAGCTCGTCATTGAGCACAAAGGAAGTGTGCTCCCAGCTAATATGTCTTGAAGGTCCTCAATTAAAAAGTATTCAGGAAATGATATCTTGTATTTTTTTGTATCTGCCGCAAAGTGAATATCTAATCCATTGTTCTAGCTTCCGAAACCAGCTTGGTAATATTCCTGAAATACATTCGATAAGGTTGCCAGACGTTGGGAGATGACTTGGGCAAGCACATTGTAGGCGGCATTCAGGATGGTGATCGTACGATAGTCAAATTCGTCCCCTTTTTCATAGATATGACAGATGACCTACTCCTCCGGCAGCTGTTCAGTATTCCCCTCCTCTGATAACTGTTCGATATCCCAGATCTTGACAATGAGGCGATGTCGGCAATCGACCGACTTGTTCGGAATATTGAGAATAGGTTGTGGTTCCATTTAATTCTACTACAAAAGATCGGTCACCTTCTTAAACCATCCGTAGATAGTGTTTCGGTTGCTACATCATCAGTGCTTATGTGGTACATAGACTGATATGTAGGTAGTGCAAAAATTGAAGTTAGGTAGTAAGGCTGTGTGGTTGTTCTTGTGCTGTACCGAATCTAGTGCTTTTAGGTAGGACGAGCACTGATGATGGTTGTATGTAGCAACCGAAATACGTATCTGCGAACGGTGTTAGAAGGTATTCGATCTTTTGTAGGGGAATTAAATTCCAACATCACTTATTCTCAATATTCAATTACATTCTATTGAGAATTTTAATAAGAAATTTATTCAACTTGCCAGAGCCAGGACCTTGATAAGCTCAGATCCAACACCATCTTTGCCGGTCAAATTGTTTTTCTTGAGTTTTTCTTGATTTCTTTTCTTGTACACAATTCAGGTGTTTTTCAAAGTGCTACTTCCACCTTTCGGTTACCTCACGATTGTTAGTACGAAGTCTTTCATCTTTATCTCCGCACATTTTGGCTCGCATCACAAAGCCTGTGCGGGATGCGCTGAGTTTCTGGTAGAACTTTCGTGTTTCATGAGCGTTATAAAGCTGTTCCAGTTACTCGAACACCTCCCCTTCCTGGCGGCACTTCTTCTCTTGGGTGAGTTGGTTTTGTTGTCTCCTTCTCTGCCCGTACCACCCCACTTTCTGACGGATCGGTTGGTGCAACTTCAGTACCCGCGTAGCGTTCTTCTAGTCCAATATAAGGTGACACTCCTCGCCGATCCGCTCATTCCGTCGGTTTTGTTACCCGCTTCAGTCGCGCCAGTGACAGGCATCAGGTGGGGAAGTGTTCGGAAAATCGAATGATTGAATAATGAAAATTTGTAAGGGAGTTATATTATGCGGTATCTTAAAAACACCCGGTCTCGTCGCTTGCTAACTAATACTCTCTTTTTGATCACCGCGTCACTCTCGTACTCACGCTTTGTCTGAATCTGCTGAGTACACTGGTACAAAGTGTTCACTTGTTCTCCTATGTTGGATCTCACAATCGGTACCGAGTGTTATTAATGACGGATAGTTTTTGGCACATCTTCTGTGGTCCTAAGGGACCATCCACATACCACGTGACAGATTTTTAACGATTTTGACCCCTCCCTCCCCCTTCGTGGACAATTGTTCATATAAATTCTAAAAAAAATGTATGGACCGTGAACAATAGCCAACCCCCCCAAGAAGTGCCGACCATTTATCAATACGTGGTCGATTTACGATTTTGTCTAATTTGGTGACCTGTAGGTGTACCGAGATTGCGCTGAAAGTAAAATTCGTTCGATTTCTTGTAAAATATTTTCAACCTCCAGTTCTTCCAGGCGCGTTTTGTCCTGGAAGAGATAGGTTTGCTGTATTCGTTTCAGTTTGTATCTACGCACGTTATGACGGGTCCTATGCTGCACAATGATGATGCTGACCGGCAACCGTCACATTCGGGAAGTTACTTTTAATAAAATTTAGTATTAATAGTGCTTATGTTGATTTTTCTTTCTGCAAAAATTTTTTTATCAATATACATTTTTTACAAAGCATTATTACTTCTTCAACATTTATTTTCAGCCAATTTTTCTATAAAACCAAATATTTCTGAGCTTGACATCGTCACTACTCAGTTGGGCTAGGCTCAATCCTACATTACGCCGATCTGTTTTTCTAAAGTGAGAAATCTGTGGAATGTTACGTCGGTCGTTGACAAGTAAAAAGTGACGGAAATGAGTCAACGATTATTGTAAATAAGTCTGTACAAAACCTCCACGAAGTTATCAAAAGAATAGTTAGAAAACTTGCATACTAATAATTTATTGCACGTTGATAACCTCTGATTTTGGCGATGTTACCATTACATTATCCGGCATCTCTTCCTTTAGGTTTGTTCTCGACCAAAAATTGTCCTTTGCACTTTTCCAAAGATGACTAGAACAAGACACCTGACTCTTGCAGAATTCATCGGACATGATTGTCGCTGCGCGTGAGCAAAGGTCGAACTAATTTATACACTGTTAATGCGATGTATACTCAACGTCAAAATCAACTGTCGACAACGCCAAGACATGACTGCTAAAAGGTGAAGCAATTTTTTCAGTATCCATGTGGACGACTGTACGGTGCTGCCATCCGAAAAATGATAATAATGGGTTCAGTTCTCAAACATGAAACTTACCGGAAGAATCAAGAATTATCGGGGCAACATTTAAAATCAAGCGTACCCTTCAGAACTTCCTGATACCCGCTATGAACACGCTCTACAGCCAAGTTTTCCGCTCTTGCCAGGGTTGATAGAGCAAAAACCGGGGGCACCAATGAACCTGACCATATGCACAATGGTTCTGAAACCTGGCTTGCGACATATCAAACTTTAAGTTTTGGTAGAATGGGACCTGAATATGAACATAACCCCTCAATATAAACCCCCACTCTGACAGTCAATTTCACACTTTTTTTCGTACTTTGAAGTGCAAAAAATATGGCAATAGCATTAAGTGAAAAAAAAACGACAATATCATTAATCTGCATGTTATCTTAAGCGTCGAGTTGACCAAACTGCTACACCTTTTTCATTTACAATCTTGATCAGCTCAACGATCGATGACGGACTATGCACGATGAATCGGTTTTGCTTATAGTGATAATTTTAATGATAATTTAAGTCATTAGATGGCAGCACTAGCCGTCGGAAATCGGTCGGACGCACCATAAATTTAACTGAGAATCATTCTAATCGATCGAAAACTGCACTTGAAAAATTTACATTCACTTTGAAAAAAGCGCTTACAACACATGAAATTATCAAAATAAAAAGACACACCGAATTTACAACAGCTGATTTCGGTCATTTCCAGATTATCCTGTTCCAATACACTACTTTTACTACACCGAGAAATGTTCTTACTTTCACTATATGCAAGATTATGCACAAATTATCGCGAAATTTGTCCGAAAAATTTATTTTGATTCGCAGTCCGCCGATAAACAAAGTTATTCTTACAAGGCTAAAGCCTGTATTATACTCTTTGACCAATAGTCAAATATTTGACCTTCTGACATAATGGTCAAATTTATTTGACATCATGATTGTTGTTTGCTTGTGTTTGTCACATGCAAAAATTGAAGAGTGACAAACAATTATCATCGACCAAATTTTTATCTGTCAAAAAGTGACAAATATTTGACGCTTGGTCAAAGAGTGTAATCCAGCCTTAACACACAAAAACTGTTTTGATGTATACGTCGTGAGGCAACCATTTTTCCAAGCAGCGGCAGCAACTAGCAGCAATCACTGAACGAAGTTGCCAGAAAAGCTTAAAAACAATTCGAAATTAAATCAAATATATCAAGGTTTATTATTGAATCTTTCTATCTAATAGAATTTGCGAAATTTAGTACTGTTTGTGACATTGAGCATTGCACAAAGACAAATATTGCGTTATCGCGATGCTTAATTTATATTCGGAATAACAAAATTTGAGTGTTCGAAATTACATTTATTATGGTTGGTTATTACAATACTCCATACCCATGACAATTTTAAGAGAAATGTAGGTTCGAGTCTCGGCTCGGGAGAGACTGTTAGTGTCAGTAGGATCGTAGCGCTACACGCTCGTAAATAATAACTCTAAAATGAGTAACATTTGACGCATTTTCGTAAAAAGTGGAACAACTCTTAAATTGAGTAACTCCACAAATACCCAAAACTGAGTAACACAAGGCGTCTTTAAAATGAGTCATTATTACTCAAAAGCACGACATTACTCATTTTTTGGGTACAGTTCAGTTTCATTACTGGCTAGAAATCCGCCACGGCCAATAAACGACACCACATGTTCATCAATAATTACCTTCTAATAAAAGTAAACAGTTATAATGCCTTCTGAGGCGCACACAATTAAAAAACATATGTCACGAACTGAAGCACATCGTAATCATCTTTCAAAATGGACGTCGTTATATGCGACGTTACTCAGAAAGAAGTGAATGAAGGGAACCCAAAAAGTGCGTCAAAGTTACTGAAAATCAAAAAGGAATTCTACTCATTTTTTGACGTCTACGAACATCGTTCTAAACTGAGTCAGAGTTGCTTAGTTCATGAGTTATTATTTACGAGCGTGTAGGCTCGCAATTATCCTATACACTAAACAGTCGGCTGCGAAGTCTGTGTATAAATAAACAGAAGGTCAAGTTCCGATGTAGCACCAAGGCTTTGCTTTTTTTGTCATGGAGCGTCAGTGATTCCTCATGACACTAATACCATCGCAGCGGAACACCAATACAAACAAACACAGTAATGACGGTTCATTGTGCCTTAAACCTGAGATTCGAAGCATTCTCCGAACCTATATAAATTCCATTGAGAAATGTCTTCTTCATCATCTGTATTTAACTTATTAAAAAGTAAAGGGTGTTACTGTTGAAAGTTGGTCAACTTCAATTTTCCCCTTTTATATATATTATTTTAATCGTTTATCAACAAAAAAAACCTGAACACCCCTCCTTTTTAGTATGTGTGTGAATAGTATCAAGCCTTATGATTGATTTTGACATTTGCTCTTTAGTTGTGGAAAAGCAACGCATCAAAATTTTACTCACGCATCGTGAAAATTGTTGAATGTGGCCAAATCAACCGTCACCAATATAATAGAAGTGTGTGGAAAACGTATGTTGTCTGCCAGGAAGTAAGGTTTGGGGGGAAATTAAAATCCCCAAAAATAACGATAATATTGGCCAGCAGTTTCAAGCGGAATTCCAACCTTTCCACCCGAGATGTCGCAAGCAAGCTGGGAGTGTCGTCTACAAGTGGAATCATGCTAAAAAATCACGGGAGGGTTGTGTGCAAAGCCACGACCGCAAGGATGAAGTAGAATACTTTTACAAGAAAGATAACCCGGCTGCTTGCGTTTCAGTCGTTTTTTCATTTGTTGTTCAATATCGAATAAGATACCGATCACATCTTGGCGTTATCATTGACAGTGCGAATAAAGTATTCCTTGTGATAAAATAAACAGTGAATTTAACACTCAAAACTAGACGGCTCATGTGTTGTCAAAATGAGTCAACTATTCATTGAATGTATTTACGCCCGCTATCGCGCAGAGACTGCCTCAATGCATCAGCTGTTATCGATGCTGATACCCGCTGCAACTGCTACGCTATCCGTAGCCATGCCAATGTTTTGGCCGCTATACGCTGGTATTGGTATCCGCTGTCCCAACATCAGCTGGCCCAGCTGCTATCGATATTGAGATCCGCTGCAACTAGTGCGCTATCCATTGCTATGCCGCAGCTGTGGCCGCTATCCGATATCGCTGGTATCCACTGCACTGCTACTGCTGCTGCTAAGGGAGAACTGTTGTTGTCGCTGTCTAGAACTATTAGAAGCGGCTTCGACCTAAACAGGCACTTATATAGGGATGAAAAACCCTTCGATAGTTATCGATAGTAGTAGGAAATGATCGATAACTATCGATATCCATTTCAATCGATATTACCCATCCTTACTCTTATACAGACAAACAGCACATTTAATTTGCAAGGTCTATGTTTCTGTCGACTGTGCTTGGGAAGCAATCATATTAACGCCAGTCAGATCAATCAAATTTTGCGCTTTAACACGGATTGGACATTTTCAATAATATAGTAAGTTGCTTTTCATGATTTGGACTTGATAATTTTTGATTTTTGATTATGCGAAAACTTAATTTTTATGCTGATAACGGAAGCTTTTCGGATGTTGTACTCATGACTAAAGGAGACACGGAGATGAAGCCAAATATATATCTGTTCCAAATTTCTTGAAAGTGTAAATTGATTTAAGAGAAAATATTGACTCAATTTGTGCGAATAGAGTATTCCTTGGGGTAAAATAAACAGTGAAAAGCTTGACACTTAAAACTAGACGACTCATGTATTTTGAAAGCCAGTTTTCCAGAACGTTCTTTTCATTGGATGCATTTACTAGTGTGCCCGCTATCGCTCAGAGACAGCATTTCATTAAAATGCCCCACTGCATCAGCTGGCCCCGCTAATATTGATGTTGAGACCAACTGCAACCGCTGCGCTATCCCCGTTGCCACTTTAGCGGACGCTTCCGTTGCCATTGGTATCCGCTGCCCTGCATCAGCTGGCCCTGCCATCAATGCTGAGACGCGCTGCGCTATTCGTTGCCTTACCACGGCTGTGACTGCTATCCACCGCTATCGATGCTGGTACTGATACACTGCACTGATTCTGCTGCTGCTGCTGCTGCTAAGGGAGGACTGCTGTATTCGCAGTCTAGAATTATAATGAGCGGCTTCGGGTGAAACAGACTCTTATATAGGCCAAATAGCACATTTCAGATGGCAAGGTCTATGATTCTGTCGACCGTGCTTGCTTCATATAACGACCAATCAGAGGCCGAATTTTTCGTTTTGACAAGGCTTGACTATTTTCAATAGTACAATAGTTTGAATAATAAAATTACAATTAGCTTTATTTGGGAAGAATCTTAGAAGATTTTCCAATCTACTGCTGCAAGAACGGAGGAAATCCATCGAATACTAACCGATTTATTAGCATTTGAAATTGGACATAT
Source organism: Wyeomyia smithii (assembly GCF_029784165.1). Taxonomy (NCBI): domain Eukaryota; kingdom Metazoa; phylum Arthropoda; class Insecta; order Diptera; family Culicidae; genus Wyeomyia; species Wyeomyia smithii. The sequence goes on along the minus strand of NC_073695.1, from coordinate 109,194,381 downwards.
TTTCCACTTTTTTCGGTTTTAGATTTTCATTCCACATCCCTATGTAGCCGAACTTCCTGAGAGAAGTATTCTACTTCAAAAAAGAGCCGGACTATCGACTTACAGAAAAGGTGGTCACCTCAAATGGTGACGATAAGCAAAACAAGTCGGCTAGACAACGATCGCGAAAGCTGTACGTGAAGATGCTGACGAAGTTTGATTGCGTGGTACCAGTGGCGTAGCGTGACCGGGTGACACCCGGGGCGGGAAATTTGGGTGTCACCCCTTCTCCCCCTGGGTGTCACCCCCACCAGGTTGCAGTGAAATCATTTTCGTTCGTTTTCAATTGCACTTGATCTACCCATTTTTTAAAAAATGGTTGGGATTATACACACTCTTTCTCACGTGGGTTTTTTTTTTGATACGTATTTTCAAACGGGATTTTTTTGCAATTGCGCGGATTTTATTAACCCGATTTGAAAGATAAGTAAATCTACTCTAATCTTTTTTTTTTTGAGGGCGATACGTAGGAAAATTTTCCTCACGGGTGACACCCGGGGCGGACCGCTTTTTATATGTGTTTTGAAGGGTTTTATCTGAAAATTATAAGGAAAATCCACTTTTTTGTGATGTTCAGTGGGCTTTGTGAGTAAAAAAATTGAATGCGATGCTGAACCAAACCATGCAAAATATTCAAAAACAACCCCACAAAAATAAAAAAATAAATGGAAAAAATTCGGAATTGAACAGATTCGAAAAAAGTGCAAAAGAGTGGTTTTGTAGCTTGGAAAAGTCATTTTTTCATAAATCACGTTTGGGCAACCTGAAAACGACCTTTTAGAAAGTCGAAATGTTCTACAAAAATGCTATAAATAACATTATCTTTCAATTTAGGACTGAGCACCTTGACTTTTTCAACATCGATTTTTTTTGGGACATCCTGATGCCAATTTAAATGAAATATTAAAACTGGGACATTTTTTGTGGAACTGCTCAGTATTGAAAACCTATCGCTTTGTTAGTGTTGTACTCATTATTCTCACTAAACTTAAAAAAACAGTAGTGGCGTTTTAGTTGTAGCATCAATCGATTATGATATATGGACATAACATGTGCATCCACTTGGTCTCAGTAGACAGGTTACTACGTTGATCGCGCGATGTACGATGAATATTTTGAAACTCAGCTTGGAAAATAGCTTCAATTGATGGGTTAACACTGATTCTCACCAAATTTCGATTTTCAATTTTCTTGAATCTTATAGCATTTTTTCTCAGCTTTCCAATACTGGTCTTAGATCGAAAATCGGTAGATGCGAACACGGTCAAAATTGCATTTTTCTGATATAATCCAAGATGGCGGCTAAATTCAAGATAGCGGCCTGAATTCTGATCACTTCAAATGAAAGCCCTATCATTTTTCTTCACAGAAAAGTGCTACTTGTAGTACTTTACATAACGAGTTTTAGAGATATAGCTGACAGTGAAAATTTGCAACTCTGCTTGGCAGTTTGGGAAAGGGCCATTGAATGGTATGTCGTGAACAATGTTGAGGTGGTGCCAAAGGACAGGAACCCTCCCAAAACCAGAGCTCCGCCCTAAAGAAAAATACTACGCTATTGTTAAGCGAAACCTCAAGAAGACACGAAAGATAGTTTTTAGGGAGATGCAACTCAAGGCTAATGTCGTTCTGCGGCGAACAAAGGAACTAAGAAGGCTGTACAAAACATGATGGAAGCAATCAAGAGAAGGGTCCAGCAATTCACATTCGCTAAAAAAAGGTTTAGTCAATACTTTTCCTTCATTCTGTACGAATTGAACTTGATAAAGAAACATGATTTGATTTTTTTAATTAAAAAAATGACCGATTTTCATACATTTCACTACTCTGATGACGGTTTGATAATATGATCGCTTTAACCTTGTCGCCATCCATGATGATTGTTCATTGAAAGTGAATGTTGGTTATTGTTAAGCTGGTCTTAATATAATTATTTTTGACTTTTTTGTAGCTCAATAGCATCTCGTTTAGATGTCTGGATCTCATCTTTAAGAACAAAACGCGCTAGGAGTACATCACTTGGTCCAAAGCTTTAAACAGCCGTGCTAATCAGCCGTATGAATAAGAGAATTTACTCTGCCTCTTCCATAAGATTTGCATGGGATGCGTAAAGCAAACACTTTTATCCATACTGCCCAATTCATCAGCCTTGATCGACAGTTTCTTATGCGGTCTTGAAGTCAACTAAAACGAGATTTGTGACTAGTGACTAAAATTTTGGTCCACAGCAAGCTACTGTGTGCTTGTTATAATCCTATCATCGTATTTGCTGGCACTTTTAGGTTAGTTTTTGTTCCATTGCTCCTTTACTTTACTTACTTAGTAACCTAAACGCTATTCCAATCCTGTTAAGATTAGCTTTCCAGTACCAGTAATGCTACGATGTTCAAAATAATCATATCTCGATTTTACCTGGCGAAAATGGAACTAATCACAAAACAAAAAGTTCTCACCAGTAGTTTGAGCACCGGAAACTTACCGTAATCCTAGATTAGATATTAAAACTGACAGATAAGTCCAATCACTAGTTAAAGCTTCCAACGTTCACTAAACTTTCCAATTGTATCAGAGATTCTAGTATCTATCGCAGTTTTACTTTTCTCTCTCCCTCACGCCGCACAAACGACCCTTATTGGCTGCCACGGTTGCACTTCTTGTTGGCACTCTACATCAAGCAGCCCTCGCATAGTTGCCAGACAGAATCCATAAAAGAGCGACATTATACAGTCTCAATTTTCCCTCCCGGCCTCTCGGAATATTATGCATCCCTTTCCTGCCACATGATGCGGATGATGATGATGCGACGATGGCTACACAACAAACGCTGCACAGTATAATAGGGGTGAACTGTACAAAACGCACCAGTTAAGCATTTACGCATTTTAGAACGCTCCCATTAATTTTTAAGCGACATTCAACGTGTAGGATGATTGTAGGATCTATATAGTGTATGTTTATGACGAAGCTCATTCTAAAGTACTATGTTTTAACTTCATTTTTAATAAAAATTACTATTACTACCAAACAAGCTTGTGGCCAAGACTTACCGCAACAAAAGCTCAATATGCTCCAAAGCAGAAGGCGAAGTGAGAAGCGCTTGAAGTCTCAGAAGTAAACTCAAATGCAATGAAACACACCCTGTCAAGCAATCTTCTGCAAGCGTTTCATAGTGCATTCTATCCCGATTATAATTTTGATCGTTTTTAGATAAAAGTTGATGAAAGTTATTGAAAAAAATTGAAATACTAAAAGTTAATTGACATAAATCGACAGCACTGCAGTGGTTGCCTAGTTTAACAATTTTGCACGTAAACAAGTACAGCGGATATCTAGGTAACCTACTACGACGGGCTGTGTGTACGCTCATTCATGATAATGTGATTCATTCATGATTAACAGTGTAATGAATATGGGGGCGTCGTGAGAAGAATAATTGAGCAGTGATTCAAGTTTTGAGATGGATATGGAAGCTTTGTGAAAAATGGTTTGTTTTACAAAATACAGGAAAAATCTAGCTAATTTTACTAAATATACAATGCTAAACGATTCCATAAGAGCACGAAAGCATATTTCGTTTATTTGTTCAACGATTTTGTGAAAATTAGGTGTTTAATCCGTGCATTCTTCATGAATATCGGCTTAATAAGATGAATAATGGAGCAGTTCCCCTAATATAAATTTCAAAATTATAAAAGTTAGCGGAACCACACCTCAGTGTATTATTTCAAGTCAGTTAACCATAAATGCTTATATAGGATTCATGAACAATTACATGCTAGACAGAGTCACAGACAATTCTACAGGGTTTTAAGTATTTTAATCATCATGGCACACTTTTTCATTAGTGAACTGAACAAAAGCTGGACTGGTGCGTTTTGTACGGTTCTCCCCAACTGCAGCCGTTGTAGTCACTTCCGACTAGACGTGGTGGTGTTTTTCCCGGAGACCATCCGTACCGAACGATGCTGTCAAGTTTTTATTCACCCTGCAAGCATGTTTATGGCCCACCACACATCCCCTGGCTTGGCTAACTTCACCAGCATCCAATTGATAAAACGAGAATCTAAATGATGTCTAGGAAATGGGAGCAAAACAAAAACAAAAGAGAAATTTTTAGTGATAAAATACCGAATCAATTTCCCCATCAACTGGTAACCTGACTGCTGGGTAGTTTTCAAACGCAGGTTGAATCTACACATGAAATTTTATGAAAATTGTAGTACGGGATTGCATGGGTACTGGTTTTGTAGTCACTTGGTATCGGAAACATTTTCCGCTGGCAGTAAGCCCAATACTGTAGCGGTGCCTGCTACGAATCTGTTTCCGAATTCATTGATTCGGGTTCTCCAGAAGGGGAACCATTTTCAAATTTCATCGGAAAAAGGGTCGAGCAATCTGAATATGAATGCATTGCGGAATGAAACTGTTGCCACGCGGAAAAATGTGCACGATTTCGATGCGGTGGAATGGAGATAACGCAAAAAACATGCCTTGCATTGGAAGTACGGATTTTTATGGCACATGAGACAGTTCAGAATGGCTTGCAGAATGCATTCCACAGGATGCCAAATTGCTTCGACCGCAGCATCTAAACGTTTTGACACTCCTCTTCCCAGAAGGTAATTCGTGGTAATATTCGTGTCAAAGTGCTCCTTTGTAGACAGTAGACTGTAGCGTTTCACGTACAAAACTGCCATTTCTGGCGGAATACCGGGCTGTTTGTTGTGTCGTACTATTAACCGGCTTGTTGCAATCCACTACTTCGCGCGGTGATAATAACATTTTCGGGGACCTAGATTAAGTGATATGTACTTTGAATCTATTGTTACTAATTTTGATATAATTCATTAATGAAATGTGAATAAAACTAATCATAAATTTTGTTTAATGGGGATTTTTCCATTGTTGTTCACTTCGTCCTACTTTAATTTGTTTTGGTATGCAAAGAAAGACTTTGACCATGAAATTCAGTGACATTTCACATTTCCATCATTTGGCAACACTTTTATGAACACCAAAAGATGCCACTTGGCAGAGAAAATCATATTATGTTAGTCCAGTTTTGTATGTGGACGCGGAAGCTATTCAAAGCTGAAAAAAATGAAATTTTCACGGGGAATCCTGGGCTATTCGGATTGAAGCGTTGGCAAAGATGAGCTGCAGTGAAAATTCACTTCGACACAAGGAAGAAAACAGAAAGGAGGTCATGTTTCTTATCCCACTACGTTAGTGCGCTAGCATGAGTGTTTTCCTTCCCTACCGATCCTATGTCGTTCAACCTTCTGCTCCCTGTCCAGTAACCGCATTGGAACTTCCTCGATGGATCAGCGGTTCCACTACTTGTTTACATTCGGCGCAAAGCAGGGCGGAAATCGGAACGTTTGAATATATTACAAATTTCAAAAGACCTGACTTCACACTACAAGGCCTTGACTGAAATTTCAAATCGAATAAGCTTCGTGTCGTGGTCAATGATTAGAAACATATGGCTTGTTCAGAGTTCTTTACTCGGGAATACCGTGTATATATTCCCGCATGAGACGTAGAGATCGACGTTGTCGTGAGCGATCCAAGTCTGTCCGTTGAGTGCCTCTTGAAGGATGCTGTTGGCCGTTTTAGGAATAGTCGCCTACTTAAGGTAAAAATATTCGACTGCAAGCAATTGCGGTCCATGTCACTCGTAGAAAATGCAGCTGTATGTATCTCCAGTGATGAATTGTACTCATTGGATGTAGTTAGGCAGCGGCCTACTGTTGCAATAAATCACGATGCGGTTAGTGCGGGAGAATGATTCATAATCATGAAATGATTCTTGCAGTAGAAACATAGAAAAGTATATATACTGTGGGGAGACTCAGCATAATTGCTTGACGGTCTTCGGTCTCCAGTCTCCGAAGAAGCATTTCAAGCGTTCCCAAGCTGACCTCAAAACACGAAAATCGGATTGAGAGCAGCTGGGTATGAACACATTGAACCGAAATTCAATGAGAATATATGAAATCATATTCAATGAAGGTATCGTAGCCCTGATAAAGCCGCTTACTGAGTTTTATGACAACACGCATAACAAACTAGATAAATATACAGGAAGGATCAATCGGTGAAGACCTCATCAACGAATACGGCCAAATTTCGAAGAAAGGGTGATGCGTGAAAAATACCCTATTCAACGAACTTTGTTCAACTACAGCAAAATGTGGCGTGAGTTTCACAGTGTTAGGCAACTAGAAATAAAAATTTATCCTTAGAAGGCCCGTAGATGACCATATATGCGTGTTGAGGATTGACGACAAGTTTCTCAATCGTCACATACGCGGCGCCAAACGTTCAACCCGACGACATTAGGGACGAGTTCTATGAAAAGCTCCAGCGGGTTTATGGCCAGTGCCCAAAATATGACGCACAGACCGAGAAAGAGTATTTCTCTCGTTCACTTACTCACCTAAATGGCCGAACTTCCTAAGACATGGCCCGCATAACATAACTCCACCAACTCGATCGGTCTTTGGTTGCCCGCCTCCAATCTCGCGGGCTCTCCGTACCCGCCAGGTCAAGCTCCATCGCTCGCGCTCAGGAGCATCCAGGTACCGGTGTCACTGTACAAGATTCTGGGTAATTATTTCCAGAATCGAGCACTCGTTTACGACACGGAGGAGGGTCAGAAGTGCGTCCCAATAACCGCAGGAGTTCCGCAAGGTTCTATCCTGGGTCCGGTGTTGTGGATTGTCATGTATGACGGAGTGTTGAGGTTCCCTGTGATCGGTTGAGGTTGTGATCGTCGGCTTTGCAGACGACATAACGCTGGAGGTTTACGGCGAGTCGATCGAGGAGGTCGAGTTGACGGCCGCGCACTGTATACGCAAGGTCGAGGACTGGAAGCGCTCCAGGAAACTGGAGCTGGCGCATCATAAGACGAAGGTCACGGTTGTGAACAATCGTAAATCGAAGCAACAGGCGGTGGTCAGAATCGGAGACTGCACCATCACCTCAAAACGATCTCTGAAGCTTTTGGGGGTTATGGTGGACGACAAACTCACGTTCGAGAGTCACGTCGACAATGCCTATAAGAGGGCCTCATCGGCTATTGCAGCACTATTTCGTATGATGTCCAATAGCTCAGCAGTTTATAGCAGCAAGCGAAGACTTCTTGCCAGCGTGGTTTCGTCCATACTTAGGTATGGTGGGCCAGTGTGGTCCAAAGCGCTAGCTACCTACAGTTACCGCGGTAAACTGGAAAGTACCTACAGGCTCATGTGCCCGAGAGTTGCGAGTGCGTATCGTACGGTGTCATACGATGCAATCTGTGTCTTGTCCGGCATGATGCCTATCAGCATCGCCATCAAGAAGGGCAGAGAGTGTTTCGACCAACGTGACACAAGGGGCATACGAGGTACTAGAAGGTCATTCTCGATGCGCTGGCAGCGGGAATATTCTAATTCCACAAAGGGCAGATGGACGCACCGACTTATACCGGAGATATCCGGCTGGGTCCGGAGGCGACATGGTGAAGAGAACTTCCATCTGACACAGATCCTGTCAGGCCATGGTTGCTTCAGGCAATATCTGCAAGGTTCGGACACGCGGGGTCCCCCATGTGTCCCGAATGCATGGAGGAGGAGGAGACTACTGAGCATGTCTTCTTCGAATGGCTCCGTTTCGTAAGAGCGAGGAGCGACATGATGGCTGTGAGCGGGCCTGGCACTACTCCGGACAATCTAGTCCGGAGGATGTGCGACGCCTCCCAGATTGTCCTGGAGCTGCAACGTGTGTGGCGGGTCAACCACCAACACGCCAGTGGTAGCTAACTACCAGTCTCCAGGTAGTTAGCTAGAAGGTTATAAGAGTAAAGAGGTTGCATCACGCACAAAAAGTCCTCGACGTAATACCTAACCGTCGTTCCGGGAAGACCAGGGCTGGAGACTGGAGGGGTTTTAGTGGGTCGGGACAGGGACCGGTAGGTTGCTGGGGGAGTGTAACTACAGCATCTCTACCCTAGTCTCATCCCCACACCCTGAGTTCTCTTCTCAGGTGTCTGATCGCAGATTTCCCCGCCACCTTAAAAAAAAGGTCAAGCTCCACCTGGTCAGGCCAGGATTTAAGAAGGGGAAAAGGGAGCAAATATCTCGGGCCTTCCGACCCCCCCCCCTCTCTTCTAGCCCTGGACCAGACAGACCTTTTTTGCTCGTCACCTCCCAGCTACGTGTTAAGTTATTTCAAAATTAAAAATTTTCTAACCTCTAATTTTTTTTTGAGAAATGAGGGCCCCACGAAAATACTTGCCCGGGGCTCCAAAATAGAAAAATAATGTTTAAAGCTACCCAAAAACGAGTAGTGAAAACTTTCGCATTTTTTAATGGGACATACTGTACAATCGGGCCATATAGGCGAATGCTTCAGTATAATGGCAGCGGCTGAAAGGGAGACCCATCAAATAACAAAGAAGAAACCAACGACAAGCGCGGGAGGACAACTAAACCCGTTCGCCCGTGGGGGCAATTAGCTATTGACGCAGAAAAAATAAGGGCGGGAAGGCGGTAAGTACGTCTGTGTCCACAGCGGATATATCGGTAGACGAACCCTTGCTAATCATGGCCGAACAGTGTATGAGTACGTGGCCTAAAGTGGCTTCGTTGTCTGAACAACTCGACACGATTGTCGAGTTATCGATGAACAGGCCTCCCTTGCTCTAGACCACCTAGATGAGGACAGTAAAGAGCACGAAACTCACAGTTCGAGTGGATGTGGCTTAAAAAGAGGTCAGGACTAGTTAGGCCAGCGGATCTCAACCTTTTGTTGTGCGGGTACCCCTTGGCGATATTTTTCATATCGATTGTACCCCCTAGCATAGAATGTTCTTGCAGAGTGGGAGAGAGTAGAGGTAGATCATGTTGTGGTAATCTAGTTCAGGTTTCAAATAGAAGTATGGTTTGTTTGATTGCTACAGTCATGTTTTAAGAGCAAGATCGAACATCAAATGAAGTATTTTAAAGAAAAATTGCTTTATTTGCCATTACTGTTTTTTCTCTCGCGTACCCCCTAGAGGCTTTCGAGTACCCCCAAGGGTACGCGTACCCCAGGTTAAGAACCGCTGAGTTAGGCGAATGCATTTAAGCAGGTGTGGACAGACGCTTCCTCATCGCAGCGTTCTGCTCTACGAGGCAGGTCGCTGAAAAAAAGAGGCAGTCCCCTGGAAAAGCGGCCCATGAACACAAAGAAGTGGTTGGTTATACTACTTCTGCGGGATAGCACACCCACTGGTTCGAGATACGCCGAAGAAATGACCGGAGTAACGGATGCGGATAACGCTTGGGTTACCGTAGTAGGTAGACGACACCAAAATGGCGGCAAACGTAAAAATGATGAAGTGCAAAAACAACAGAAGGTCAAGAAATCGCGGAGCATGGAGGCGCCCTTATACTTAAGACGGATGAGTCAAAATACTTCGAAGTCTTGAATTGAATGAGTGGCGAGGACTCAATAATTTAGGGGCAGATGTGCGGAGCATTTGCAATCTCGCATCTTGGAGTTAATCCCTGAGCTCCGAAAAGATGCTAGGAGTAAGGACGCTACCTACATGTCGGTAGCCGAGCAGGTTTCGAGGAAAGTTGTGCATATTCGGGCACTCACCTCAGAGGTTACTTAAAAACCTTAAGACCAGGATGAAATCACCGATGGGTGCGATATTGTACAAGCTTTCAAGGAAAAGTTAAGTGTGAAAACGGTTACTTAGGCAATCCACCTTCGAAAGGGTCCAGCGGCGACCCAGGAAGCCACCTTCAGACTTGGATTGGCAGATGAAAACCTGAAAAAATTTAAAGGAGCCGGTCCACCAAGTGCCTGGTGTGCTCCGGAAAACGGGACGCCAAGCATTTCACGGGAGGCTCCAGGTGCTCAACTGGCAAGCCGGCTGCGAAACCGCAGGCGTAAGGGTCACACAATGGAATCTGAACCATTGCTACGCGGCTCAGCAGTTGCTATACCAAGCAGCCTCTGAGTCGTTGTCGGATATTGCCATTGTATCGAACCCCTACCGTATCTCTACCGGAAACGGTATCTGAGTTACGAATCAGTCTAGTATGACGGCCATATGGATGACGTTCCCGTTTCAGGAGGTTGTGCCAACCTCAAAAGAAGGGTACGCGGTTGCCACGGTGAACGGAGTGTTTTACTGTAGCTGTTACGTTCCCCCACGTTGGTCTATCGAAAGGTTCCCCTAGATGGTCGACCGCCTATTTATGAAGCTGTCGGGCCGTTGGTGGCAGCGAGCGACTACAATGCTTGGGCATTTGAGTGGGCAATTCGTTGCATGAAACGAAGGGGTCAGATCTTGTTGAGAACTTTGGCTAGTTCAACTTAGATCTGGCAAACGTTGGGACCAAATCTACATACAGCAGAAATAGTGCAGAGTTGATAATCGATTTGACGTTTTGCAGCCCAGAACTAATCATGAACTGGAGTATAGACGCTAACTACACGGATAGCGAGCTTCAGTCTGTCCACTATAGTGTAGATCTGGGAGTGCAGACCACAACGTGGTACTGTGGAATGCGTGTTAAAACTAACACTCCCTCCAGGGGTGGTGATCGTGGGCTTCGACATAACTCTTGAGGTCTAGGGCGAGTCAATTAGAGAGGTAGAGTTAAAGGCCGCGCTATCCATACACGTAGTGGAAGACTGGATGCACTCCAGGAAACTGGAGCTAGCGCACCATAAGACTGAAGTTATTGTTGTAAATAACAGAAAATCGGATCAGGAGGCATCGATCAGTGCTGGAGCATGCACTATTGCCTCAAAACGCTCTCTGAAGCTTCTGGGGGCTATGATCGACGACAAGCTCACGTTCGGGAGCCACGTCGATTGTACCTGCAAGAAAGCTTCCAAGGCTGTGGTGGCGCTATCTCGCATGATGGCAAACAGCTCGGCGGTCCGTAGAAGCAGGCGCAAAGTCCTTGCTAGCGTGACTACGTCCATACTCAGGTATGGAGGAACAGTGTGGTCCAAGGTATTGAATATCTCGTGCCATCGCGGCAAACTCGAGAGTACGTACAGGCTAATGTGCCTAAGGGTCGCGTGCGCGTACCGAACAGTGTCGTAAGAGGCGGTTTGTGTCTTGGTTGGCATGGTGCCCATCAGCATCATCGTCAAAGAGGATGTAGAGGTACGCCGAGTCCCCTATGTGCCCCGCATGTACGGGTGCGGAAGAAAACGCAGAGCATGTGTTCTTCACATGTCCGCGTTTCGAGCGGATAAGGTACGTAATGCTGGCAATAAGTGGGACGGACACCACGCCAGAGAACATCGTGCGTAGGATGTGCAAGAATAGGGAAATCTGGGATGCGGTCATCAAGGCCGCATCGCAGATCTTTAGTATTCTGCAGGGCACCAATGGACGGGAAACCATCGATGTGCCCCAGTTAGTTAACGGTTAACTAACTGGCCTGTATAGGCTGCTCTGCTACCCATAGAGGTAAGTGCAAAAAGCACGACTGGCCCTCTCCCTGAAGTAATGCCTAACGGCGGTCCCGGGGAGACCAAGGGCTTTAGCTGTTCAGCTTAAGGTTGCTCAGCCACAACCACAGACCACAACGTGAGGTGACAAACGACGAATAGTGCCAACACTTGAAATGAGTGAATGCGATAAAGGTGAGCAAGACAGCTTTTTTTCCTATATGGACTTCCTCACTGCGACCAGAATCGTTGATCTATTGTGAGATATGATCTATTGTGAGATATGTCGGGTGTCTGCTGTATCCCATATGTACTCCTATTATTAGCAATACCGCTTTTGAGAAGTGGCATGTTTATTATTATTTTTTATGAGTGCTTGTGTGTAATGTGCTACCTTTCCTTTTACACGCCTACTGTTCTTCTATACCAAGCCTCGTTCCCTCCTGCCAAATATCAACAATTATAATTCTCTGGAGAAGTTTCGTCGTGCATCCTTCTGGCCGGTTTTATTGATGAGAGGGAGTTATTTTTGTTAGAAGGAAGTCACGCAAAGGTATTGTAGATTTCAGCGTAAAAGACGGGTAACTGGTGGGGAGCTTGAGAATAAACCCATGCTTAAAGTCCCTTTCTGACATCGAATGGCCTGATTTTACTAAGATTCGAACCCGCGACCATCCGCTTGACAAAGCGGACTCTGTAACCTTGCGGCCACGCAGCTCCCGCAGACGGCTTGCTTCGATAGGCTATGTGCGACTGCCATCACGAACCTGTGGGGTACAGGATCGTATTGGCCAACAACAAAAGCGTGTTGACGCCTGCAGAGCGATCATCAGCGATGCTGCAGCGTATCATCGAGGGACTTTTTTCACACCACGAGCTAAGTTCATGGCCTCTGGCTGTCGAGTCTCACGTACGACGTTCCAATATTATATAGGTCTATCTGTCTGCTGGATACTGCAGGTTAGGTGCTTGAGAGGGTTATTCTCAATAGATTGGATTGGTACACAGAGGTTGTAAACGGTCTGACAAGTAGCCAGTTAGGCTTCTGGAAAATCGAGCAACCGTAGAGCTGTGGAAGAGGCCTTTAAGCCTTTCAAGAGTAAACGATGAGATTGGAACAAACTAAACTAAGTAACCTGTACATTCCAACACATGCTAAAAAATGAGCAGAATCGCAGCAGAAGTAAAATCTGGAGTCAATTTCCGGCATCTGATCATTATTCCGGTCATTTCTGGCCATTCTGTAGGCCTCTGGATGTCATCCCGATACTAGAAGCTTCATATTGAATGATGCAGTTAAATACACCTCAGAAACGGAGACGACGATTTCAGTAAGGCTTTCATATATGAACAAAAAGATTTCACTTTGAGTATGCTTATCAAAATTATTTTTTAAATAAGATGAGTTATTCATTATTCAAGAGTTTATTTGGACGTATTTAATACTTTATATTGTACGTCTACACTGTAAGACTAACGTGTTCTTCGAACACAATATTAGATATTAGATAGTTGAAGTACATAGTTTTCACAACATTATCACGAAAAAAGAAATAAGAATGAGTGAAAAATGACAATAATGAAACTTTTTTTGATGAGCAGTAAAACGAAGGACGATTAGGATGTTCCCAAAAATAACCCAGCGTAACACATCGGTACCAGCGTGGATCCACCAGTAAAGCACCTTTCGCAAGCGGAAGCAAATTGTAATACGATCTATTTGTCATCCCACGAATTTGCTGTTCAAAATCTCATTTTCAGTTAGCACAACAACGACAAACGATATGTAGCACTAGCGATATTGCGCTGTACCGATGCGAGGATGATGGTCCGCGTCCTTGCAGACTTACTTCGCCGCAGGAGGAGGGTGCACCGCCGCTGTCTATACAGTTTCCATCGTAACGATCAACCGGAGCTCGAACTGATGCGTTCTCGTTGCAAAAGCTATTCGTTTGGTGGAAAATTGTTTTGTGTCTCGAATTGAAATTTAATTGAAAACTAAAACAATTGAACCCGAAATGAATCGTACCTAGTCTGGCATGGTGATCATTTCGCTTCGGTCGTCCTTTTGTAGTTTTCCCGTTCCCTAACACTTTCCATCCGACAAGGCAGCCAAAGGCAAGCAACAGTCGTTTGTCGTTTGGGTTTTCGAACGAGGTGAAATTATTTATTTGTAGCTGATCAGCGTTTCCGACCGGAAACGGATGATGACATTCGTGTGAGTTGCTGTTGAGTAGTCGGAAGAAAAGCAAAGCGCTGCACTGTGTAGCAACCGATGCTGCTGTTTTTAATTTAGTTCAATTTTCTGTTTACCGACTGGAAACTGGATGCCGATTAGTGTACATTGTTGTAAACGAAAACGGGAAGCAGCGAACTTTGGACGCTGTCTTGAGTCGGGTTTGTATTGCTTTTATTCTAAGTTGTGAGTGTCGCTTCACTCGCTTTGATCATCAAGCAGACTGAAGTTTGATATTTTTGGATGTTTTGGAAGACTGGTAAAGCACGTTTCAAATGATTTGTTATTCTTGACCTATCAGTCTGCTTTCATTTTAGAATTGGAGTTGCTGCTTTCATTTTAGAATGAAATTTGCTTAATAAAATGTCTGAAACCAATATTAAGTGACATCAAAATTATCCTAACAGCTTTATCACAAAATCTTTAACCCTGGAATTTCTTTGTATGCTTGAAACATGGCCATTACCCAGTAGGTACCTTTTCTACTGTAATTTCTCCCTACCCAATACGAACGCTGTCTAACGCAAATCCATATTCATCTCTTGTGACTGTGAGCACAGGAAATACTGCACTGACTGAATATGCCATACCTACAGAAAGCCCTCCATCCGAGCAACGTTCAACATTTCCATTCTTCAAAGCGATGCTGCGCACCCCCCACGACGTGATGGTAAAAATGGGAATGCGTACCAATGCAATCCATGCCAGGAAACATTGAAGTGCTATGCTGCGATGTATTCGCACTAATTTACATACCGTGGAACATAATTAAAATTCCATCGAATTGTGTCCCTGATTTATTGGCCTGCAAACAAGTAACAATAGCCAACCAGCGAGTAACGGATGGGGTGGAAATGGTTGCGGTGTTTTGGCTGGTGTTGTTTTTCAACATGTGTTTGAATGTGGCACAATTTGTTTTCAATTACACGCTTGTGTTGGATCGTTTGTGGTTTATACTGAGAAAATAATAAAATAAACTCTAGCAGTTCGATTTATTGATTTATTTCTATGCTTTGGAAATATATAGCCAGGTGATCTGGCATCATTTTTTTGAAGTTGGACTACGAAATTTACTTTTTAATTTTTTTACGGGTCTTCGATAGTATCGTACAGACAGTCTTTAATACTGCAAAGTGTAACGAAAATGTGCACTCTCTAAATGCATATTATGCTACTACCACCGAACGAATTTTGATCACCGATATTTTGATCGGAAGAAATTAAATATACACTAATTAAAAAAAAAAAATACAGGTTGCCATTAATTGGCAATACCAAAACCAACTGGCACGAACTCACATCCTCTTTTTTCGCTTTCGAATGTTTACTGACTTACTATAACTGTAAAATGTGCGAAAATCATTTTTTTATTTTGTTTAGGTAGCCGTGTCGTGCGGACATAGTATTGGAATGTGTAGTTCAAGCTGGCTAGACCCTATTGCATATTGTAGCGGTAACAGATGTTTAACCATTTCCAAATGCTTGTTATCTCGATGCTACTGAACGAATTTTGGATATCGACTATCGCTACCGGAACAAATTCCCCACCAGCATCAGCAGAAAGCAGTGCATCCACCAATCTTCACTGAACAAAATTTCCCCACGTTAGCTTCGACTACGAACCCATCTCATTCACCAGTCGGCGGGTTGACTTCTCCTACAGGTTGACTTCTCCTACAGGTCAATAATCTCACGCTGGTGGATGAATAATAATACGTAAGGCGTATGGTGATAGAACTGACGGAAGCGAAACTGATTCGTCCGTCGGTCCGTCCAGCTCTAGAAGGCAGCTTCGAACTAGAAACATAGGAAGCGTAGGAGACGGAGACGACGACGATTCGAGAGATGGGAGCATTATTTTGTCTTAATGGCTAAGTTCACAAGCTATAATCTTGCCTCCATCAACATAAACAACATCACGAATGTAACGAAGATCGACGCACTCCGGAATTTCGTACGAACGTAGGAACTAGATATCGTTTCTCTACAGGAGATGGAGAATGAGCAGCTTTCGTTTCCTGGCTTCAACATCATCTCAAACGTGGATCATGCAAGACGCGGAACATCAATCGCGCTTAAAGACCACATACATTTTTCACATTTAGAGAAGAGCCTAGTCAGCCAACTCATCGCTCTTCGACTCTCTGTAATATATACACACTATCGGGGACAGCGCTACGGGCGGAGAGAGAAAGATTTTTCAACAGCACCATCGCATACTATCTCCGACACAACACGGAACATGTCATCCTTGCTGGTGACTTTAACTGCGTTCTCCGTCCATGCGACTCTACGAGTGCAACTCAAGCCCAGCTCTCCAAGCCACCATACGCCAACTACAGCTGCACGATCTATTGATAAAACTGCACCCTACATTACATGCTCCAACCTACGTATCTCATCACGCGCCATCTAGACTCGATCGTATCTACGTTAGCACCGGCCTATGCGAGCAGTTGCGAAACGCTGCCACGCACGTGTGCCCCTTTTCAGATCATAATGCGCTATCGGCTCGAATATGGCTTCCCAACCTCGGCCGCGAACAAGGCCGCGGGTGTTGGTCTCTGCGTCCTCATCTGTTGACTGCTGAAAATATCGATCAATTTCAACACCGGTTGCAGTTTTGGACTCGTCTGCGAAGAAATTCACCTTGCTGGATGATGTGATGGATTTATTTTGCAAAACCAAAAATTAAATCTTTTTTCTGCTGGAAGTCGAATGAGGCCTTTAGAATGTTCTACACGGAGCACCAACGACTGTTCACACAATTAAGAATCGCGTATGATGGATATTATCTAAATCCAAACATGTTGGTTACTATCAATCGTGTTTAAGCGCAATTGCTCACGCTACAGCGTCGATTCACACAAAATTTCATCCGCATCAATGAAACGTTTGTGGCAGGAGAAACCCTATCCTTTTATCAGCTTGGTGATAGACGACGATAAAAAAAAACAACCATCACAAAGCTAAAAAACGAACAAGGGGAAATCATACAAGACTCCAATAAAAATCGAACAACATATGTACTACTACTTTAGGGATAGTTATGCGATGAAGACGTGAGACGAAACGAGAACGATGGTTTTGACTCGGAGAGAGTAATTCCAGAGAACGATGAAACCAATGCAGCGCTGATGGCAGAGATCACTATCGACGAACTAAAAAATGCCGTCCAAATGTCACAGAAACGCAAGTCGCCAGGCATCGATGGACTGCCAATATAGTTCTATCAGCGAACTTTCGACATCATCTATCGAGAACTCTACTTCATGATAAACGAAGCAATGACTAATGAGTTCCCCATCGAGTTTGCCGACGAAACAATCGTGTTAGCAAAAAAGAAATGCGACGATGGGACGGCAAGAGCGTATCGTCCGATCAGCTTACTGAATGTAGACTTAAAAATACTGTCCCGCGTGATGAAGAGACGACGGTGGCTCGTGCTGTATCAAGAAGTCGTCTCCATTCCCCTCTGTTCTGGGCTGCATGGCGCCATACTCCCAGGCGTCTTATCACTCGTAGGTCACTTTCAATCTGATCAAGCCATTGTGTACGCTGTGCTCCTCTGTTTCTGGTGTCGGAGGGGTTACTGAAAAGGTTACTCGTTTTAACCGGGTTGTCGTCCGGCGTCCTTGCGACGTGTCCGGCCCATCGCAGTCTGTTAACTTTGATCAGATGTGCAATGGGGGTCTCTCCTAGCAGTGCGTGCAGCTCATGGTTCATGCGTCTACGCCATTCTCCGTCTTCAGTCTGTACTCCACCGTAGATGGTTCGCAGCACCTTCCGTTCTTCAAGGGCGTTGTGGTCCTCTGAGAGCAATGTTGTCGTCTCTAGCCTACCGGTCTAACTAGTGTTTTGTTCAGCTTCAACTTTGTACGGCGGTGCACTCGATTGGATCCCATTGTCTTACGAAGTGCAAAGCAGGCACGATTTTCCGCTTGAATGCGTCGCCGGATCTTCTTGCCGGTGTTATTGTCAGCGGTCACCAGCGATCCTAAGTACACGAACTCGTCTACCACCTCAAGCTCATCGCCGTCTACGGTGATCCAGGGTGGGAGGCTGACATTTTTCTCCTTGGAGCCTCTTCCCTTCATATACTTAGTTTTCAACGCATTGATCAGCAGTCCAATACGCCAAGCTTCCGCTTTTAGTCTGGTGTAGGTTTCCTCCACCGTCGCAAAGTTTCGTGTTATGATGTCAAAGTCATCAGCGAAGCCGTTATGCTGATCCCGTTTCGTAAAAATCGTACCACTCGTGTCGATGCCCGCTCTTCGTATAACACCTTCGAAGGCGATGTTAAAAAGCAAACAAGAGAGTCCATCACCTTGTCTCAATCCTCGGCATGACTCGAAGGGACTCGAGAGCATCACCGAGACACGCACGTAACACATCACACGGTTCATGGTAGCCTTGATCAGCCGCGTCAGTTTATCCGGGAAGATATTCTCGTTCTCGTGCATGATCTGCCAAAGCTGTTCTCGATGTTGATGGCAAATTCTTCAATTCCCATTTTGCGAACTCGACATATACGAGCGTTCTACTTTCTCTGATCACTAACTATAATGGAGATACATTAGGCTATGTAAATGTTGTGTGTGTGTGTGATATTTGGAGTTAGTCTTTGATACAATACTCGAACCAGCCATTTCCAGTTCTCACTCAAGTATTATCCAAAAAATTGCTAAATGGTAGTGAAAATAATGTTGGCCAGGTTTTTACTCGAGTTACTCCTCTGTGCGTCGGCCAACAAAGTAAGTAAGTAAAGTAAGTAATGTTACAACATTCACACTTCTTACACGGTAACCGTGCATCCTTAATGAAGTGTATTTTTGCGAAGTTACTGGGCCTTTTGATGCTTTTCTCTATCTCAATAGCGTAGTAAGGATGGGAAGGGGGATAAGCGATGTCAACTTTTAACAGTTTTGAAATCGCTGAACCGATCATAAAGAAATTCGGTATGTAAATAGCTTTTTGGGACGCAGTGCTGTGTGCGGATTGCGGGTGGATTGTCGGGTCTATTTGCATCCCGCAGGGGGCTTCGACAGAGTGATGGTCTCTCCTACCTGCTATTCAACATTGCGCTACAGGCTGTAATAAATTGAGCGGATATCAGTAAGCGGGGTACGATTTTTAACAAACTTAGCATTCAGAAGGTGGCCAAAGCTGGACGGTTACACTGGGCAGGGCATGTTGCAAGAATGCCGGACAACCTCCCTGCGAAGATGGTGTCTGCCTCGAATCCGTTAGGAAGAAGACGACCATGGGTGCAGCGGGCAAGATGGGTAGACCAGGTGGAGCTAGATCTGGCAGAGAGTACACGGTGTCCTGGGATTGGAAAGCGGCAGCTAATAACCGAGTGAATTGAAAAAACTTTGTGAATCGGGCCATGTCGTTATGACGGAATGCCAACTAAAGCATAGTTTACAGTTCCAAGCGAAGTGAAAAATTTGACAAGTGAAAACAGCGTAAATTTTCGCTTGCGAAATTTGTCGTGAAAACCCATTTGTGGAACACACAGGTATTTCACCAGCCTGCAGTTTATAGTTTAAGTGAGCGAAATTCACGAGCTCACACTCCGAGCGAACACATGTAAGTACAATATCATTCGCGGCGAGTACAACTTTCTAATTTCATTAATTTATCATTGGATTTTTTCACTTCGATGTAATGAAAATACTGATTTCTCTCAACTGACGTTTTTCCTGTACTCGCATTTGCTTTTTAGAACTAATTTGGCTGGAACCGCCGTGCGTGGTAGCCGGGTTGCTAGCATGCAGGCGGTATTCGCTCAGCTGGTCGAAAATACTAATTTAACATATCACGTAACACTGTGTCATCTAATACTATTCTCAAGGACGTAGTAAAGGGAAAAAGACGAGTGATGTGAGCATTTATTATTGCAAAAATTTGCTCACTCAAGTAACACCTGCAGCATCAAGTCATAAACATGTTATAAATAAATTTCAAGAAAAGCATCAGGGTTATTGCATTCGAATTGATGTTATATATTAGAATTATAAGTTTACATTACAAATTGTTGTTGAGACTGATGTACAACATATTTATAAAAAACTTTTTCCTTGAGATATTTTTGTTTAGACGAATAAGTGATCTTCTTTTCTTCATCAAGTATAGTGTAGATCAAAAATATCATCATCGATATTAAGTTTTTTTTATATAAGTTGTTTGATGAATTCATTTAAAGTAAAATATATGTTACATTTTGGCTCCGCCCCTTGTGCTTTTCGAGTTATTATTAAGTCATATATCAATTATTTATAATTACTTGGGTAGACAAATACCGTTTAATGCGGTACATGGATTTACTGACATTTGTTGGAATTAGGCTTGGGTTTATACAATTCGTTTATGGATCACTTCTACGAAAATATTTCTACTCTCACGAATATGATCAATTTTCATCAAGGCAGCTTCCATAAATTACGAAACGCTTATTGGGGAGAAAAGGGGTATCCTTGAGTGCTACGATTTGTTACACAGGGGTGAGGGGAGGTAAGATCAGCGTTACGTAGCAAAAAACCTAAAATAATTCCACCTAGCGGTGAGACCCAGCCTTTCTTTTTCGAACTTATTATTTGTTTGAATAGATTTACATGAAACCTTCAATTAATAGAAAAAAAATACACCTTGATAATTTCTGCTGGATTTATTTTTCACTCTAAAGAACGAATTTCTGGTAGCCAAAAGCATAACTATACTGAACATTTTAGAAGTAACATGAAATAAATATGTATTGAATATATGATGCGAATTTTTTTCCTGGTATAATCGAAACGTCACTGTACTCATATATATGTCGCACTCGATTATATATAATTTTAGATTCAACTTTTTATAGTAGGAGAATTTTCCCTGATGAAAAACAGCCTGAAAAGATGAAATATCATCCAATATGAGAATTTGTGGAACAGTATAAAATAGTAAATTTTTGGATAGTAGCTTCCAGTTTCATTACTCAATGTGAGTTTTTGAGGAACCGAGATAATGCTTAGACTCTTATGCTTAGACTATAATGCCTTAGAGGCCGGGAATCAACTCCATACTTTATTTTGAAATCCGATTTTGCGACTTATGGTTTCTGGAAAACAACCTTAAATTGCCAAATTTCAATCCAATGAAGGCATATTCACTCTTTGGGTCCTGGAATATTAATGTCGTATTTGAAGTAATAGTTGAGGTATAAAATGTGAAATTTGACGTTATATTTGTGCTAAAGAAACATTGAAATGAAAAAATGACTCCTAATTTCAAATAAAGAAATGACTCCATATTTTAATCACGAGCAATACAGGGAACTTTCAAATGGTACAATATATTTTGATCAATCAATTTCGTTTCTTTCCATAACTTTTGAACCACGTATCAAATTGTTATGAAATTTGTTATTTGTACGTTTGAGGGACAGCCCGCAGTTATGTTCAAATAAGTCGTGTAATCTTTGAGTTAATAGACTTTCGTTGTTTTTCAGAATTTAAGACATAACGGTTGAGATAAATGTCCGATTATAATTAAATGAAATGGCAACCAAACATTTAATTTGACACTTAGATTGTTGAAATTAGTCCAGCCATCTTTGTGAAAAAGAATGAATTTGAAAAGTCATCGGAACATGTTTTTTTTCACAACTTTTGAACCATATGCCTAATCATTATAAAATTCTTTAGTTAACGCTTAACTATCCCGTTTATTTGATACCAATATTTTTTGAATCGGTTGTGTAGTTTGCGAGATAATGAAGTTTCGTGATTTTCACCTTTCTGGTACATTGCAGACAAAGTTGCAGTCCGATTACAATGAAATTGAAAAGGGTGTTATGAGGCAGCTACACCTTTCATTTGACACTAATTTTGTGGAAAACGGTTTAGCCATCTCTGAGAAAAGTGAGTGAGTTTGAGTATTCTTCTGAATATGTTTCTTTTCATAGCTAGATTTTACATTTTTAAACATAACAGGCAAAGTAATAGTCCGATTGCAAAACAAGTCAATAGGGTCCTTCCATTTGACACTGATTTTATGAAAATCGGTTCAGCCATCTCTGAGAAACATGAGTGAGATTAAACAGTTTCCAGAACACGTTTCTTTCCATAACTTTTGAACCACATGTTCAATCTTCATAAGATTCAAAAGTTAAAGGTTTTTAGGTAGCACGTTCATTTAAAACCAATTCCGTTCAAATCGGTTGCGTAGTTTCTGAGATAATGATGTTTCGTGATTTTTACATTTTGATACATAACCTCTAAACCAAAAATCCGATTGCAATGAAATTTAGTACGGTCTTATGGGGCAACTACACCTTTCATTTGCAATTAATTTCATGAAAATCGGTCCAGCCATCTCTGAGAAAAGTGAGCGAGAATAAAAATCTGCACATACACACACATAGAGAAAATGCTCAGCTCGTCGAACTGAGTCGAGTGATATATGCCATTCGGCTCTTCTGAGCACTTTTATACCTTCGGTTTTGCAAGTGATTGCTATACCTTTCTAGGAGAAAGACAAAGATCTGAAAAGACTCTCTAAAAACGAGCATTTTTATCAAGCAAATTCTTCTAAAGCGTTACCTATTTCTTATGGGGGGTAGGTGTTGGCGTTACGTTTCGTTAATGAGGGATGTTTTGCGTTACGTAATTTATGGATGTCGCCTAACCGTGGTATATTTCAACTCAATTGTAACCTTATTTATTATATTTATAAGATTTGAACTTGCGAAAGTCACTTAAAATAAACATTTTGCTTGGTGCATTAAGCGAGGTCATCCATAATTGTAATAATGAAACATTTTGCGGTGCACAATTTGGGGTCAGTCCTTATTTTGGCTATTTTTAGAGCATTGATCAAGACTGAATAAAAAAACCTATTTCAAAGATGTTACAACAATAATGTAACTTTTGTGATGATTTATTAGACTAAATGATCTTGAATGTCAAAAATGACCCATCATTGTGTTTTTTTTTTCTATGTAAATAATATCTTCTTCTCAACCGATTTACACACATCAGCTGAAGTTAAATTAATTGCTGATGGAAGATACACATCTATTTTCCTTAACGTAATATAGGAACAGTTATTTTGTTGCTCCTCGTTTTGCTTCTTAATTTTGTAAAAAATGCACATCGAAATTTTGACATTTAAAAACTTGTTCTATTTCGTTTCTAAAGCCTGTACTCGGAAAAACGCACCAGACAAAAGTGTCCTCGAAAAATTTATTTTAAATCGGATCTTCTTGAAATTTTCAGGGAATGAACTAATACATATGGATTTCCTTTCCTGAAATCCCGCACATTTCTCTTAAGATCCCTCATTATATTTTGTTTAATAGTGGAGCTGACTTTTTTGGGTCACTTTCATCCATTCTTCCTTCAACTCCAACTCGTTCTTAGATACCTCGGATGATTTTCGAACTGTGGCCTACATTATGATCCAAAATCTTCCCGTCGGACGAATCTCTGGTGAAAAAACAACGTTATTGTCTCGTCGAACGCACGCGACGGTATGATGCCAGGTCCGGCCAAAATATTGTCTCGGCTCCATTGGACAGCAGAAAGGGCAACAGACACTTTTGTAGGCAATCGGTGCAGTAAATTTCGCTGTTGATGGTACCCGTTGTGATGTACGGTTTACTCAGTTTACCGCATTGGTGGCTTGTCGGAGTAAGTATTTTTTGATGCATTTGTCCACTTCTCTCTTCCTTATGTCTTCCGAACAATCAAACCTTGATTTGGCAACTCCAGCCCCGGAATCTGCTTTGCGTCGGCTTTGATGCAGGTTTCGTCATCCTTAACCACACACATCGGTTTCGTTAACCACTCTCGATACAGCTTCCTTGTGCGGGATTTGGCCGCCGTGTTTTGTTGATCACGCCGGTTCGGTGCCTTTCGAACCTTGAATACACGAAGTCCAGCTCGTTTCATGGCTTGCCGAATGAACCAGGCGGAACACTTTGCCTTCAGTGCCGCGTCGCGTTTCAAAAGGTTCGGATTCCGCTTGGAATAATTCAAAATCCATCACCTTCCGGGTTTTCACAGGGTCAGTTCCGATTATCTTCCATTTCCAACTCGCCGCTCAGTTCTCTGGGGCTTTTTAAACAAATTTACCACACGAGAGACAGTTGTATGGGTGTTTTCCAGTTGTCTTCCGATCCATCTCATGGTCGCAGTTGAATGTTCCATGACGCCGCGCAAACATCTCTGGCGATTTCCTTCTTCTTTCGATAACGTATCAATAACCACTGAACCGATTGTTATGATTTTGCACATGTAAATAATACTCCAAACTAGCTTTACCCAGTTTTTCATCCATTTCTATCCACGGACAAAAAATTTACACAGGGATAAAAATTCATTTTTTTCGAGTACCGGCCTTATAAGTTTTGCATTTGACTCTTTAAGTATTTGAACAATATTTTCATATTAAGAATTTTTTATTGCAACACAGATTTGAACTGTACCGTCTTAGAAACTCGATTTTTTGTAAAGTTTACAAACCTTTAAATCAAATAGCCAATTCCTTTTTGTTTCCTTTTCATAATATTTTTTTTCGATTTGCCTGATGATTTTTTCCAGGAGAATTAGCGTTGATGATTTTTAACTCTTAACTCTAGTCAAGAATAGACCAAGTTAATCTATCCGAGAAGAACGAATTTAAAATACATACAAACTTTTGTTGCTTTAACTTGAGACGTATTTAAAATTTTCTTCACCGCATTTCAACGCTGGAACTTTCAACGCGTGTTCATACCGTTGCTTTCTTGGATGTTTACCACTTGGGATTGTTATCGGAAATTTGCATACTAATTTTGTTTGACAAATGCTCCTCCTTGCGTCGTTCACTGTAGACGCAGATACAAACAGCAAGTCGGTTTCTCAACCATTGGCAGACCGGGAAAAATGACAAACTTATCGCGCAATGAATGGCGTGGCTTTCGGTGGCCTCACACTTTTGATCCGTCGCTATTGTCGGTTATGTCGGTGGCATCGCTGATAACTGGCACCGGCACCAGGGAGCGGACGTTTGACACGCGCCACACCGATCGCATAAGTAACAAATTTTACCGCTGAGTTGAGGCAGATGAAGCAATTTGAATGCTAAGTTCCAACACAGAAAGGGAGAAACAAAGTCAGTCTGCTTAGAAGAATATGATATACGCGCTCGGGGATGATTTTGGTCGGAATTGAGTTTTTATCTTGCGGTTGATAGTGCTCTTTCAGTACGAAGTCGTTAAACATGATAATAATTTAGAATATCTGATGCAAACGTAGTGGAACACAATGAAGGAGGTCTTCCGTTTTAGAATATTAGCCTAAAATGTCTAACGGAATTCACCGGCATTGTTTAGTGACAAAGCCAATGACGCAGCATCCCTGCGACGATGCTATCAATTCTATTTATTCACATAAAAAGCATCTGAATAGCAAGCGTACTACACTGTAGTTGGCAATTTAGAGGCCCATCAATCATAATCAACGTCATGTTTGGGAATATTTCATACACCCTGTTTTCCTTTCAGTGTGCTGGGAAGAAAGATTAATAATGATGGAACTCTTAGCTTCAACATCGCATCTTGTTCGGTGGTATCAAAGTATACGAGATGTCATCTCATAAGTGGTAATTATGCATAGCATTTGCTTTTAGGTGGAAAAATGAAATATGTTTCGGAGACTTCCAATTTATTTTCAAGGTTTAAGCTGGATAAATCATTTTCCTCTCCATGTCTCCGGAATCGTTTTACGGTCATGGACGCCTGTCACGTAGCCTACGTAGGTGTTATAATTCATTCCACAACTTACAGTGTTGCTTTACTAGTTGTTTGATAAAAATTGAAAATAGAACAACACCTTTTTTTTCACTACGAATATCTTTCAAAGAGCCTGTTTCTTAGGAGACAACCCTACAGATAGTTTGTAGAGGCAAGCAACTGCCAAACATAATTAATTCTATTGGAAAGTGTTTCCAAACAATAAGACATCATTTACTGGGTACTGATGCAAGTAGTGCTTTGTTCCTGAGAGTTGACATCTTCTCCGCTAGCCTGAAAAGAGGACATTTCCTGTTTGAGCAAACACTTTTGAGCATTGTTGGTGGCTGTGTATATTACCAAGTCAAGATTCCCATTTGCTACTGCATATCCGTAAGTGGGCAGCATGTAAGTGTGCATCTTCCTACATACACACGTGCAGTTCAATGCAACGTTTGTCGGAAGAACAAGTCGAATGAATTATTTACGGTCAATGACTTCTCCGGCAAGTGGAAAGATATACCCTCAGAATTGTGGCAGAAGTTATTCCAAGGGTATAATTGTCTTCTAGTGGAGCTTTGGCCTGGAATTCCGGCATATGTCTGAAAGTCACAGGTCTTAGCAATAACGATTCGCCTAGTGGTTTATGGTTAAAGGTCGCCACAATTGCGCGATAACTTTCGAGTTATTTCAACATTTGAGGTTCTGTATTTTTTATATAAACTGCAAAGCTTCAACTCACGAAGGATTTCACTTTCGAGGAAGCAAACAGTTTCAAATCAATGATTATAAAACCAATGTTGATTGCTCATCGATTTATCAAAGACGCTTCATTTTAATGGTAACTTCGAATCACTTCGACACCATTCCAACGTTTCCGATAAGGCGTACCCAGGTCACTGCCAATGAAATATTTATCATTGTCGGTACGGGCAACACATTTGTAACCGAAACTCGTAGCTGGTACTTCGCTGCAGATACCACAACAGCGTTTCACTGTTCACCAGCTAACTTTCACCGCAAAACGCGAATGGCACGACATCAGGAAACAGAAAGCTTCCTTTCTGACCCTCCGGAAATAGTAAGAAAACGAACTGCAATAAAAACCACTGCTTGTCGTAAAAATCTTCCGGCCAGCGACGCAAACCTCTCCTCGACCAGGAACGTGAAATGCAGCGATGGGGCCACGCGGTCATTCTACGGCCAACGGGGAATGTTTATTGTTCCGATGGTTGATGGGAGTGTGGCAACGACATTTACTACTGATTCAATATGTATGTATGAATGCGTTTAACGAGCTTTTCAACTGAGGAAATTTAGGTCAAGGGATCGAATTATCGGTCTATTAATTCAAGGAGTTTATTTTGACATATGGTGGTAATATACCACATTTTCTTAACAGCAGTCTTTTTTCTTGTACTGCTTCCAGCACACCCAAACAAAAATGGATCGATCGAAACATTTAAGTAATACAATATTTGCTTGGTGCACACTTTTCCCTTCCCGATGGCAGAAACTAATGGGGCGAAGTAAAAGGAATAACTTTTATCTATCGGCAGCAGATCATCAGGAAACGAGTCAGCAATTTGAAATCCATCAATCACACAGCTTGATGTCACTATATTATGGGGTTCTTTCGTCTATTTTTGCTTTGCACTGTTATTATTTTCCTCTGTTTTCTTCCTGGAAGCTATCGCAGATTTATCGTAATATATGCATGAAGTCAACATGTTTAGCTGGTTGGAGGCTAAAAGGATAAAAAGGCGTTTGGCTTAACGTAGCATCAGCAGAACCGAACAAAAGAAAATGTTAAATTGATTGGGACAAATTCTGCCTGCCTTCTAGCTTTTGTTTGGGCTTTAGCAGAAAAGTTTCCGTGGATTTCAAACATCGATCAAAGCAAGTTCATCAACTACTTTGGACACCAGAATCTGAGTGTGGTAAAGTTTGGAGTTACTGAAACAATAATTATTTTTTTAGATACCTCTGCAAAATGACACACCACCTTTTTGATTTAATAACTCCACAATTAATATTAACCACACTGATAATATAGTTTACCTGCTAAACAGTCGA
The DNA here is from genome assembly GCF_029784165.1 of Wyeomyia smithii. NCBI lineage: Eukaryota > Metazoa > Arthropoda > Insecta > Diptera > Culicidae > Wyeomyia > Wyeomyia smithii. Next base: position 109,166,824 of record NC_073695.1, on the reverse strand, counting down.
CAGCTACTATTGGAAACTGAATCGGGCGTTGCTTTGAAGTTGAAGATAAATAGATGGTGAGTCTACAAAGCTGATACAAGCATTGCCGAAGTGATTATTATTCAGCGGAGTTCGATGGAATGAGTGAACCAAAAATCAGTTTCATTGAAACGAGCATTACGAAAGTTATCTATAAAAATACCTCTTCTTATGAATGTACTTTGCTTTTTATCGCCTTTTATGAATGACTATACTTTTCGTTGCCGCGATTTGTACATTCCGATTATTGCACTAGTGAATTGATTCGAACATAAGCAATAAAAAAATTATGGTTTTATTTCAGCGTGAGCGGAATCAGCTAGTAAGGATTAATCGTTATTTTCCATCGATACTCAGGATTTTAATTCCGTTCGATTTATTTTCAAGCCGATGAACACAAATAATTTCGATGAATTTCGCGGAATTAGGTATTCACAGTATATGAGGATTTTCAAACTATCGCTGCTCTTAACATTCACCTTTTACCTATCTCATAGTTTTAATACTGAAGTGAGTAAAATTTGGTATTTGGTGGCAACAAAACAACATGCCTTTCATGCTTATACGGAATAATCGCGAAAACGAAATAGCGAAAAATTATTTAATGTTTTAATAATAATTTAAATTAACCTGGCTGTTAAATTTCTTCATGAACAGACGCCTCCACATCTCCAATGTGGATAATTTACCTTAGGGAGGAGCTACGTGTTAATTTAGTTTTTGTTGTTTTTCCACAAATTTAATTAAACCACTCATATTGAATCAATCATTTAAGTTCTTGTCAAAATGATAGCACGGCAGCTCCTTGAAATTAGTTCCTTAGATTAACACCATGCTACGTTATAACTATCGAATCGATTATTTTTCAATTTTACATGCTGCGATTATTCGGTTACAGCATGAACCTATCTTATTTTTAAAGTTTTGGCCTGAAAAAATTTTTTTTCAGCAATGAACGTTAAGTTTTTATATTAAATGTTCCTTTCTTAGAAGTTTTTCAAATGGATTTGTTTCGATTTAGCTTTTGAATAATCTTTGTGGTTTAGCTTATTGACATCTGCTGTGCCGCCGTTGTAAAACTTTTTGATTTGTTCATTTTCCGTTTTGTATTAACCTATCATCTTATTACATTTGTATTGGTTTGCTAACAGAGAATCTGAATGTGAATAAAAGATTGTGACATAATAACAAACACATTCTAAATCATTTAAATTTAAATTTATTTATTTCGTCGAACAAATGTAGACTACAGTCATAATAATACAATGTTTTCTTATATTCTATACATTATTTCCAGTAGTTAATCGTTTTTTTATTTGATTTCTGCCCATGGTGATGTCGATATTTTCGCAGTGCTGATTATAGTTACGCATCATGCGATTTACTAGGCCATTTTTTGAGTAGTTAGTTCTGTGAGAGTTTTCTAAGAATATTTTACGATTTCTTAATTGACGACTGGGTGCATAAAAATTTAGTTGTGATAATAATTTAGTAGATTGCACGCGTTGAGAAATAATGTCATTGATAAAATAAAGCATTGAAAATTCTCGGCGTTTTTTAAGTGCTTGTATGTCTATAAGCATGCAGCGTGCTTCATATGATGGTAAGGGAAATGCTGTCCAATTTAGCTTACGAAGCGCGTACAAAAGAAATTGTTTTGGACAGATTCAATGCGTTCTTCATGTGTGACAATATATGGATTCCATACAATGCTACAGTATTCCAGAATTGGTCGGACGTATGTAATATATAATAGTTTGATTGTATATGGGTCTTGAAAATTGTGGCCGAAGTGTTTTATAAAGCTTAGCATACTATTTGCTTTGTTGGTTATTGTGTTATAATGTTCTATGAATGTAAGTTTGGAGTCTAAGACTACGCCTAGGTCCCTTACGATTCTGCATTTTTCTACTTGTTGGTTTCCTAAGAAAATGTTTGTAGGTGGTGTTACTGTTTTTCTGCTAAAGGCTATTGAATTACATTTTTTAATGTTGAGTTGTAATAGACTTTTGTTGCACCAGTCTGCTGCATTGGTTATTTCTATAAAGAGCTTCATTTCGTCAGCATCAACAAGCACATGTATTGACTTAAGAAGAAAGGAAATGTCATTTACGTATAATATAAAAAGAAGAGAGCCCAGGTGAGAACCTTGAGGAACCTCAGAAGTTACTTCTATTGGGTTTGAAAAGGAATTTTGAAAGCGGACTATTTTTTGTTCGTTTTGATAAGTATGACTGCAGCCATTCCAAAAATTTTGTTTCCATTCCGTATTTTTCGAGCTTGAAGAGCAATAAAGGTATGTCGATTCTGTCAAATGCCTTGCTAAAGTCCGTATAAAGAGCTTCTACGTGGTTGCCGTTGTCGATTACAGTCAAAGCGAAAGTTATGAATTCCAAAAGATTTGTGGTAGTTGATCGGCCTTTGTAAAAGCCGTGCTGTTGAGTTGTAATTTGGTGTTTTACTTGCCGGAAGATTTTTTCATTAATTATTGATTCAAATAATTTCGGAATGCATGAAATAATGGCAATTCCACGCTAATTACGAATGTCAGATTTAGCGCCAGATTTGAAAATTGGCACTAAATATGAAGTTTTCCAGAGTTCTGGGAAAATTCCATTTCGCAGGGACATAGTAAAGAGGTGTTGTATTGATGTAGATAGTTCTTCTGCCTAAAGAGGTGTTGTATTGATGTAGATAGTTTTTGAGAGAAAATGGAGTCATTCTGTCAGGTCCAGGACCTTTCGTAGCGTCTAAATTTTTAAGTGCGTTCTGAATTTCGAACTCAGATATTTGATTGACAGATAAAAAAATCGAAAGTTCAGGAAAATACGAGAAGTATTCGCGGTCGCGATCTGTTTCTTCATATGTGGTGTATATTTCTTGAAAAAAAAGTGGCAAAAAGACTACATATTTCATTACTAGTTTGTCCTACATTACTGTCAAGATGCATTCGTGATGGAAAGTTGTTACTTTTTAGCTGGGTGTTTACGTAATTGAAGAAGTTCTTAGGGCAAGACTTGATTTGATGTTCGATTTTACGATTATGTTCTTCATGTGCAATTTAAATGGCTGCGTCAAGTTGTCAGCAAATTTCTTGGTAATTTTGAAGATTTTCGCTGTTGTTGTCTTTTTTGTATATTTTATGTGCTTTTTGTTTTCTACTTTTTGGGTTCTTCAATTGTGGATTTATTCACACTTTCTCTAATCGGGATCATTTCGTCGACAAAGGTTTACGACTCCCCAAACTCGAATATAGACTCCTCCGCAGAAAAATCATGAATCATCGCTGTCATCAGGAAGCTAGACTGTATCAGGAATGACTGCCTCAATGTCCTTCGTGAAAAACGGAAGTTAAGTTGAGCGAGTAACTGAGGGCAGTCCACTTCACCGCTTAGAAGCGTCTTCACGAATACCTGCCGATTTAGTTTTTTTTCTGTTTTCCAACGTGTTCGAGGTCAACTGCATGCAATGCTGTAGATGGGGCAGCAAATTTAATGGTTTAGGCCATGGTAGGTCACACAAAGCTGTTCTAACAAATCTTTTTTGGATACACTCGATCCGGTGTTTCCAAATAAGATTATATGACGACCAGGCGATAGAAGCATGTTCTTGGATAAGTCTTACTATTGAGCAATAGAAGCGCAACATTTTTAATAGAGTAATTGTTGGAGTTGGGTTCATAGAGCGATGAAACGTCATCGTCGCACACTTTGGAAACCTTATACTGAGTTTATTACGATGGCAACAATCAACGAAAGTTGTCAGCAAAACCTGAGAACAATGGGAAGCCTTGAGCGAGTAAACTAAAACTCATTGACCGAACCCACCTAATTGTGTAGGTAGAAGGTGACTGAAACAAAATCTTCACTTTCGCACTTTAAACGGCCCAATTTACTGTTTCATTGCTCACAGCGCTAGTGTCAACATTGAAGCTGTTACGTAAATTAAAAAATCGGAGCAAGTAAGTGCATGTAGAGTTACTTCGTTTTACGTTTTGTTCTCCAACATTTTTACCTACACCATTGTGTGGGCTCGGTCTGAAAGAGATAACATACAGTTTAATGTCATCTGCATAAATGAGTTTGCATTTAACTCACAACAGAGCTTCCACATTGTTGAAGAATAACGTCAACAGAAGTGAGCCCAGGCTTCCGTGTGGTACCCATAACTAACGTGTGGTACCCTGAAAGCTGAAGAGACACATGAACCGAGTCGCACCCGAAGGGTTCTTCCAGTCAAGTACGAGCTCAACCATGTTATAAGTTAGGGGCCATCCACATACCACGTGGACAGCTGTGGGGGGGGGGCTTGGGTTGGCAAATGTCCACGGTCCATACAATTTTTTTCAAATTTATATGGGCCGATGTCCACGGATGGGGAGGGGGGGGGTCAAAATCGTTAAAAATCTGTCCACGTGGTATGTGGATGGCCCCTTATCACTCCTTCACACGCAGGAAAGACTCCGTCACAACGTCAGGGAAGGTACGTGCGGGCAACTCTTCCGGGAGTGCCCCACAACCACCCAAACGTAACCCTGCGGCTGAGAAGGTACGTGCAGGATGCTCCTCCGGGAGTGCTCTGCCACCGCCCAAACAACGCAACCCCGCGGCTGCTCGGACGGTTCCGCTTAAGACTCGCAAGAGTGCGAAGCATCAACCACCGACCAGTCGCACCCCCCGGAGTCAAAAACCGCCACAGAGTGCGGGTCGACCTTCTGTTAAAACTCGACTACTGCAACCGAAGCCAAACAGTGAGGAAGAACAACTTCCATCAACCAGCCTAATCGCTGTTGGCAGCCGTCAGCCAATACCCGGATCATCTTCCGATCCGGACAAAGACGGCAACTTTATTGCAAAGTTAGCAGCCTTCACTGCGTGCAAGCGAATCTCCATCACGCAAAAGGCGCCTCGGGTGTTCTTTGCAGGAGATTCGCTAAAGAGCAGCTAGCGGCTGCACTCATCTAAGAGCTACGTGGCTTCAAAAGGCGATGTCCAAAGACCATACTAACGGTTTAGGACAAGTTTGGAAAGAGGATGGATGCCTCACTGTTACTACCAGAAAACGTTGGAAGTTCTAATGAACACCCACTTTCCTGGATCGACAGAGACCAAAGAACTGAATAATGATGGGTCGCAGCCGAACAATTCGAGACATATGGCGTCCAGGGAGTCCATCCTGCTGGCCCGTCGACTGTTCACGGAAGCGTCAATAGATTGGGCTCTAAGCTCATTCGACACTATGAAGTCTCCAGGTCCAGACGGCATACTAGCCATCTTTCTACAAAAATCGGACGCAGCTATAATGTCCGCACTTATCAACCTCTTCAGAGCCAGCTGCATCCTGGGTCATATTCCGGATAACTGGCTGAAGGTGAAGGTAGTGTTTATCCCCAAAGTTGGAAGAAAGGACAAAACCCTACTTAAGACTTTCAGACCCATAAGTCTAACTTCATCATTTCTCGAATTGATGGAGAAAATAATGGATAAATATATCCGTGAAGCGTTTCTCAAAGACTCCTCGCTGCATAGGAACCAACATGCCTATCAAAGCGGCAAGTCAACAGAAACTGCTCTTCACAGCTTAGTGACGTGATTGAAAAGTCCCTCAAATATTAGGGGACGGTGCTATGTGACTTTCTTGATATTGAAGGGGCCTTCGATAACACGTCCTTTGCATCTATTAATAGGGCTCTCTTCAATAAGGGAATCGACCACAGCTCGAGGAGCTGGATACCTGCAATGCTCTCTAGCAGAGTGGTCACAGCAACCTTGTTATGGTCACTAGTTGTTGACGCACTTCTTAATAAGCTTGGTTACGAGGTCATTGGATACGCTGATGACATCGTCCTCATCGTCAGAGATAAACACGACGCAACTAAACATAAACCCCTCAAAAACAGTCCTAATTCCATTCAGTAGACTGAGGAAGAACTCCATCACTCCTCTAACACTAAATGAAGTAAGACTGAGCTTCAGCAATGAAGTCGAATACCTCGGAATTGTTCTGGATAAGAAACTGAACTGGTTTGCACAGCTGGATCATGCCGCTAAGAAAGCGACCTCAGCGATCTGGGTCTGCTGAACTCTGTTTGGTAAGACATGGGGACTGAGACTTCGCTCTCTGGTCTTACAAGACCATTGCCCGACAAAGAATCACCTATGCTTCCCTTGTGTGGTGGCCTAAAGTGAACGGAGTGACTGCCCAAGCCAAACTCAAAAAAACGACTTGCATGTCTTTCGGTTACCAGCGCTATGCGAACAACTCCAACTGCAGCCATGGAAGCAATGCTCTGCCTACTGCCTCAACATCTTCATGTGAAAAAGGAAGCAGAGCTTGGCGCTCTAAGGTTGCAAAGGTGGAAAACTATACTTGAAGGGGACCAAATCGGCCACCTTCGCATACTTAGGGAGTTCAAACTAACTCCGCTATTAACTACAGTCTCCGACTGGATGGACGTTAGGACCAAAATGGATATTCCGTTTAGAGTGATGGAAACAAACCGCTCTATGTGGAACAATGGAAAGCTTATTCTTCCATCTGGTATCGTCAGTTTTTATACGGGTGGCTCAAAAATGGAATCTCTAACGGGATCTGGTATATACGGACCCAGTATCAGGAAAACGTTTTCCCTGGGCAAATGGCCCACCGTTTTTGAAGGTATATGCCATATATATCTGCGCAAAAATATGTCTGAAACGCAACTACAGACATGCGGAAATCGGTATATTTTTAGACAGTCAACCCTGGAATCGCCAGAAAGTTACTTAGTCTGAATCGTAGTGAACTACGGATAATCACGGGACTCCTTACCGAATACTGTCCTGCTTTTTATCATTTCAAGAAAATCGGTGTGGTTTTGAACGACACCTGCCGATGCTGTAAATCTGAACCAGAGAGTTCAGAGCATTTGCTTTGCTTTTGCAGAGCTCTTGCTTCTTCTAGGTACAACTTCTTAGGAAGTTACCTTCTTACTCCATACCAAGTATGGAGCTTAAATCCCAGGCAGATCATTAGTTTCATCAACTATGTTGTACCTAATTGGGGTACAGGTTTACAACAAAACAGTTCTACTCCATCAATGAGTACGAGCAATCCGTAACCTGTGCACAGCAATCGGGGCCCGCCACAAAAGACAATCAGCAAGAATTTCGCAGTGGAATTTCAGAACCCAGTGCCCTTCAGGCATACATGAATTCGAAAAAAATGTTATTAGTTGCTCACAAAATATCAAAAAATTGGTCGCAGTGACGTAAATACCCAACACGAAAAAAAAATTAGTTGCTCGAATGCTCCTAGCGGGGAAAGCTAGCTTAGCAGAACTTAATGGTTGATCTTATCAAATGCTGCTTTTAGATCCGTATATATATATATATATATATATATATATATATATATATATATATATATATATATATATATATATATATATATATCGTCTACTTGTGCTCTCTTCTCATCTTCTCAAGCGCGTTGATTCACGAAGGTACTAGTAACATCTCAAAGGTAAGTAGTTTCCGATTGTCCGGGAATAAATCCATTCTGATCAGTTGAGATGTAGTTTTTGGAGCGAGTCAAAATTACTTCGTTTAAGATAATCTCGAATAACTTCGACACTGCTGAGAGACTAGTTTTACCACGATAGTTTTTTGTGTCCCATTTGTCTCCAGCCTTGAAGATAGAAAACCTAAATGATTCCTTTCATACGAGACGCATTGAAATTGGCTGCCATAGGATCGGCTGAGGTAGCTGAGCATCGACAGAACATTACTGCCGGAATTCCATCCGGCCCAGGAGCAAGCGAAGTCTTCTCGTTGCCGAAAGCACCATAGCTGAAGTGACCTGAAAGGTGGATAGCTCCAAGAAGTCGGTAGAAGTATCAGAAAAAACAGATTCCGCATCGACATCACTAGTTGTCGTCTGCTGAAAGACTGACGCGAAAGGTTTCTAATTCCTCAGCATCAGGAATTACGTTAGTTGGAGTGTGCCTTATTTCATCATTTGCATCTTGAGGTTTTAAAAGATGAGCAGCCATGACGCACAGCAAGTGAAACGAGCAGTGGTGAATGAAGTGGATCAATCGGCAACAGTGGCACGACGGATTCATCTACGATGAAGCCAGTATTGTTGTTGCAAAACACCAAATCCAGAGTACGACCGCGAGCGTTTCGTGAAGTATTTCGTTGGCAAAGGTTGACGAAATCTATTCCATCGACGAGGGCAAAACTTGCAGCACTCAGGATAAATTCACTAGCACCATGCCAAAAACACCCTACCGGTGTTTTTGGACCACAATCCTCATCCCCATAGAAATTCAAAAACGTCTCTATCATGCAGACGTTGTAAATCAAATAATCAACTGTGACCTTGATAAGTTGCGACAGTTTGTTTGGGAAGTAGTCCTCCTACTCGTACATTTTCTGTCATAACCATGATCGATCGACTCTATCAAATCTCAAATGAGGTGTTGAAATCAATGAATGTGTGTTTGTGTCGTACCCACCCACAACATTCCTATGGGATTTAATGGATAGACAATGGTTGGACCATTTGTCTTCATCCAATTTAAATTTCTCAGGATGCTTCCGAAGTGTCTTCTTCGTTGTTTTTAGCGAGACTAAACTCGGCCTGAAAGGCATACAAATTTTGTATGACTTCAGAAGTGGAAGTAGGCGCTTTCAGAGGCGTTTCTAAAGGTGTATCTATAACTAGACAATGTGGTTTCGTTAATGTTTAGATATAGAATTTCGTACACCGCATTTCGCCGTTCATTGCGATTGCAGACCTGATTCTAACGCTTGTTCTGAAACGCTGTATAGACGCCAGATTCAATAACTCTATGCGCCAGATTCAATCACTCTATGCGTAATGATATGTTTTTTTTACTCATTTGCTAAAAATACTCTCATGTGTTCTCGACAGCGGCTCAGTCGGCACTTTTGCCTGGGAGGTTGATATAAAAGGTGAATTTTGAGAATATTGAAGAAAGAGAGAGGCATGTCCAAATCAATGAACTTTAGTATGTAGTTCGCGAGAATGCGAATATGAATGGGAATAGGAGGTGTGATGTTAGGCTAAGAAAGAATTTCCCCGTCTGGACGAGGGAAATTTTTTCTAAGCCTAAAGTCACACCTCCTATTCCCAATTATATTCGCATTCTCGCAAACTACATACATTGCCTGCTTTACTAAACTTAAAGTGAGAGTCATATGACAAAGATGAAATTAGTTCGTGAAGAAATATATCCGTCATAATCAATGACCACATTTCCTCATCCTTTCTCGTTTGGTCCAGCGTTATTCAGGGAAGTCATATTGGACCATTTCGATTTCTGCTGTACATGAACGATGTCAACTTTATTCTAACGTACTTCAAATTATTCTATGCCGATTGAACTAGTAGCGACTTGAAATTATATTACACGATAGGACGGATTGTTCCTGCAACAGTAATTGCAACGTATCCAAAGGTTCGGTCATCTCGTTTAGTCGCAGGCGCGCTACTCTTTACTACAACATCAATTTAGTAAGCATACGCTGAACTAGCATAGTTTTAAGCATGATTTGTGTTAATTTTTGCTGTTATTAGAGAGTTCATTGATAAATGGAAAAATAAAACTTTATAGCGCAAAGCTAGAACCAAATTTTTTCTTCTATTTGGGGCCCCTAAAAAATTCTAAATTTATCTGAAGACGATATGTTTTGTCATCGATTAGCGCATTGCATTTCAAACTTGTATGAATAAAATCCTACTTTTTCTGCATTTTCCATTCTACAGAGCTCAAAATGGCTCGAACATGCTTAACAATTTTGCCGCAAACACTAAAGAGCTAGGATGCCCCTAAAGAATGCTACAGCTGTTTAAAGTTGAGTCCTACGTCGAATTAAATGCTGAAAATATTTTTTCCTGTCAACACTGCCAGTATACCGGCGTCATCTGCAACATGTTGAAGATACCTACGCTTAGAATATTGACCCAACTGTAGGTGCTTGTTCCAGCTGAGTGTATAAACTCGAAATGACAGGTTACTTTTGATGGAAATCCTATGTTAAATAAATCCTATGTACTGATATCTGCTCCTACTTTATTAATCATTGTCATTGCATTATTTCATTAAATAAAAAGCCTTAAGGAAAACTACAAATCAAACATGATGTGGAGCTTACGCGAAAAGCCACGAACTATAAAAAGGCACCTAGAATAGCAGAGGAAACCTTCTCAGCTCATTGTACAATAGAAGCTCATGAAGCTCTATAAGAAAGAAAATTCTTTTTGTGATCTTTATTCTAGACGAATGAAGTTTGCAGAAAGTTGAAAAAAAAAACTGCGTTCGATTTGTGTTTCTATTTTCCCGACGAGGAAATCGGTTAACTTTTTTCGCGATTATTTGTTTTCGCAACTTTTTTGTTTGAGTTTCAAAAGGGCTGCTAAAAGCTAGAAGTCAGCGCAATTTGTTATGACTCCACAGTATTTTTTCCATCATGATAGGGAATATTCATGAAGCTGAAATATCTCCAATCATACAGGACTTTGAAATAGCTTCCACCCACTATGAGTCATCCGATGGGAATTGAAACAGTCGCCGTTCGTTTTATCTTTGCGACGACTCCTAATCCCAACAGTTCTCACCCCCGAGTTGCGTTTGGAAAATGAAGTGCAAATCATATCTTTAGCATAATCAAACAGCAATTTCCCAATTCCATCTGGCTCTAAGAGTAGCAGCGGGGTATTTGTCGACGATGTCACACCAGAACCGAATCCTGCTAAATACTCGGAAGGAGATAAACTATTTCAGGCTGCTGTCGTTGTTTCGTGTTACCGAACAATACCAAGGGTGAGGGGGGTCGCCGAAGTACAGTGTCCCCTACGTTTCGGTTGAAATCTTACAAAATTTCCGCCCTTTTAGTCATCCGTAGTTATTACGTGTGACTCTTATGACACTCGGTGTCTACCAATTCGGATTTTTCGATATTCTTTCATTATTGAGATCAGTGAACCTATGTAACAATCTCATGCAAGAGGAACTGCAAATTTGCTGAAACGAGATTTATCTAGAATGGAGGCACCGTGCACATACCCAAAAACATGAAAACGTTTTTGGGGTGCTTCCTATTTCACAAGTGCAATTATGTTGTCCCTTGCCTCGAACTGTTGCCACGGATGCTATCGCTTGCTGTGGACTGCAACAAAGCGCACCCAGTACCTACTGTGTGTTGTGATTGGGAGTGGAAATTGAGTTTGACGCTACACATTTTACGAGAAGAGACAGTTTCCCGTCACGTTTGGCCAAAATCCCGTAACTCATATAAAGAATCCTTCTACACCCGCAACTAGCCGACATGCTGATGCAACAGCGAGAGTTGAGTGAGGAAAGTTTTTCTTTCGTTTTCTTCTTACTACTTTCTCTGTGATTTTCCTTCGACTACGGGGAGCGAGTTTTGCACGGTTGCAACTCGGAGCTTATGGTTGCTTAGTGAAGCATGTCAAATAATCCTGCTCTGTTGCTGCCTGCTTGCGTTATCACTCCGTTGTTCTTTGTCCGGCATCTTGGTCGGTTTGTCTGAAAATGTTTATGATATAGGAAGTGGGTTTGAGAAACACGATCCGTAGGGTTCCCCTGCTATCTCGGTTCTAGTTCTTTGCCACTTCTAGCGATTGGCAACGCACGGGGAACGAACGAATAAAGAACATTGATCGAATTTGTCTGTTTATCGCCGCAGGACATATTGCTTTATGCATCCTTGGATTGCTCGCGTGAGTTGAGAATGCGATTAGTGCCATTTTTAGGAAAGTAAAAGAAGGGCGCATTGGTGTTAGCATTAGCTCGATTTTCGAACACAATTCATAGAGTCTACTACTCATGACGCGGTTTTCTATAAGTACAGTGAACTTAAGAGCAAGGAAGTATTAAGGACACAATATCTTGCAAATTCGAATATTTCAAACTGACAAACATAGTATAGAAGGCTGATGCAAATTACAAACTACAAATTACAAAATTACAAAATTACAAAATTACAAAATTACAAAATTACAAAATTACAAAATTACAAAATTACAAAATTACAAAATTACAAAATTACAAAATTACAAAATTACAAAATTACAAAATTACAAAACTACAAAATTACAAAATTACAAAATTACAAAATTACAAAATTACAAAATTACAAAATTACAAAATTACAAAATTACAAAATTACAAAATTACAAAATTACAAAATTACAAAATTACAAAATTACAAAATTACAAAATTACAAAATTACAAAATTACAAAATTACAAAATTACAAAATTACAGAATTACAAAATTACAAAGATACAAAATTACAAAATTACAAAATTACAATATTACAAAATTACAAAATTACAAAATTACAAAATTACAGAATTACAAAATTACAAAGATACAAAATTACAAAATTACAAAATTACAAAATTACAAAATTACAAAATTACAAAATTACAAAATTACAAAATTACAAAATTACAAAATTACAAAATTACAAAATTACAAAATTACAAAATTACAAAATTACAAAATTACAAAATTACAAAATTACAAAATTACAAAATTACAAAATTACAAAATTACAAAGTTACAAAATTACAAAATTACAAAATTACAAAATTACAAAATTACAAAATTACAAAATTACAAAATTACAAAATTACAAAATTACAAAATTACAAAATTACAAAATTACAAAATTACAAAATTACAAAATTACAAAATTACAAAATTACAAAATTACAAAATTACAAAATTACAAAATTACAAAATTACAAAATTACAAAATTACAAAATTACGAAATTACAAATTTACAAAATTACAAAATTACAAAATTACAAAATTACAAAATTACAAAATTACAAAATTACAAAATTACAAAATTACAAAATTACAAAATTACAAAATTACAAAATTACAAAATAACAAAATTACAAAATTACAAAATTACAAAATTACAAAATTACAAAATTACAAAATTACAAAATTACAAAATTACAAAATTACAAAATTACAAAATTACGAAATTACAAAATTACAAAATTACAAAATTACGAAATTACAAAATTACAAAATTACAAAATTACAAAATTACAAAATTACAAAATTACAAAATTACAAAATTACAAAATTACAAAATTACAAAATAACAAAATTACAAAATTACAAAATTACAAAATTACAAAATTACAAAATTACAAAATTACAAAATTACAAAATTACAAAATTACAAAATTACAAAATTACAAAATTACAAAATTACAAAATTACAAAATTACAAAATTACAAAATTACAAAATTACAAAATTAAAAAATTAAAAAATTAAAAAATTACAAAATTACAAAATTACAAAATTACAAAATTACAAAATTACAAAATTACAAAATTACAAAATTACAAAATAACAAAATTACAAAATTACAAAATTACAAAATTACAAAATTACAAAATTACAAAATTACAAAATTACAAAATTACTAAATTACAAAATTACAAAATTACAAAATTACAAAATAACAAAATTACAAAATTACAAAATTACAAAATTACAAAATTACAAAATTACTAAATTACTAAATTACAAAATTACAAAATTACAAAATTACAAAATTGCGAAATTACAAAATAACAAAATTACATATAACAACTTATAACTTATACTTTCCAACTTACATATAACAAATAACAAATAACAAATAACAAATAACAAATAACAAATAACAAATAACAAATAACAAATAACAAATAACAAATAACAAATAACAAATAACAAATAACAAATAACAAATACCAAATAACAAATAACGGATAACGAGTAACGGAGAAAGATTAACGGATAACGGATTACGAATATCGGATAATGAGTGACGGATACCTGATATCGGAAAACGAATGGCTGTGAACGGATAACGGATAATAGATAACTAATAACGGATAACGGATAACGAAATACCGATGACGATTAACGGATAACGAATATCGGACAAAAAATAACGGATAACGGATAACGTTTAACGTGTAACTGATATCGGGTAACGGATAGCGGATAAGGAATAATTGATAACCGGTTACTGGTATCGGAAGGCGGATAATGGGTAACGTATAACGGGTAACTGATAACTGATGACTATCAGAAGACAACGGATAGTATGGAATGTATAATGGATACGATAACGGATTAAGCATAACTGATAACGGGTAACAGATAACGTTTAACGGATAATAGGAAACGAATAACGAATAACGGATTATTCATAACTAATAGCGGATAACGAATAACGGATGACGAATAACATATAACAGATAACAGATAACGGATTACAGATTACGGATTACGGATAATGGATAACGGATAACGGTTAACGAATTACGGATTATGGATAAGGAAGTATGGATAATGGACAACGCATAACGGATAACGCATAACGGGTAATGTATAACTAATAACTGATAACGGATAACGAATAACAGGTGATGAATAACGGTTAACGGTTTACGGATAACGGATTACAGATAACGGATAACGGATAGCGAATGAAGAATAACGGATCACAGATAACGCATAACCGATAATGTATATCGGAAAACGCATAACGGATTACGGATAACGGATAGCGAATAACGGATAACCGATAACGGATACCGGACAACGCATAATGGATAACGGATTACTAATTACGGATAACAATTAGTTAATAACGGATAGTAAATAACGGATAACTGATAACACATAATGGATTACGGATAACAGATAAAGGATAACGGATAACGGGTAACTAATAGCCGATAACGGGTAACAGATGGCGCATATCCAAAATAGATAACAATTAACTGATAGCAGATAATGGATAACGGATAACGGATAACGGATAACGGAGAGTGGATAACGCATAACGAATAACGGATTACAGAAAACGGATGACGGAGAACGGATAACGGATAGCGAATATCGAATAACAGATAATGCATAACGGATTACAAGTAACGTATTAAGAATAAAGGTTAACGGATAACGGTTAACGGATAACGGTTAACGGATAACGGTTAACGGATAACGGTTAACGGATAACGGATTACAGATAACGGATAACGGATAGCGAATAACGGATACCGGACAACGCATAATGGGTAACGGATTACGAATTACGGATAACAATTAGTTAATAACGGATAGTAAATAACGGATAACTGATAACAGATAACGGATAACGGATAAGATAACGAATAACGGGTAATGTTTAACTAATAACGGATAACGAATAACGAAAAACAGGTAATGAATAACGGTTAACGGATAACGAAGTATGGATAATGGATAACGGATAATGGATAACAGATAATGGATGACGGATAATGGATAACGGATAATGGATAACGCATTACGGATAATGGATAAATGATAATGGATAACGAAGTATGAATAATGGATAGCGAATAACGGAAAACGAAGTATGGATAATTGATAACAGATAACGCATAACGGATAACGGATTACGGATTACGGATTACGGATAATGGATAGTGAACATCGAATAACAGGTAACGCATAACGGATCATAAGTAACGTATAACGGATCAAGGTTAACGGATAACGGTTAACGGATAACGGTTAACGGATAACGGTTAACGGATAACGGTAAACGGATAACGGATAACGGATAACATATTACAGATAACGGATAACGGATAGCGAATGAATAATAACGGATTACGAATAACGCATAACCGATAATGTACATCGGAAAACGCATAACGGATTACGGATAACGAATAGCGAATAACGGATACCGGACAACACATAATGGATAATGGATTACGGATAACTATTAGTTAATAAAGGATAGTAAATAACGGATAACTGCTAACAGATAACGTGTATAACAGATAACGGATAACGGATAACGGGTAACTAATAGTCGATAACGGGTAACAGATGACGCATATCCATAAACGGATAACAATAAACTGATAACAGCTAATGGATAACGGATAACGGATAACGGAGAGTGGGGAACGCATAACGTATAATGGATTACGGATAACGGATAACGGATAGCGATATCGAATAACAGATAACGCATAACGGATTACGGATAACGGATAGCGAATAACGGATAGCGAATAACGGATAGCCGATAACGGATACCAGATAACGCATAATGGATAACAGATTACGAATTATGTATAACAATTAGTTGGCAACGAATAGTAAATAACGGATAACTGATAACAGATAACGGATAGCGGATAATAGATAACGGTAACATATGACGCATATCGGATAGCGGATAATGAATAACGAGTGATGAATAACGGATAACGGATAAAATATAACTGTAACAAATGACGGATATCGGATAACGAATATTGAATCACGGATAATGGATTACGGAAATGGATCACGGATAATAGATTACGGATAAGCAATGGCTGATAAAAGATCACTGATAATGAATAAGGATTAACGGATAACGGATTACGGATAACTTTTTTTATTACTTTATTAAGGTGGCTTTCAGCCACAGGCTGGTTCGCCACCATAAAACGGATAACAAATGGCGGATAGCGATTTACGGATAACAAATGGCGGATAACGAATAACGGATAACAGATAATGAATAACGAATAACAGGTAGTGGATTACGGGTAATGAGTAAAGGATAACCACTAACGAATCACGAATATCGAATAACTAAAAACGAGTAACGAATAACGAATTACATAAACTGATTAAATTAATCACAAACAACTAATATTCAATGTTTCTATTTGTGCGTTTCTATGCCTACCTTGGTTTTAATGACTTTTGTATTTTAAGGTCGAACGTTGTCATGCAATAGGATATCTTTTACGTGCCTCTGCTCGTATTGTATCTATTTTTTTCTCAGTGCTCAGCTTAATTTCATGAATTAAAGTAGATACCATTCTCCCGTCATAATTCTGTTCGGTTTTAACTCGTCATTGAGCAATTCCTTCAATTTAGCGTCTTAGAAGTTTGTTAGTCTTTCTTTACGCGGACAGTCTTGATGATCTTGATGATGATGATGAAATTAATTAATTAATAAATTAAATTTCAACTCTCGACTTGCTTCAGCTGCTGTTTTTTTATTTACATAAGAAAAGTAACACTACCCGCAAATGACCTTTATTTGGCACAAAATCAGATATTTGCACACAACTAAACTAAAATCACTAACGCGTCAAAGCGGTTTGTTTACCATCCGTCTCACTCAGGCTTATCATGTTTTTTTATATATCCAAATCTGTTGCTGGTCGCACTTACAGCTGGCACCATTTTGAGTTTGAGCTTGAGCTTGAACGACCGATCTGAGCTAGTGAAGTTGCACAAGGAATAACGTATATGGCTACTTGGGATAAGTTTGCCATCTTCAGTGTACAACAATCTAGTAACTACCACTTTGTATAGATCGATAACGGCGTCGCACTTACTGCTGGCATCATCTAGTGACAAACAGCAAAAACTTAGTTGCGCGCACCTAGTACATGTTACATGTTACAAATTACAAATTTGATTTCTTATCTATTTTGTGTAAATTACACTTGTCTGTTATTCTAAATGCTTATGAAAACAGAAAAGATTGTAACAGCCTATGTAACTTATTAGTAGTATGCAACAATGAAAAGTTTGAGTCACGCCATTTTCAGTTTACCATTTTACAACAAATCGCTCTCCACGAAAAAAAAAATGGCGCTACTAGTATCCAACTAATCGGAAGCACTTTAAACTTTCGGGACTCGCAGATGAGTATCCTCTAATGGCTCCCTGAAAAGCCACTGTACATGGGCTGGAGTCTCACAACTTAGCGCTGCTTAACAGTCAATAAATATTCAACTTTATGCAGCACAACCGCCAACAAGCACCGCGACAAGAGCTCTCTACCAGACGGTAAATGCGAAACGTAAATTTACAATCTTTGATAAACGTAAACTTTTCCTGTATGGCGATACCTTCGGTGTACGGACGGGAAGCACGACACGGCTACTTCTCGTGCGGAAGAGAACTTTTCCACTTCAGCTTGCGAGCTATCGCCTGGAGGATAACAGCGGGCCTTAGGCAGTGCCGCCACGCGACAAACGCCGGTGTTGGGAAGGATATCAACAAGTAGCTGACACACGGAGTGTAAAATGAACATCCGCCGATTCGTGGAAGAATTGAGCTTTCGAAACGCATGCGCTAGAACCGTTTCCGAAGGACATTCACCGTACTGGGACCGGTTCGAAGGTTGGCGTTTCGGGCTGGAATCGAATTCGGATGCATCAGTCTCGGTTCGGATTACTTTCGGAAAGGATGTTTGTGCGTTACTGCTCCGTCCGTGTTGGGCCCTTTCGGATAAGTTCCTTCAGTACGAGGAATAGGAAGTGAGAGTGCAATGCAAAGGCATGTGAAAACCGGAACAAGTGTGAACTGGTCGGTTAGCGGTGCTACAGCAGCTGTCGTCACCTGTGACCTGACGAGTTGTTGGACCGGCAACGGATACAGTCGCTATCCTGCGGTCTTTGAAGCCAGACGGACTGAGTACAGTGGAGTCGTCTCCACGGCAGCAGGGCGTTGACATACCAAGGAAGAAACCCGTGTTACGGTTGTGTCAACATGAGTTGTGAATTAATAATTTAACGCTATCCAATTTGATGGTAGTGGGTTATAGTCATTGCCTAGTTGGTTACTATCGATTTAGTTGTTATCGCTAGCAACGTTTCTAGGCGATCTCGTCTCCAGTTCCGGAGTGAAAGCTGTAGTCGAATTTGGATTGGATATTTCTCGACATTTAAAACTCTCACCGGGGAATTTTATCTCTAATCAAATTATGAAAATTACCGAACGCGACCCACGCAGTCTGCATTAATCATGTGATGTGCGTTAAATCAATATCTAATTAGGAGTGAAAACAAAAGCCGAGGAGATAAAAATTAATAATAGATTGGGCTTGATCGTTTTCGCGATGCGCGTGTCCTGGTCGGTAGTTCGTCAGTCATTGCCGTAAGCACGAGTGCACCGCGAATGGAGATAATTAAAAATTCAAATTTTACGAGCAGTGGTGATGAATATTCATGACGATCCTTTGACCGATGTGCGGTGGCCAGCAGTATGCACCTAACGGATTATCGTTAAAAAGCTCAACCACTAGATGCAATAGTGAAATTATCGTTCCTGGCGCAAATTGTCCATTGTACTCGCAGCCGTTGTGAAGTGATGAGTAATGGGTAACAGTTCCCGCTTCCGGTCTCATGCTGTTCGGATTCCTGTACTCTGCTGATCCTTGAGTTCCAAGTTGACAGCTTGAGCTGCGAGTTAACAATGACGACACTCTTCACTCGACCAGAACACTCACTGAGCTGGCGACAGTTGAAATGATTGATGAAGTTACACGCTGTGCAAATAACGAAACAAATAATTATAAATTTATGATGAAATTAATTTGATTGCGTTTACCGTCTACCCTGGCCCCTGGTCCATGATGGACAATTCTAGGTGAATCTGTACATAGTGCTTTGTGCTTTCTCAACACTCTCTACTGAGTTCTTTCAACTTTGCCGATCTAGATGTGAAATCATGATTCAGTTGTCACTATACTAAGTGAATCTGTTTAAAGTGCAGTGTTTTTTTTGGAAAATCGCAAAAATTAATCGTAAACGTGAGACAAAAATGGTCTCCGAGCGGTGCAATAATTGTTGGTGTTTTGTACTCCTGTTATCATTGAATCTAATTGGACATTCCTATGGATACTTCGACCTTTTCTTGAATCATTCGGAAGTAATCAAACTGATGGGTGAGTTTTTAGTCTTAATCTAATATTTATGAAACCATGTATATTTTTACCATTAGACGTAATTAAAAAAAACTGAAAAGATTGTTAAAGAGGTTTTTTTATAAGACACGAGCGCAAGATTAACCTAGAATTACGACCGCTTGTCTGTTGTCCATACGTTTTTCGCAATAGGTTTCTACTGTTACTACTCTATTTTTATTAGCTGGTTGGTAACCTTGATGAGAAGCGTTGATTTTAGATTGCCATTCATCAATGACACGGAATTATTCTTGTTCTCTTGTTATTCTCCGCTTCGCACACACTGCAAGCAAGCAAATAAGACATAAAAATAATAACACACGCTACCGGCTTACTAACATTTCCGAACATGTTCAGCAATGCTTTACAGTTCTGCTGGCTAGTTCGTGTGGAACGCTGCGATCGAATGAGTCGCCTGCTCAGCCTTACTGCGCTAAAATCAGCGGCTGCTCCTCTCCGGTTCAACGAGGTTCCATATTTTCCAATAGATCAATAGTCAACGTCACAAAATCACAATTTTTCGCATCTTGGCTAGCTAATTTTGCAAGGGATTTTTGTTAGAATGGAAAAAAATCCTTTGGAAACTAACTGAGTTTCAAGCATTTGAAAGTGGACAATTTTCGTGACGCTCTTGATGTTTTTGGTTTGACAAAATGCTAAGGCTTGTGCTTGAAAACTTATCAAACATTGGATTATTTTTGTGTTCTAATACACTTTTAATTGCAAAACTCATATAACTCAAGGTTTTATTTATTTAATATCTTCAATTTT
The DNA here is from genome assembly GCF_029784165.1 of Wyeomyia smithii. NCBI lineage: Eukaryota > Metazoa > Arthropoda > Insecta > Diptera > Culicidae > Wyeomyia > Wyeomyia smithii. The sequence goes on along the minus strand of NC_073695.1, from coordinate 109,146,218 downwards.
ACTTCGTCGCCAATTGCTACTTTCAATTCGATCAAGTGTAAAATATAAATCAATGATAATATGGAATATGACAGGAATAGCTTTAACCGTTCGCGCGGCTTAACGAGGCTTATATAGAGTATGAAACAATTATTGTTTGAATGACGCAACAATGCTTAATTTTCCATCACATATCCATCACATATAAAATGCCAATATCTCAGCTCCACGGTTAGATATCAAGGATCTTGTTCATGTAAACTTTCGCTTTGCAGTAATAATTTCAGCTCTTGACAGAAATTAATTTTTACGTGTGTTTTTGGACAAAATTTACTGCCCTGCTGTTCTGCTAGGCCCAATTCGAAGCGAATCGTTTTCAAATATGCTCATATTGTTGATATTATTCCAAACGTGCATACAGTGTAAACAACACATTCCAAACTATCTCTACCCAAATTTTCAGGACAAAATACTTAATGGGTAATTTTCTATAGCGTTTTTCCGTTATGCAGTTTTATGTGGGACATCCTTTACCACCCAATATCGGTATTTCCGGAATCAGATTGATGCAGAGACTTTGACTCCACATACCATTTTGAATTCAAGATAACGACCTGTTCTGTTTTTGCGGCAAGAAATATATCAATGGTGGGTTGACACCCCTCGCTCTTCTATGTCTACACAACTCGAGAACTAATCAAGCAAACAGAACCAAAATTTGGCATGTGGGTCCTCTTTGAGGTGGTGAATATTTTCATAGGTGCCTCCCTCCCTGAAACTCAAATTTCTGCCAGAAATTGAGTCCACATGCCATTTTGAAATTCAAAATAACGACTACCTGTTTCTGGAAAATAACTGAAGCTGACTAAAGTCCACCCAATATCCGATTGGTCATGCGTTTGCAGACTATAAACAATATGCAAGATCAATTTCTGGATGCATGTGGATCAACGGGACGAAGTTTTCCGCGTATGCTAGTGATCAATAAAGGTAACAAAATTTCGTGGTCGCTTTCACAATTATCTACAGTTTGATTTTCTAATGATTTTTTACAGAATGATATAAGGTTGTACTTTTTTACATTTAGTTCTAGTAAGCTTTTTTTACACCATGTGTAAAATATGTGTACGCATGACGTCTTCTTAATTACTTATTTCCAAAAAGAGCTTTATATTGTCGGCATGAATTAATACTTTTCTTTTTTTGGGAATAGAGGATATGTCGTCACGTACAATATGAAGAGAAGAGGTCCTTAGGGCGAGCCTAAGTGGACACCTGAAGTGACATGAACTAGATTCAAATTAAATTTAACTATTTGTTGACGGTTGATTGGATATGATTTAAGCTGTTTCAGGCGTCCTGGTATAAAGCCCATTTTTTGCAATATAAAGAGTAGCATTGGTGTGTCGATGCCTTGCAAAACTTTGTATAAATAGCTTGTACATGGTTCCCCTTCTTTATTGCACTCAATAAATGAATCTTCTACCTATCTATCTATTTATATAAAAGACAAGTTTTGTATGTATGTATGTATGTATTAGGGTGGGGAATCGTTATATGAAAAAAAAAAATGAAACTTGATAGCACAAAGCCAGAACCAAGTTTTTTTGGTTCCATTTGGGGCCCCAAACAATCCTAAACTTACCGGAGGCCGATTGGTTTTGTCTCCGCTTGGCGCATTGCATTTCAAATTTGTATGGGAATTTGTATGGGAAAACCAACTTTTTTGCATTTTGCCCTCTAGAGAGCTCAGGAAGGCTTAAACCATACGTTTTAAAACTTCAAAAGGCTTTTTGATGCTTAACAACTTTGCCAAAGACACTAAGGAGCTACGATGTCCATAAAAAATGCTATAGCCGTTTAAAGTTGAGCATGTCGAACTAAATGCTGAAAATCATGTTTCCTGCCAACACTACCAGTGTACCGCCGTCAATCAGATTTCTAACATAATTAACCTCTGTAACATGTTGTAAATTCTACTGTATAAATTCGATGCGAAAGGTTACTTCTCATAGCAATCCTACTGACGCCGGTACACTGGCAGTGTTGGCAAAAAAAAAGATTTTCAGCATTTAATTCGACATACTCAAGTTTGAACGGCTATACCATTTTTCAGGACATCCTAGCTCTTTAGTAGCTTCGACAAAGTTGTTAAGCATCTAAAATACTATACTTTTACGTAGTGTAGTGCGTTAATAATGCTGAGCTAAGCTCCCCAGAAAGGGAAATGCAAAACACTGGCTTTCCCATACAAATTTCCATACAAGTTTGAAATGCAATGCGCCAAGCGGAGACAGAACCAGTCGGCCTCCGGTAAGTTTATAATTGTTTTGGGCCCGTGGTTCTGGAAATTTGATCACTTTTCCTCACCCTAGTATGTATGTATGTTCCAACATAACTCTCGAATGCCGGAACCGATTTCAACCAAACTTGGCATACGTGTTCTTTGTACAAAGTAAGTGGTCATAGAAATATTGGGAAGAGGGAGGAGCAACCTCCAAAGAAGTAGGGTGTCTTAATTGATAAGAAACCCAGTTTTTTTGTGCATCATGAGAACTTTTTGTATGAATACGATAATTTTTAGGCCTTTGGTCATACCTGAAGGCCGGAAACTAATTTTCAGAGACCGGAACATGATGCCGAAAACGGGAAGGGACAACTTTCAAAGGAGGAGGGGGTGTTAACTGGTAAGAAAGTCAGTCTTTTAGTGCATTATGGGAACTTTTTGAATTAGTACGATAATTTTCATGCCCTCGGTTGGTCAGAAGTTGATGTCTAGGGACCAGAATATAGTGTCTGATGTTTTTCTAAAACAAAGACGGCGATTTTCGGCTTCAGGGAAGCTGTATGAAACTCTGGAAAACGTTTATAAACCTCCCAACATTGGAATTTTCGGAACCAGGGTGACTCTTTGAATCCAGAAATAAATGTTCAGCGACATTTTTTAAATTTAAGCTGGCGACTCTCGGTTTCAGAATTTTGCGAAAAACGAATACATGCTCTGCAATATGTATATTAGGGTGGGACAAAAAATAAATTCTAGCTTCCATGCACTTTTCGTGTTCCTTATCCTTTAACAACCGTGTAACTTTTCAGATCGATCGGTACGATGCTTGTAGAAAAAGTTATTTACCCCAAACTGATTGAATGTCTGACGAACGGCACATTATTGAATTTTACTAGCAATACTGCTGCAGCATGCTGCTGTTGCAAATTCAATCATGTGATAAGAAATGATATCGTATAAAATTTATCTTGGAGGCTTCTCCGAAGATACTATGAGCAAAAATTACACTTTGAAGCTTACTTCCACGCGAAATTATTTCTCATTCTTAAGCAAGTGTGCAATAGCAGGATGCTGTAGCAGTGTTGCTGGAAAATTCAATGGTGAGCCGTTCGTCAGACATTCAATCAGTTTGGGGTGAATAACTTTTTCTACAAGCATTGTAGCGCCTTACGGTCTTCAGAAGAGTTCTTCCCAGAAAAATTTCCTACAAATATCATGTATATATATATTTTAAAGAGCCAACTGGACATCTCGAGGGAATAAGTTTTGAAAAAGTGAAATTTCTCATATAAAATCGTATGGAAACTTTAAAAATCGGGCGCAAAATTATAATTCCACCGATCGATCTGAAAAGTTACACGGTTGTCATAGGACCCATAAGGAACACGAAAAGTGCATGGTAGCGAAAAAATAACAACATCGCTTATTACTCATATAACCGTGTCCCAGTCTAACGTATATTTTCGGTATCGAGATGACGTCTAGGTTCCAAATATTCATGTCCGGCTCCACTTTGTAGAACCCACATGACGGCTTACATTTTCTGGAATGCTTACAAAAATAGAGAAGAAAGCTTAGACATTATATTGAAACGTTATTTTGAAATCAATTTCGCGATTTCCGCTTCTACCAAGCACTGTAAAACTTAGTGAAATGTTTCTATTATGTAGATATGTCTAGAAAACGAACTATCTTCAGAAAATGAAAACGGGTGTCCAACGCTTTTTTCAAATTCAAGATGGCGACCTCTGGTATATGTGTAGCGCTTATACTACCAGGACTGTGAACGCTGTGGAAAGCAGAAAAAAAATATTCAAATACTCGCTGACATTGGGTTTATAGATCAGAGTTGACTCCCCAAAACCGATAATACCGTGTCCGAACGTTTGGTATGGTGAGGGTTGTTTTTCTGCATTGGGAGTGATTCAAAACTTGAGGAAAATGTGAAGATAATCCCCTTATCATGCATAAAAAGTCTTCATTGAGGACTGAATGATGTTCAACCATAAGGAAGATATTGATATCTAAACATATAAAAATGCAGCTCTGTCTGTCTGTCTGTCTGTATAGTTATATAGGGGTTTCAGGAGCCGAGAAAGGTGCCTAAGACAGTTCGAGACCCCTCCCTTTTCTGGAAGGGGGGGGTCCCATACAAATGAAACACAAATTTTACACAGCTCGAGAACCAATCAAGCAAATACAACCAAATTTTGTGTGTGAATGTTTTAGATGTAACAAATATGTCCATAATGGATCGACACCTCTCTCTCTTCTGGAAGGAAGGGGTTCCATACAAATCAAACACAAATTTCTGCCCATCTCGAAAACTAACCAAATAAATGGAACTAAATTCGGCAGGTGAATATTTTTAGGGGTAACAAAGATGTCTATAATGTTTCGACATCCCTCCTTCTTCTGAAAGGAGGGGTCTCACACAAATTTCTGCACATCTAATCAAGCAAATGGAACCAATTTGATATGTTGAGGTTTTCGTGAGCAAGAAAATTTTTCGACTCCAGACGCCATTGTTAAATTTAAGATAAAAGCTTCCGGTTTCTATCCGGAAAATGTCTCCAAATATCATTTTAAAATCCAAGATGGCGACTTCCTGTTTCTGAAAAACAGCGGGATATGACCAAATACCACCCAATATGGGTATTTCCGAAACGTGATGATGCACTGAAACCACAAATCGACCTCCGACAACATTTTGAGTTGTAAAATGGCGACTTCCGGTGACTAGAAAACTGCCGAAAATGACCAAATACCACCTATATGGGTGTTTCTTTAACCAGAATGACGCTCAGAATCCAGAAATTGTCTCCAAATACCATTTTGAAATCCAAGATGGCGACTTCCGCTCTCTGAAAAACAGCCAAAAATGGCCAATTTCCATCCAATATGAGATGTTTCGATACCATAACGATACACAGGAGCTAGAATCGACCACAGACACCATTTTGAATTCTAAGATGGTGACTTCCGGTTTCTGGAAAACAGCCGAAAATGACTAAATAACACCTATTATGGTTATTTCTTAAACCACAATGACGCTCAAAGGCCAGAAATTGTCTCCAAATGCCATTTTAAAACCCAGGATGGCGACTTCCGGTTTCTGAAAAATAGCCTGAAGTGACCATATACCACCTAATATGAGTTTTTCTTTAACCAGAATGATGCAAGGAGCTGAAAATTGACCTCAGACACTATTTTGAATTGGAAGATGGCAACTTCTGGGAAACAGCCGAATACTACTACATATACAAAAACGACAACTATCGTGGCATATCTGCTTTGTGTGCTATATCGAAACTGTTCGAGCTTATCGTACTGCAACCAATTTTCGCGCACTGCCAAAATAACATTGCTGACGAACAACATGGGTTTCTTCCGAAACGCTCGTGTACGATGAATTTACTCTGCCTAACATGTTTCGTAATCGACAGCTTCATTGACCGATCTCAAACGGACACGATCTATACGGACCTCTCAGCCGTTTTCGACAAAATAAACCATCGCATTGCCGTCGCCAAACTTGACCGTTATGGCTTTTGCGGCAGTTTGCTGTGCTGGTTAGAGTCATATTTAGTGGGACGGCCTCTGAGTGTGAAAATTAACGACAAAATCTCGAAATCGTTCTCGACTTTCTCCGGGATTGCGCAAGGCAGTCATCTTGGCCCACTAGTGTTCCTGCTTTACTTCAACGACGTACACTATTCTTTAAAATGCCCCCGTCTTCGCTTCCTGGTGTGAGATAAATCGTATGGTACTGAAACCGTCCAAATGCTCCGTTATAACATTTACGAGGAAGCACAGGCCATTACAAGTTGACTACCTCCTCAACGGCTCTCCAGTACAGCGCGTCGATTTCATAAAGGATCTTGGAGTACTCCTGGACGAAAAACTCACCTTCAAACAACATATATCCTTCATCGTAGCGAAGGCTTCTAGACAACTAGGACTTATTTTCCGAATGACACGTGATTTCAAAAACAACAACTGCTTAGTCACGCTCTACTGTTCGCTCGTTCGGTCTCATTGGAGTACTGTTCTACAGTCTGGGTACTTCAATATAACAATGCTATCTACCGAATCGAGAACATCCAGCGCCGGTTTGTACGTTATGCCCTTCGAATGCTTCCCTGGCAACAGCCCATGCGTAATACCAGGTATGAGGACCGATGTCAGCTGCTTCAAATCGATACTCTCTAACTACGTCGGGAAACAGCACGCGCTATGCTCGTCTCCGATATCCTGACGTCACGGGTCGACTGCCCTGCAATTTTGCGTCAAATCAACCTACATGCTCCAACTAGAATCCTGCGAAGGATGCCAGCTCTGCACTTGCCTTTTCGCCGAGCCAACTATAGCTCAAACAGTGCCATCACAGGTATCCAACGTGCTTTCAACAGAGTGTCGCTTGTCTTCGACTTTCTTTTATCATATAGAGTTATACGTTCTAAATTTTTGTCACTGTTCCGGAGATATTTGTATTAGTAGCCATTAGGACAATCTATTTTATGTCTGTTGGTAATAGTAAATAAATAAATAAATATGAATATTTCCGTAATCGAAATAATGTATAGAAGCCAAGCATTGGCCTTGGACACCATCTTGAATTCGAAGATGACCACTTTCAGTTTCTGGAAAACAACGAAAATAACTGAATACCACCCAATATGAGTATTTCCGGATTAGAGGTGATGTACTAAAGGCAAAAGTCGAGGATGTTGTCATTCCGATAAAACCAATGATTTCAAACGATATAAACAAATCGCAAGAAATCAATGAATTTGGAATGTTTAAAATTATTAAATTAAACACAAAAATAGGCGGGACGAAGTTTGCCGGGTCAGCTAGTTGTTTGAATAGAAATGTAAAACGAGAAGACATAGCAAGCATAGATTTTCTCTATCAGAAGTGAGCTTAGGCTATTTATTTTGTAATTCCAGTATAATTTGAGTTCATAGTGAGTTTATAATTTCTGTGGTACCTGTTCACTAAACAATAAGATATATAGGGTAAAGAACGGCTTAAGCAGTAGTGCCTATTTGATTCAGTCGCAGAAAACAGGCCTCAAACTCAATGTGTGTGTGTGTGTGTGTGGGGTGGGCGCTAGCGGATCAACCTTTTTTTCACGGCACGTACCGGCTACTTCGAAGGGTTCTGGTTCTGCTGGGCTGTGTTGCTGTTGCTGCGATGCTGCGTTGCTGGTTGCGGGGGAGGGGGAAAACTCGTTGCTGTTCTGCGCTGCTCTAGTATGATGACCAAAATCGCAATGGCGGATGCATGGTTTGGCGGGGAAGCGGGTTCTCCAGCGTCTTCCTTCTTTGACTCAATCGATGGGCCACGGACGAGACCGTATTGGCGCCACCGAGAAGGGTCCTCCTTTACTATCAGGGCCAGTTGCCCGAGGATTCCGCGGGCTCGTCGCTGCCTGAAACTCCTTTACGGTTAGACGTAGGTGGATTTCACCACCTAGGCCGACTAGTGTGAAGTGAGAGAACGACGAACGAATAGAATATTCGTTTTGGTGAAAAAATCAGAAAAAAAGGTCCTGAATGCACTCTTTCTTTGGCTATCTGATATTCGGCATTCACTTAGCTACTTTAGGTTTTTTCAAAATCTCTACTCACTTGCTTCTCACACGAACGCTGTGGTCCTTCGGTTTTTCAATTTTCTGTTCCCCTTTTCTTACCACCCACCATTTTCTTCCCTTTTCCTGCTTCTATTTACGCCCACCCCCTCAGGCTTGTATTTCGCTGATATTGTACAACATTTTTTTTTTTTTTTTAAAGGGGGGATTTGTTAGTAGCTTAAGTATTTATGATAAATATTAGTAAATAATGAGTATGTGTGTCCAATCACAAATGGTGACTTCTCAACACTGTTAGAAATTTGTAATTTTAATTGTTAGGATTTGTTTGCTTTCGCAATTAGGACTTATCATTCGTAGGGATTTAAACCTACTTGTCAGAAAAGGGGAAGTAAACTTACAACTAACTTAATTGCTAACTTATTGGCTATAAAGAGAGCTTATCGTAGCAATTGAGGATTGCAACGATTTTTGTCGAAAATTGTTAATAATTTTATTTGACATAGCTTCTAATGGTTCAACACCAGTAAGTCTATGTAATTCGAGTGTACCAAACCAAGGAGGACGCTTCAAAATCATTTTCAGAATTTTATTCTGAATCCTTTGAAGCGTTTTCTTCCTTGTTGAACAGCAACTTGACCAGATCGGTACAGCATAAAGCATTGCTGGTCTAAAAATTTGTTTGTAAATCAAAAGTTTGTTCTTTAAACAAAGTTTAGAATTCCTGTTAATGAGAGGATATAAACATCTCGTATATTTGATGCACTTGGCTTGTATACTCTCAATGTGCTCTTTGAAAATAAGTTTTTTATCATAAATTAGTCCCAAGTACTTAACCTTGTCGGACCAACTTAAAATAACCCCATTCATCTTGACAACGTGATTATTGTTTGGCTTGAGGAAAGAAGCCCTAGGCTTATGCGGAAAAATTATCATTTGAGTTTTAGAAGCATTGGGAGAGATTTTCCACTTTTGCAAGTAGGAAGAAAAAATATCTAAACTTTTCTGCAATCGACTGCATATGACACGAAGACTTTTTCCTTTTACGGAAATGCTTGTGTCATCGCAGAACAATGACTTTGTGCATCCTGGAGGCAAATCAGGAAGATCTGAAGTGAATATGTTGTACAGGACTGGACCCAAGACTGAACCTTGAGGTACACCTGCTCTGACAGGAAATCTATCAGATTTTGAATTCTGATAGACAACCTGCAGAGTTCGATCAGTAAGATAATTTTTCAAAATTTTGATTAGGAAAATTGGAAAATTAAAAGTTTGCAATTTCGCAATCAAACCTTTATGCCAAACACTGTCGAATGCTTTTTCTATGTCTAAAAGAGCAGCTCCAGTGGAATAACCTTCAGATTTGTTAGCTCGTATCATATTAGTAACTCTGAGCAATTGATGAGTTGCGGAATGCCCATGGCGAAATCCAAACTGTTCATTTGCAAAAATTGAATTTTCGTTGATGTGTGACATCATTCTGTTAAGAATAATTCTCTCAAACAGTTTACTTATTGAAGAAAGCAAACTGATTGGTCGATAACTTGAAACTTCAGCTGGGTTCTTATCCGGTTTTAAAATGGGAGTAATTTTTGCATTTTTCCATAATTTGGGAAAATATGCAATTTTGAAGCAGCAATTGAAAATTTTTACTAAAAATTCCATTGTGCTCTCAGGGAGATGTTTGATAAGTATATTAAAGATTCCATCGTCACCAGGTGCTTTCATATTTTTGAAATTTTTAATAATGGATTTAATCTCATTCAAGTTAGTTTCAATTATTTCTGCAGGTAAAAAATTCTGGGAAGAAATTAAATCAAATTGACGTGTGACTTCATTTTCAATTGCACTCACAAAATTCAAATTTGAGTTATGAACACTCTCAAACTGCTGAGCAAGTCTTTGAGCCTTTTGTTCATTGGATACAAGAAAACGTTCACCATCTTTTAAAACTGGAATAGGCTTTGAAGGTTTCTTAAGAATCTTCGACAGCTTCCAAAATGGTTTTGAATATGGTTTCAATTTTTCAACTTTAGTCTCAAAATTTTGATTTCTCAGAAGAGTAAATCTATGTTTCTGTCTTTCTGTAAATCTTTATAAATAGTTTTAAAAACAGGGTCACGAGAACGTTGATATTGACGTCTGCGGACATTTTTCAAACGAATTAGAAGTTGAAGATTTTCGTCAATTATTGGTGAATCAAATTTCACTTGAGCCTTTGGAACAGAATAATTCCTGGCATCAACAATTGCACATTTTAATGCGTCCAAAGCGGAATCAATATTCACTTCGTTTTGCAAATCAAGCTCATTATTGAAATTTCTCTCAATATGAGTTTTGTATCTTTCCCAATTAGCCTTGTTATAATTAAAAACAGAGCTCGTAGGGTTTAAAACTGATTCATGTGATAAAGAAAAAGTTATTGGAAGATGATCAGAATCAAAGTCAGCATGTGTGATCAAATCACTACATACATGACTTTGATCTGTAAGCACCAAATCAATTGTTGAAGGGTTTCTTACAGAAGAAAAGCATGTAGGACTATTCGGAGACAAAATAGAATAGTATCCTGAAGAACAATCGTTGAATAAAATTTTGCCATTGGAATTACTTTGAGAATTATTCCATGAACGATGTTTAGCGTTAAAATCGCCGATTATGAAAAATTTCGAACGATTTCTGGTGAGTTTTTGTAAATCACCTTTAAAATAATTTTTGAGCTCGCGTGTGCATTGAAATGGTAAATATGCTGCGGCAATAAATAAAATCCCAAGTTCAGTTTGAACTTCAATTCCCAAAGTTTCAATAACTTTCGTCTCAAGATGGGGAAGAGCACGATGTTTGATTCGGCGATGAATAACAATTGCAACTCCACCGCCGGAACCCTGAATCCTATCATATCTATGAACCACGTAATTGGGATCATATTTTAATTTTATGTTAGGTTTCAAAAATGTTTCAGTAATAATTGCAATATGCACATTATTTACTGTTAAAAAGTTAAAAAGCTCATTCTCATTGGCCTTCAATGAGCGAGCATTCCAATTTAATATTTTAATTGTTTTATTTAAAATCATTGCTAAATTTTAACTATTAAAACAATTTTAATAGTAAAATTTGTGCCTATTTGAATGGCTTCAAACATTGATTTTGCCTGCAACATGGCGTTCATAAGATCGAACATTGCCTGTTGCAAAAAAGAAAGTTTACCTGCCGTAATAGGCCCCAGGCAGTTGACATTAGAAAAAATATTTTCGGCAGCAATATTAGCTGGAGTGATAGGTGTACAATTATTTTCTAGCCTGTTTTGCTTACCCATATCAACGGTCATTTTCGAACTACCAACACTAGGCGGTATAATGTTCGAACTACCTGTAACCTGTGCATAAGTTAAACGGGTATGCAAAGGAGTAGGTAAACTATGCGTCACTGGTACGCTTGGAGAATTTTGTTTTGAAGTTGGTTTTAATTGAGAAATTGAATTTTGTTTACCTTGCCTTGCCTTAACAATTGCTAAACGGACTGGGCATTGATAAAAATTTGACATATGGTTGCCGTTGCAATTCGCACAGCGAAAATTTTTACTCTCTTTCACAGGACATGTGTCCTTTTTGTGAGAAGAGTCTCCACAATTAAGACATTTTTGGTCCATGTTACAGAATTTGGAACCATGGCCATAACGTTGGCAAGTACGGCATTGGGTGATATGCTTTTCACCTCCGCCATACTTCCTATAAATTTCCCACTTTACACGCACATTATACAAAGCATGTGCTTTTTCAAAAAATTTTAAGTTGTTAACCTCATTGCGGTTAAAATGAATTAAATAATTAACAAGGGAAATTCCAGTTCTCTGACTATTTTCGCCTCGTGATTTTTGTTTCATTAGAATTACTTGGGTAGGGGCTATGCCAAGTAATTCTGTTAAAGTAAGTTTGATCTCATCAACGGTTTGATCGTTGGTGAGACCTTTCAAGACAACCTTGAACGGCTTGGTGTTCTTGGTGTCATATGTAAAAAATTTGTACATCTTGTCAGTTAAATACTGAACAAGACGATCACGACCCTTTACTGAGTCGGCTAATAAGCGGCATTCACCTCTAGGGCCAATTTGATAGGTAACTTTAACGTCAGAAACAAACGTTGAAAGTTCCTTTTTGAATATATTAAATTCAGAAGAAATAGTTACCACAATAGGTGGAACTTTCTCCTTTTTTAAAGATTTTATATTTTGTATAGTTTCATTATTAATAACTTCCATTTCACCAGCTTCTTGCTCAGGCAAAATATCAAAAGGATTGTCACTACAGACACTCGATGTGTCAGAAAGAGATGCCTCTCTTTTCCTCCCCGCAGCGATGCGAGGTTTCTTTTTCCGTCCAGCCATTTCAGGTGATACGAAAAAAGTTGAAACAAATGTTAAATTCAAAAGTAGGTAGTCTTGAGAAAGACTGATGGGAAATAACTTTCAGGTAATCTTTAAAAGACACACTGACAAAACACAAACTTTGAAGCTATAGGCAGTCAAAGACCAGTCCACAAGCAACCGAAAAAACGTCTGATCTGTAGGACAGTTCAAGACGCACTGATTGTATAACAGTTATTAACCGCGTTTAGCTTGGCCATTTCCAGTATAACATTTTTTTGTGTTTGTGTATCTTACTAACCTAACTAATAACATTATTTTTATTTTTATTTACTAATCCTACTTACAAACTACAATAAATTAGAAACACAACAGTTATGATATACAGTCATGGAGAGAAAAATAAATACACATGCAGTGTTGGATGATTTTTCGTATTTGCGCACTGATTTTAATTGTTGCATGATGTTATGTTACGTCATTATGATCCGCAGACACTCTTTTTAAAGGAGGCACGGAGAAATGACTGGAGAAATTTCTTTGTCGGTGATTCCGAAAAATTTTTGCGTGAGTTAGTGTTTTTAAAGTGGCGACAAAAATAAATACACTATTGAAATATATATATATACAAAACAATCCAAATTAGCTTTATTTCTCTACATATCTTTGGCAAAGTGACCTTCGACGTTACAAAACTCACTTCCAAAATTTTGTGGCTTGTCCTTTGTTTTGTAAAGCCATATTCAATCTTCCGGGTATTTTTACCACCAGGTTTTCACGAGTAGAAGCTGAACTAGCAGTCACGCTGCCAGCCCGACGTTCCATAAGTCTGTTTTATTCTTTGGATGATGCTTTGCAACCTAGACTTTCCCAATCTTCCATAGAATTTCTAAAGGATTTAAATTAAAAGTCTGCGCTGGTCAAACTAATAATTTTATATTTTCGTTTAAGAATCATCTTCGTGTTTTCAATGCTGTATGTTTAGGATCGTTATACTGCATAGAGATCCAGCAAAGTGGCATATTTTCTTCGGCATAAGGAAGCAAAATCGATCACCTAGGTACAAAGGAAACTTTATTCTACGTCAAAAGCGACACATTTTGGCAAGAACTGAATTTTCTAAAAAGTTTATAAACTAGGTTGTAACTAAATGCCACATCGTGTTTTGGTCGGATGAGTCGAAATTTAACCTTTTTGGTTCAAACGGTCAGCAGCTGGTGAGAAGACCGGTGAATACTGCCTTCAACGCACAATTAACCACGAAAGTAGTAAAATTCGGAAGTGACCACAAAACGGTGTAATACTGTTTTCTGATGCTGGTATGGAACCCATTGATTTTATAACATAGACTATAAATACTAACGACTGTGTAGATGTTTTCTGTAGCGCAATGCATCCGTATCCCAAAGAAACATGCTTCTACGTTGGAGAGTAACGATCCTAAACATACAGCATTGAAAACACGAAGATGATTTTTAAACGAAAATATAAAATTATTAGTTTGACCAGCGCAAACTTTTAATTTAAATCCTTAAGAAATTCTATGGAAGATTGGGAAAGTCTAGGTTGCAAAGCATCATCCAAAGAATAAAACAGACTTATGGAACGTCGGACAGGCAGCTTGAAATGCTAGTTCAGCTTCTACTCGTGAAAACCTGGTGGTAAAAATACCCGGAAGATTGAATATGGCTTTACAAAAGAAAGGACAAGCCACAAAATTTAGAAAGTGAGTTTTGTAACGTTAAAGGTCACTTTGCCAACGATATGTAGAGAAATAAAGCTAATTTGGATTGTTTTGTATATATATTTCAATAGTGTATTTATTTTTGTCGCCACTTTAAAAACACTAACTCACGCAAAAATTTTTCGGAATCACCGACAAAGAAATTTCTCCAGTCAATTCTCCGTGCCTCTTTTAAAAAGAGTGTCTGCGGATCATAATGACGTAACATAACATCATACAACAATTAAAATCAGTGCGCAAATACGAAAAATTATCCAACACTGCAATTGTATTTATTTTTTTCTCCATGACTGTACATACAGCACATTTTAAAAAATACTAATGACAATTTGTACCCAAGCAGCACGCATTGTTGCAATGAAGCAAATGCAACTCTCAGTGCAGCATTCAAAGATTGTAATAAATTGCATCCGTTACTTTTATTCAACTTGTAAATAACCGAAAATGCGCAGGAGGTGGAGCCTATATGCAACTAACAGTGCTATGTGAACCATCATCTGCATCGATAGCCGCTGCAGTACAGGAAGAAAAGAGAGGAGGAATAAAGTTAAGTTTGTTTACCTTTACTGTCATTACTCTTAGGTGATGGTGTCGCGAAGTTCAATATAACTACATACATTATAAAAAACCTCAAATATATCGAACTTTTTCTCTACTTACGCTTCTGATCGGTATGTTATTCTACCTGCGATTCAAAATTTACCGTGCAAAAAATGTTTTTACTTCGTAATTATTCACGCGCCTTTTATAAAGTGTTGTAAAAGAAATTTTATGATTCAAATTCAAATCTCAAATTATGAACAATGTTTTGGGAAACGATAGTTCAGAAAACCTTGCTCAGTGGATTTTCAGTGTTAATCATGCGGAATATGGAATAACAAAACCATATTTCCAACAATAATCATTTATCATTCGTTTATATTAAAGATGGCTGTTTACTGTGTGGTAATTTTAGCAAATATATGGTTCAACAAGATGTTGCTATACATTTTCATCACTAGTTTGCTTTCCTTAAAAGAAAACGTTTGTTAAACAACAATATGCAACATCATGTGACATTATTGTTATTTAAAAGCATCATGAAATATGCAGTTGGAAATAGATTGCAGAAAACTATTGAGCAATTTCTAGTTTTCAGTTACGAGAATGATACACGTGAATAGCAAAATGTTGCTCAATTCTTTGATATTTCTTCAGAGTAACCGAAAAAGTTTCTAACACCGTTAAAAAAGTTTTAAAACAACGAATATTGAATAGTCTCATTTGAAAACATGTTGCAAGTGCTGCTTGGGTAACAACGGTTACAGAAACAAGTACCCGCCTTCTGGATATCATCAAAAACATCATATCATCAAAAACATCATATCCAGAAAACTGGCATCTCTGGACCAATGCAATACAAATGACAAGCGTCAAATCAAATGACGTAGGGGAACAACGGGCAACACGGACAGGGCGGGCAAGAAGGTCCGTTGCTCATTTCTATATAAACCATTGAAATTAACACAAATCATTTATGCCAGTTACATACCAACAGCATTCTGGGAGTTTCGAGATATTATGTAGATTCAAACAATACTTAGTTATTTGAGAAATAATAAAAATATGCTCACTCTCAACAGCAAAGCAATGTGATGTAGTTTTTGCCGTGCCGAGTTTAAGCTTCTGCTGCGGTAAAACTTCACAAAAATATAGTTTTCAATGACTTTGGAATAATTAAGCATATTTGAAACATGTGGGTGAAGATAGTTTAATGAAAATATGATTTTTTTGAAAATCACATGGACCCAAAAAATTGTTTGCCTCTTGGGCGAGACGGTCAGTCGTAGTGTTCGCAAAATGGTCAGTCTGAGAAAACGACGATAGCACCATTCAATATTGTTTCTTTCAGCATTCTTAGCACGTGAGATGAGACTTAAAGTCATTAACTCTCATTTGAAATAAAAATCATCATTAGAAACTTTGTTGAAACCTGTAAATATGCTAAATGTAAATAATGTGAATGATTCCATCTGCGCAGTGGACGGTAAGCTTTGAACACATGCTTTTTTGCGCAGCGCGTCGTCCCGTATAGAAAAGAAATTTGCTATAGACCATCGCACGGTGACGTCACGCACCTGAGTTTGACAGCTACTGGTAACTTTGTTTACCTTCGGGTGATGCAGTTTTGTTCTTAATTACAGCAGATCATTTCAATTGTGATCAAAATGACCTTTAAATGTTATGCTTGAGGTGCCAGTACACTAAGAACAATTAAAAATTGAGCAGCATTTCCACTACGCGCGCGATTGATCCATTAAAAAAAAGCAAAAATTCAAAAACGTAAACAAAGTTACCACTAACTGTCAGAAAAGTGAGGTTAAAGAGATTCGGTGAGATAGTCTATAATCTTTCATAGGGCCGTCTTTCCAGCACAGGCGGTCCGTTTCATATGCACGTTGTGAGATAGTGGTTTTTCGAGACTGTTTTTATTTTAGTGGAAGCTAATATAAAATCACTCTTAAAAGGAAAGGTTTGCATTATTTTATGAAAAGCACTAGTCAATGTCGATTATTATGAATATCGTTGGTTGCAATGTTGTGTTTTGAGCAGAATAATGAATGATTTCGATTTCTTGATACGATATTATTAATATTATCCTGGTTTCGAAAATGCCCATTCTGATTGGTATTTGACGTTTTCAGTTCGGATTGGTCAAAATTCCATCCTCAAAAACAGAAAATGTAAACTGTATATTCGGCATAACAAAATTTTTTGTTATGTAATTTGGCATAAAGTCTAAAGTATTGTTGAAAAAACAAAAAGGAAACTTAGTAACAGTAGTTTACAATTTAAAACTGGACTCAATTTTACTCAAAACATTCGATTGTTAGCGGTTGTGTTTTTTCTTGCTATAAATTTTTCAGGTGTACTATAATCACTAGCGTAGAACAAAGCTCAAAACAATTCTCGTGTTTTACAGGCCTTAGCTGAGTCGATACAATACAACTTCATTACAAACGACGTTGCTCTAAATTTAGTTTATCCTGATAGAAGAGTCGACACAGTTTTCTCACACTAAATTTATTTTCTGGTAGTTTATATTAAAAATTCGTTAAACAAGGATAACGGAATCTGGAATTGGAAAAGTGATGAATGTTAAGCCATCATCGTCCCTTATAATTTCTGGGTCAAGTTAGGTTCTCCGTAATAATTAAAAAACAATATTGTTCAGTTCTTTGCCAACAATTCACGTTAGACGTAATAAAACCATAATCCTGTGCATTACCAGAACCGTGTTAACCTTGCAACGTAAACACCATTTTAATGAGGACATAATTCAATTGCGTCGAGTGCCAGCAATTGCTACAACAGATGGAAGTAAACGTCCCCTCCACTGTAGACACCATTTTTCTTCTAAATGTCGCGTGAAACAATTACTTCCAGCACATTGGCTTTAACGAGCTGACAATCCACTGAAAGAAACTCGTCGTCGAGCGTCTCTTTGATGTACCGTCCGGCTGGCTTCAGGGTTGGTTTCGAGCTGACTTTTAAACATTTTCTCGAAGATGGCCTAAATTTTTAATATTGCCATTGTCAACCCAAAACGGAGCCCGAAGCAGGCGAGGCGAGAGTCCTTTGCTCTCCCACTTCGCGAGTGGGGTTTCGCGATGTAAAATACAAAGGCACTCATTACAACGACTTGTTAGGCAGCTAACTTTATGATGCAGAAAGATAGCGCTTGTCGATTTATGCGCCAGCTAGCGAACGATGAACGAGCGAAGCGGTAGCGTCGATGGGAAAAAGCTTGTTCTGTACGGCTGCGCTTCTATTCCACAGTTCAAAGACGAAAAACACCCTCTTAACGCTTCTGTGCCAACACTGTAATACGGTTCCGTAGATAATGAAGAGCAGAATGTCGTTGACGCGATGTCTCTACTTCCGGTGTTGGGTTCTCATCAGTCGGTGTCTTTTCGAGCGCGGACACCGACATCAACAGTGGGGAACGAGCCACGCGGAATCTATATCAGCTCGTGAAGGCCATTCTGATGAAAGGAAACCCGAAACAAACGTAATTATATCATTGCCGGAGGATTCTTTCGGTTGGAATGAGCAAAAAGGACAATATTTTTCGGGCTGATATAAATAATGAATCGGTCGCGGTACTTCCACAGGCAATCGCACTTATCTGTTCTGTATCACTTTTTTTTGTATGCCGCGGTTGGGTTTTGCAATCTCTTTAATTTTTGTCTTTTAATCACTCGCTCAATACCGAAAAAGATCCGCGGGCAGCCGAGGTATAATCGTTTAATTTTACAAAATAGCAATCAATGTTAATAAGCTGATGCAATTATCACCCGGTTCAGTGTTTGTTTGTAGCGCCATCGAATGAGTTTGTCAGTTCACAGCGTTGCTGTTGTGTTCACAAATCCATAACAATAACAAACTTTTGCAAAGTTTTTGCACTCGGTTTATTTTAAAGTTGATCCTAGACAAGTAACTTGAAGAAACAGTGTATCGTACTACCTCGTCAGAAGTTTTCTACAGCAGATTTTAAACAAATGTCAGGACAACTGTTTCATGAAGCCGCCGCTGATGATGATGGCGCTAGTGTTGAAAATATGATCATAAGCTCCGTTCATTGTTCCGTATGTGTTACTGTACGGGTTTTTTGCGTGCTTCTAACTATATTGAATGTAGGGCTCTCCAAAACGAGTTGAAACATGTTTGAACGTGACCATTTATGTCCTGCACAAAATCCATAAAACGCACATAGGAGTAAATACGTTTAAAACCTGATCATAAGTGAAAAATTCAAAGTAAATCAACTTTGTATTGTAGTGTTTCATTTTGAAGTGTGATGTATGCTTGATCACTTGACAGCTCATCAACATCCAAAAGTTATGTTTACGGTCTTAACGAGAGGTATGAACCGACCGCAATTCAACAGTTTTTTGTGCATGATAATGACGCTTTGATACCGTGAGCTAAAATATAACGGTTCGAAGATAAACAAGTGATTTTTAAATTAAACAACGATGGAGATTGTTAAAGAATGTTAATCGAACAGAAATGTGTACTTAGCATGTATGCTAGTCTCTCCAAATACCCGGGTGTTTGTCAAAATCAATATAATAAAACCCAAAATATTTGTTTTTATAAGTTAACTCAAAATGGCAAAAGTTATGTTTCCGGCAAAATTCGGTTGAACGGTTTATATTACGTGAAAGTGCCAATATTTTTGGTTATAATGGTGAAGAAAAACCTTCTGGATGCTTCCGGTCTCGTGTTCTATCGCTATATATGTCGCTTCTTGGATAGTTGTAACCTTGGTTACCCAAATGAAACTTTATCAAACGACTGAAATGTGTACTGGAAAGTCATTTCATGATAAATTCAAGTATTTGGATGAATTTTGACACGACTATGATTGAATTTAAATTTTATTATAAGAAATGTCATACATCACTTTAAGGTGGGTTACTCCATGCAAAAAATTATCCAAATCCAACCATTTGTTTTTATTATCACAATATGATACGTTTTCAGTGCAAAATTTTTTTAAAATAATTATGATCAGGTTTGATGTACTAAGTGTTCCACTGTGAAACGTTCAAAACGAAACAGTCGTTCTTCGCTTTTTGTATTTCTATATAACCCTTGCAGCAATAGTTGATCTCGCATGTACGGAGCTTATTCGACTGTTTCGTAAACACTGACAACCATTTGACGTGTAATCGAGCCAGAGAGCCAGAGAAAAACGGCTTCAAGCGAAATGTATGGGGATGACGTTCGTGACAGGGATGTGATTTTCAACAGCATTTTAATGCAAAACTGCCAAAAGCAACCGCTGCCGATGAACTGCGATTCGTCGCCAATAAATATTTGTATCCGCGATAATTCGGACACCTTCAAATCAGTGTAACTCTTGCAATATTCACTCTTTTCACTCAAACATAGCATACATATTTTCGTCCACTTTGATTTTGTTCGTAATTTTTTAAACAGGAGTGCGTCTTGAGCTGCGCGATAGGCCAGACGTATTTTCGGTTATCTGTGGACTAGTCTTTGGCTGCCTATAGCTTCAAAGTTTGTGTTTTATCAGTGCGTCTTTTGAAGACTACCTGAACACTTTTTCAAGACTACCTATTTTTGAATTTAACCTTCGTTTTTGCCTTTTTTCGTTTCACCTGAAACGACAGGGCGAAAAGAGAAACCGTGCATGACTACGAGGAAAAAGAGAGGGCATTCTCTTGTGGATAATTCGTGTGTATGCAGCGAAAATGTATTTGATATTTTGCCTGAGCAAGAAACCAGTGAAATGGAAGCTATTGCTGATGAAACAATACAAAATTTAAATCCTTTCAAAAAGGAGAAAGTTCCGCGTAACTATTTATTTCTGAATTTAATGTTCATGAATTTATTTATTTAATGTTGTTAAATCATCTGACACAATGGTGGTCTTAATGATAATATAGATTACTAACTAAATGCTAATCAATATTTACAAACAATAAGAGATACTTTAAAAACAATTGAAACACGCTTTAAAAACAATTAAATCAGTCGTCTACCAAGAATTTATTTGAATGTTGTTACCGAGATGTTGAAATCGAAT
The DNA here is from genome assembly GCF_029784165.1 of Wyeomyia smithii. Classification (NCBI taxonomy): domain Eukaryota; kingdom Metazoa; phylum Arthropoda; class Insecta; order Diptera; family Culicidae; genus Wyeomyia; species Wyeomyia smithii. The sequence continues at coordinate 109,125,645 of NC_073695.1, read as the reverse complement.
GAATCTGCTACGAAGCTAGCTAACATGAAACGAATGGGGTCATGTTGCACATATGATGCAGTGCGATGCGGTAGCGAAAGAAAGTTTCTCTGCCTTAAAGACCTTTCCAGAGCATACAGATTTAACTGCTGCAGAATTTTCGGGGCGTAGATTTCATCGGTTAAAATTTTGAAGACAAACACAGCCTGTGTATCGAAACGTCTTTGCTGCAGTGTTTCCATGCCCAAAAGCTGGCATCGATCCGAGTACACCGGTAGCTGCTGCGAGTCTCGCAACGGAAGAAAACGTAAAACGTACCTTACAAATTTCCTTTGCACGGATTCAAATCTTGGAATCCAGTTTGCGTTGAATGGACACCACACTACGGAGTTTGTTTCAAGAACGGATTGCACCAGAGAGTGGAATAATGATCGGAGACACAATGGATCATGAAAATCTGAGGCTACCTTGAAAATAAAATCGAGTTGTCGGTTCGCCTTTGCTATGATCTCATTATAGTGTGACCTGAAGGACAGGGCTGAATCCAACGAAACACCCAAATCTCGGACCTGGTTAATCCTTGTCAGAGTTTGACCAAGCATAGTATAGCTGAACATTTCCGGAACATTTTTCCTATGGAACGAAATCACACAGCATTTCAGGATACTAACTGTCAACAGGTTAATGGAGCACCACTTTAGAAAAACGTCGACTAGTCGCTGGAGTTCGAGATAGTCTGCAGTATTTCTTATTGTTTTAAATAACTTGACATCGTCTGCAAAAAGCCATTGGGAAATTTTCTGGCAACACTAAAGATACATCGTTTATGTACAAGGCAAAGAGCAGTGGTCCTAAATTACTGCCCTGCGGAACACCTGATACATTTGAAAATGAGCAGATTTACCAAATAGGACCTCAGCCATTGCACCAGAGCGGGGGCCATTTCAAGTTTCCCCACTTCGCGAGCAGATGTTGAAAAGGAATCTGGAACGTTTATTTCTGACATTAAAGTTACCTATTAAGATGAACGCTGAACGCACTATTTTATTGTTCCAAATTCCAAATCCGCAATTTTTCCTCGGTGATCATACCATTTCAAGACCGAAGATCGAAACGCTCCCACTTAACTGCAACTGGGAATCACTAAACAACGAATTTTCTTTATTAGTAATTATAAACTTATTAGGCGGTTTGATTGATTGAAAAATTCCACGTTCGTAGACAGCGTTATCTGTGTTTTGTAGACACAATCAATGATTCGGGACGGAAAACAAATTTCACCACCTTTTCTGATCCTAACACTCGTCACTTTCACAGCTATACATAAGGATCGAGATAACGTTTGATTCACTTTTCTGTCCCGCTTATCACTAACAACGAAACAACAATCTTCATAACAAAAACGCAAATAATGAAAAGAGCGAAGCATCGCAAAATCTTCGCATCCTGAATGTGACATATTACGAAGCAATATAAATCTGCAGAATAATCAGCCAGCCACAACAGGCATCCTTGTGTACCGTAATGCATAGATACGAAACAACTTTTGCAGACCCCAGAACTTATTCGGTAAACAGTACGGTGTAAGCAGAAGTTCGCTTGTAGCCGTTACGGCCCGTGCATGAAAGGTGACGACAATTTTTACCAGGGTGCAGAACTATTTTTCCCTTAGTAAACGTAAGAGCAAAAAAAGCGAACCAGAGTTGGCGAGATCAAGAGAAGCAGACCGAGAATGCAGCAAAATAAATCTGGATGAATTATTTACTGCCTGTTGGGATGTGCCCGAGACCATGATTTGACTCGAAATGGCAAACTATGTGTGACATTAGCACTGTTGCACCGAACTCCCAAAGAAAAAGTTCACTCTGGAATGGTTGCCAGCGAAAAATAGCGAAAATATAACAAATATATAAATTAACCAAATGTGAAGCAATATACCAAATTAATAAGTTGGGGACATATTATTAATTATTTGTCCCAATTGTCGTATATATGAAAAATGGCAACTTTTCCTTTTGATGGTATCAACAACGCAAGGTGTGAGCTGCAATACGATAGTTTAGCAGATCATGTCCGTAGTAGAACTCTGATCCACCTCATCCTTTTTCTCAGCTTAGCTGATTTCTCGGCACCGTAGGCAAAAATTTTAACATCCCGCAGATTTGCTCCCAAAGGAGCCAGCAGGAAAAACGCGTCAACAAATAGCTAGGAATAGTCGTTGTTATATAGCACTAGCAAAGCATTGCTTGCGCAAGCAGCAAAACAGAAGGAAAATCATAACAGTCACTTGAGTAAATATTTGCATGAAAAATAGGCGAGTCCGATTGAGTCGCAGAGTGGAAAAGACACACTATGAGGAGCGTTCTGCTGCTGGTCGTAGGTCTGGTTTGTAATCGGAATTAGAGTTCTTCGTATATAGACTAGAGTAGATGGTTTCTTCCTGGTATAGCAGTGTATACCGCAATATTGTTGCGTCCAAACGCTCATCTATTTTTTCCGGGAGCTCTAATCGAAATCGAAGTTTTCCATGGTGCCGTTTTTGATGTTGGCGACTTCTTTACTGCTGGACTTGTCGATCCCGATCCACCACGCCGAATGGTTAGGCTTAGCGGGTGCCTCAGTTGGAAGAATGCTGACCTGTATTTTTTCCAGCTCCAGTTCGCAACACGAAATAGCGAATCTTCGCTTCTTGGCTTTCCACAAACAGCTTCCGGGATGATATTTTTTCCGTCAACTGGATTATTCTTTCTCTTCTATCAACATGCAACGAGCCTAGGTGTATATTCCAATAAACGACGAATTGCGGTACGGAAGGAAACACAACCGTAGATTGCTGCGTGCAGTGTTTATTCAACCAGATTGCTGTTTATTTTCCAATTGCTTATTTATTTTGATGACTGTTTCGTCTGTGAGAAGTTTGTGGAATCTGGTGTTTTTTTAACGTGTATCACGAGAATGAACTTGAGCATTTGAGTGCTACTATAAGTGCTACCATTTACTATGAAGAGTCGTATCTGTGTTTTGACTTTAAAGAATAGTTTAGTACTGTTAATTGCTACTTCTTTACTCCGGAGTTTATCGTTCCAGCAAATGCAGGTGCTCTAACATATTTCGCTGTTCTTTAAAAACAATATTTTCGCACCTTCCATTCTATAATTAGGAGCTAATTACGGTACAACATGATGGGACTTACCGCTACCGTCTGATCTGTATGTTACTCGTTACAACAAAATCCAAAATCTTGATTTGTTCTCTACCTGAATGCATTACAGTTTTCTTCCGAAAAAAAAAGTGAAACACTGCCTTTATACTTACAAGTGAACTGACAAACATGTGTCCCAATCAAAACACAAACAGTTGACTAACAGGGTAGGTCTCTCGATGCGAAAAGAGACACTCAAATGTGTGTATCATTTTCACGGTGACATTTTGTACAACAAATAGTTCAAAATTCACCAAACGATGTCAACACTTAATGGTTTCGTGAAAACTTGCAAACAACAACAAACTATTATTTTATAGATTTATTGATGAAATCGATAAAGGGTAACCGAAGTTATGGTAACTTCAAGTGCACTGCAACTTGAAATAGTTGCAGGCATGTCTAAGCCCACCACACCACCGCGTGTGTGTTTCAAGCGATGCCACCGAGGGTATTTTGATTGTCCTTCAGTGCGTATACAAAACGAAAAACCCACAGTGTTCTAGATAAAACAACCCTTCGAAAGATTCAGCAAACACAGGCCCGAGTGTTCTTGACTTCGTGAGCCCTTGGGAGCCCGCATGCGTACACGTGTTTTCTAAAACGCTTCATTTTTTTCAAAAGTACATATGAAAAAAAATATTGCAGGTGGTTGTATGCCTTGGCTACCATCCAACTATTCATTATTATTCCATTGTCAATCTCTTCGTGGCGACTAATGATTGTGTGTTCCCCGAAACTGCAAGCCCTCGATTGCCTCATGTACCGAAGTTGAAAACCCTCGGCTCGCGTGTTAACGAATGGAGCCATTGTTTTGTGTTTGTTAGTGTTTTGTCTTGAGCTCGCGATGAAGGGTAATACGAAATGCCCTGCGTGGTGTGTTTGTTAGCAGATGGGCCACATGCACTTTGGAGTGCTGTGGTTTCCCCATGCCTGAATAGTTGAAGTGATTGTTTGTAAGACACGATCGTATGGTTAACGTAGACGTAACGTAGTACGACAGCTTGTCAATTTACTTTTTGCAATAGGTTTGGAATATATTCAATTGGGGTTAATCAATTGAAACCATGAATTAATAATGTTGAAAGTTGCTGGAACATACTTGTAGGTAGAGTACCCCTTCACCGTCGAAACGGATAACGCGGATTAATCTCATTACATAATTATCTCTGGCATCGTTCTTCGAAAATTTCAAACTTCTGCAGCAAGGTTTGTCATTGCAACCGCCAGATTAATAGTTACTCCAGCACTAGCACCAGCTCATACACACCCCAGGCACGAGATGAACGGAATTCGCAAATTAAATTATGAAATAAACTGCTACCTGAATGATGAAAGAAGCCGTGTGATTGTCTCTTAAATACCTACGTACGGAGAGGACTAACTCAACGACTAGGCAGGTCTGTGAAATAAGGAAGAGGTAAAAACATACGGACCTCGCTGCACATTCTTTTTAGGCAAACATACGAACATCGTGACGTAGCTCTACGTCAAAATCGTAAGCTAAGAAATGACAAGAAAAGTAGAAACTATTTAGCGGCCGCGATCGAGAAATGAACTCAAAGAAAAGTAAGAACTCAATTACACACTTTTTTGTGCAGTTATTATCGCTGTCATTAAAGCTTTGGAGAATGACAAAAGTATATATTGGTGCTTATTACGGGAGTCACTTCACAGTGAAATCAGAGTGAAGTGAATGAAGTCCTATTACGGGACTCACGTAAGTGAGAAAAGCACATCTGCCGTGACATCTGCCGTGACATCTGCCGTGAAATCTGGGTTATTATGAGTGTCATATGAGTGAAGTGGAAACGGGAAAAGCGACGATTCGCGTGGAATTATTTCACGACCATTTTGAACGGTGAAATGATTTCACGAAGATAGAGAAGTTTAAAAATCGATTGATTTGTAATCTAGTGATAATATATATGGGATTTACTTCCCAGTAACAAGGCTAATCTTTTTTTTCCTTGAAAAAAATCGACTTTCTGGGACTTACAAATTTTTGAGCTGCGGCCGGTGAAACGTAAGGGAAAATTTTACCTTCGAATTTCGTTTAGTGGTAGGGCTCAAAAGTTTCCTCTTGTCGAAAAATGTCCTCATACAAAATTTCAGCTCAATCGACTTTCCGGCACTTGAAATTTTTGACCTGGGAAACTTGCTCATTTCACTTGTCCTATTCTCAGTTTCACTTCACTGTCAATCTCACTTCACGGAGGAAATTTTTGTCACGTCACTTTAGGTGGAATCGGGAATAGGTCTCAAAAAGTGAAGTGAGCCTGAAAGCGAAATATATTTCACCGTGAAGTGACTCCCGTAATAAGCACCATGAACTTTTCAATTATGATTGGGGGCATTTCAAAATACTTATTCCTACAATACTGACAAGTTTGTTTGGCTTAGAATAATCTTGAATTGCCATTTAACGATGACACGGGATGATTCTACATACATTGCGAGCGCTTGCTCAACAAGGCATAACTCACACACACGTTACCGGCACACTCGAAGCTATTTGCAGTGATAAAATGGCTGAAAGCTAATGCTACGCGACAGATACATTACAAACATGCTCGGACTTGTTTAGCAATGCTGCGCAGTGCTGCGGTCCGCCGGTTATTTGAAATTATCAAGCTGCAGTCATAATTACATTATTGTGAGTGCAGCGTTATAAGTGTAATTGTCATTACGTAAGTGCAGCCACTCTCGAGCTATTGGGAGTTTTTGGTATATAATATCAACAATTTCATAAGACTCACAAGACATAATTTCACTAAAGTCTTTTTTACGCGGTTTTTTAAGCGTCTTTTTTGCGGATTTAAGAATTTACGGTTTTTTTTTGCGAGGATTTAGGAGTTTACGTGGATTTACGCGCTTTTCACGCGGATTCATCAGTGTTTTCCTAATACAATTACTGAATATTCTCTAAATGTGGCCTAATATTTTTATATATTTACATTTGGTTTACAGCTCGATTCGTAGGTGGAAATAACACTGCTATTGATTTTTTTTTCGAAGTTATTAGGCAAAAATAATTAAAATCGTTTTTCAGCAAATTAAGTTTTTTACGCGGAATTTTTGAATTTACACGTTTTTCCGCGGAGTTCATGTCTTTTTAGCGGGTTTCAGAATTTATGCGGTTGTTTTCACACGGATATGTTTACGCGCCACGTATCCCCCGTGTGAAAAAAGTGTGTGTACTTGTAGAAAAGTATTGGAAATGACACAATATAACTTTGCAAACTTATGTGCATTAACTTTCTCTTTAGCTCTAAAATGGGGTTAAAAGCAACAAAATGGCTTCAAATAAAATTTTTCAAGATAATTAAATTCGACCGTTCTCCAGTCTCCTCGTACACCAGCAGAGGCAGCAGATCGTGCATCTTCTTCCACCGCGTGCGAGGCCTACCACGGAGTCGACGGCTTCTTCCTGGTTCTCGTAGTCGTAATTACGTAGTCCGTAGAAGGCCCTGTTTGCAGCTGCAACTCGTCATTTCACTTTATGACTCATATCGTTGTAACATGTCACAAGCGTACCAAGATAAACGAATTCGTCAACCACTTTAAATCGTTCCCCATCTACTTCACCTCAGCACCAACACCACGGGAGCTCCCACGCTCCCTGCCAGCTACCATGTACTTCGTTTTGGCAGACTTATAGACGAGTCCTAATCTCGCTGCTTCTCTCTTAAAAGGCACGAAGACCTTCTCCACAGCCCAACGGTCAATACCGATGATATCGATGTCGTCCGCGAAACCAAGAAGCATGTGAGGTTTCGTGATGATCGTACCGTTTCTTTGCACGTTTGCTCTCCGTACTGCACCTTCAAGGGCGATGTTGAACAGTAAGTTAGAGAGCGCATCCCCCTGCTTCAGTCCATCTAACGTTACGAACGTGGCTGATGTCTCGCCAGCTACCCACACGCATGATTTCGATCCCTCCAGCGTCACACGAATCAGCCTAATTAGTTTCGTCGGGAAACCGTGTTCCAGCATTATCTGCCACAACTCGTTCCTTTTTACTGAATCGTATGCCTACTTTAAATCTAAAAATAGATAATGGGTACGCAAATTATACTCCCGGAACTTATCGAGGATCTGTCGCAGGGTGAAAATTTGATCCGATAACGGTCTCAATCTGAAGAACAGGATACGGGAGAGAACTTAATATGCGGAGTTGAACAACGTAATGCCTCGGTAGTTGCAATAATTCAATAAATGACCCTTCTTATATTTTGGGCATATGAGGCCTTCCAAGCAGTTTCGCTATTTGTTCGTACACCCAGAACCTCAGTATGATCTGGTGGATCACATAGTACAGCCACTCGCTTTCCACTCCTGGAAGTTCGGCCGAGATACCATCCTTCCCAGCGAACTTGGCTTTTTATCCTCTTTCTGTGTTGGTGGCTCCACAGCTTGTTCGTCACTCATAATCCTCTTCCTTTTAATCCTTCGCTCCTCCAGCCCCTCACAGTTCAACAGTGCCTGAAAGTGCTCCTTCCACCTGGCTGCAATCGTCGGCTTATCCGTAAGCAGGTTTCCGTCCTTGTCATTACACATGACCGGCGCTGGAAAATTTCTACTTCGGACTCTGTTGACTATTCTATAGAAGTCCCGCGCATCGTTCCTACCAAAATTGTCCTGTGCGCTGGCGAGCACCTGCTCCTCGTGCTTCTTCCGACGATGGACTAAATTTTCTGCCGCTCTGGCCTCCCTGTATCTCTCTTTCTGTTCTGACGTGTAGCCGCAGTGAGCATGCGGCTCCTGGCACGGCTCTTCTCATCCGTCGCTCTCAGGCACTTGGCATCAAACCAGCCGTTAGGCTGTCTTCCACGCGTCGTGCCTACCACCTCCCCGCAGTCGTTTCAATGACACCGTGAATACTACTACACAGCCCATTTATGTTTCTCTCTCACTCCTCGTGCTGTTCTGCAATCCGTTGATCCAGATCTCTGGCGTTGATGTTGAAACGCATCGTCCTTTCTGTAAGATTACTGCGCGTTCGACAACCGTGCGCGGATCTTAAAAACGACGAGATAATGGTCAGAGTCAATGTTTGGTCCCCTAACATCAGTAACATCCGAAAAATTCCGACCGTCAATCAGTACGTGGTCGATTTGGGAGCAGGCTTCTCCGTTTGGATACCTCCAGGTGTGTTTCCGAATATTCGAACGTGGAAAATAGGAGCTACATATGGCCATTCCTCTGACCGCGGCAAAGTTTATCAGCCTTAGGCCGTTTTCATTGGTTGACGAGTGGAGACTATGTTTTTCAATGACCGGACGGAAGAATTCCTCCCTCCCAACCTGTGTGTTTGCATCTCCGATGACGACTTTTACGTGATGTTTTGGTCATAGGTTCGTTCTAGCTTTTCATAGAACTCATTTTTGACTCCATCGGATTTGTCGTTTGTCGGTGCGTAGGTGTTGATTAAACTGTAGTTGAAGAATTTGCCCTTAATCCTCAACATGCATATACGGTCATCTACGGGCCTCCACCGGATGACTCTTGTTTTCTGATTTCCCAGCACTACGAAACCGACACCCCGTTCCGCTGCTTTGCCCTCACTGTAGTAGATGTGGTACTCAAAAGAAATGTGTGCAATAGGGTCTACTGCACGGAATTCCCTTTCTACGTTCTTGCCGCTGTAGGTCCCGAGCAAGCAAGCCAGCTCGCGCCGGTTTATTGAGAGATCGGACGTTCCAAGTACCCAATTTCCAATCGTTTACCGTTTTCTGTTTCCATGTTCGATAACCAAGTCTTTGCCGATTGATTCGTTCCGTATTTCTGTTTTCGTTGTTCGTGGTAAAGAGAGATTTCGGTATGCTACCTCACCAGGGTCGCGATACCTACATGCTGCTGATGGGGCTGCCATATTAGGTGTAGCTGGTGGGATACAGCATTTCATAATTCAGCCGCTCGGTCCGGGTTTTTTTTTTTTTAAGGGGGGATTTGTTAGTAGCTTAAGTATTTATGATAAATATTAGTAAATAATGAGGATGTGTGTCCAATCACAAATGGTGACTTCTCAACACTGTTAGAAATTTGTAATTTTAATTGTTAGGATTTGTTTGCTTTCGCAATTAGGACTTATCATTCGTAGGGATTTAAACCTACTTGTCAGAAAAGGGGAAGTAAACTTACAACTAACTTAATTGCTAACTTATTGGCTATAAAGAGAGCTTATCGTAGCAATTGAGGATTGCAACGATTTTTGTCGAAAATTGTTAATAATTTTATTTGAAATAGCTTCTAATGGTTCAACACCAGTAAGTCTATGTAATTCGAGTGTACCAAACCAAGGAGGACGCTTCAAAATCATTTTCAGAATTTTATTCTGAATCCTTTGGAGCGTTTTCTTCCTTGTTGAACAGCAACTTGACCAGATCGGTACAGCATAAAGCATTGCTGGTCTAAAAATTTGTTTGTAAATCAAAAGTTTGTTCTTTAAACAAAGTTTAGAATTCCTGTTAATGAGAGGATATAAACATCTCGTATATTTGATGCACTTGGCTTGTATACTCTCAATGTGCTCTTTGAAAATAAGTTTTTTATCATAAATTAGTCTCAAGTACTTAACCTTGTCGGACCAACTTAAAATAACCCCATTCATCTTGACAACGTGATTATTGTTTGGCTTGAGGAAAGAAGCCCTAGGCTTATGCGGAAAAATTATCATTTGAGTTTTAGAAGCATTGGGAAAGATTTTCCACTTTTGCAAGTAGGAAGAAATATTTATTTATTTATTTATTTATTGCAAAGTATACTTGTAGAGTAAGGCATTCTCCTTCTTTTATTCTACAATTGGATTGAATGTAACCACATCTTAAATATAAATTAATTATTTTGAACTCATTAACTTAAGATCCAATGATTTTTACTTTAACATTTTTAATTCCTTTCTTCTAGCCAATCTATACACCTGCGCATGAACCTCCCTCGTAAATTAATATTTTTAATGTCGGCTGGGAGCTGGTTCCATAAAGTAATTGCTCGCACGAAAAACGAATCACGATAGTGAGAAGTAATGAATTGTGGCAAAACAAAGCTTCTGGTACGTGTGCCTCTGAAAAACCTGAGTTTTTCTGAAAGATAACGGGGACCATGATAGGTTATTCTAAATAAAGTAGATATATACCGCGATTTTAGGAAAACTTGAAATGAGCATCCCAGTAGTTGACTATGGAGGTGTGAAACTCGAGAAAAGTTATTAATATTAAAAATCCAACGGACACATCCATTTAGCGCAATTCTTAATCTGTCGAAAGCAGCAGCAGAGGCGTTTGAAATTAATTCTAACCCATAGGTAAAGTGGGGAAGTAGAAGTGTTTTGAACAATCTAATTTTAACCGGAATAGACAGCATGCTTGCAGTTAGCCTTAAGTGACGTAAACCTGCGTAGATTTTTGAGCACTGGGTATTAATATGAGCATCCCATTCAAGATTGTGCTGAAAGGTGATCCCCAAATTAGAGATCTTATCAACATAATCCAAAGTTTCACAGTTGAAAATTATACTCGGTAATGTAGAGAGAATTTCTCGACGACTAATAAACATAACTTTTGTTTTGGAAGCATTTACAGAGAGAAGATTTCGTTCTGACCATCGGCTAACATTTTCAAGATCTGAATTAACGAGTAAACCCATTTCATCAACTGAAAGATTGTCAGAGCAGAAATAAAGCTGAACATCGTCAGCGAATATATGTATCATGCAATGCCTGAGAACTGTTGGCAAATCATTAATAAATAATGAAAAAAGTAAAGGCCCGAGTATTGACCCTTGAGGAACCCCTGATATTATGTTGACCGAATTCGATAGAGTTCCTTGCGTTTCTACTAATTGAGATCGATCACAGAGGTAAGACCGAATAAGGTAAACTGCCTCTCGTGAAAAGCTGAACTGGTTTGATAGTTTTTGCAGTAATTTGGCGTGGGAAACCCTATCAAAAGCTTTTGAAAAGTCTATTAAAAGCAAAAAAGCTACTCCTTTCTTGTCCACTATCTTGTGAATGTCGTCTTGCACCTTTAACAAAGCTGTGGTGGTGCTATGACAAGTTCTAAATCCTGATTGATATGGTGTAAGCAGGTGAAAAGCGTTGATGAACTCTTGTATTTGCTTTTTAGCAATCTTTTCAAAAGCCTTGGATAAAACACAGAGTATGCTAATGGGGCGTAAATTATTTAGGGAGTTAATTCTAGGTTTTTTTGGTATTGGAATGACTTTTGACGCTTTCCAGGAACGAGGAAACTTAGAAGTTGAAAAGATAAGGTTGAAAACGAAAGTAATAGATGTGATAATGAAAGGTAAAATCAATTTTATAAAACTAAGAGGAATTCCATCTAAGCCTACCGCGTTCGAAGTGAAAGAATCGATAACTTTTCCGACTTCAAACTCATTACATGGAACAAATTTGAAACCATTTGGATTTTCGGGAGGGGTTGGGGGTATTTCATGATCACGAGTAAAGTTTTCGCTGAAAAAGTTATTGATTTCATCACTAGAATGAGATAACTGCGCTTGATTATTTACGGATTTAGTAATATTTAGTTGCTTAAGTTTAGCCCACAGTTGCTTGCTAGAGTTATTAGAATGCAATGCTGAGGAAATGAAATCAGCTTTAGCTTTGTTTATTAAATTATTCACGTGGTTGCGCAATCGTCTGTACTGAGTATGATCGATATCGCTTTTACTGCTGGTCCATTGACTATACGCAGCATTCCTCGAAATCATGGCATTACGAATTTCTTCTGTAAAATGGAAGTTGATCGCTGAAGGACGGTAAGCACGAACTGGGACAAACGTATCAAAGTGTTCTAAAAGTTGAGTATTCAAGAAATCAATTGCGAGATTAGAGTCGTGCATACTGTAAAGCAAAGACCAGTCGATTTGATCCAAACTATGATATAATTCTCCGTAGTTAATACATCCATAGTCTCTGAAGTATTTTGGCTGATCAGCGGAAACGCAAGATATATTGAGGGATGAAAAAATTATGTCATGCTTAGAAAAACCAGGTGCAGATACTTGATTGAAATTAACAATGAACTCGTCATTATTTGTTAATAACAGATCAATTAGAGAGCAACCCCCTGAATAAAAATGAGTGGGCTGATTATTCACACAGCTAAATCCAAAATTGTCAGTTACATTGCTAAACTGCAAACTTTTACTATTTCTTTTGTTTAAGTTCGTGTTAAAATCACCAATCAAAATGATATTGGTGTAAAGAAGCGAAAAATCAAATAGCTTACTGTTTAAAACGGCAGCACAGTCTTCTCTAGGCGGACAGTAAAAAACGCCAAGCAAAAACTTCTCGGTAACATATTGAACCTCAATAAACAAGTATTCAGTACAATTGCTGTCATCTGCACCCACATATAAAGTAGAGCTCGATAGGATTCTGCATCGCAATTCAGGCTTGAAATAAACGCAAATGCCTCCGCCACGGCTGTAAGAACGATCATGTCTATGTAGGTTATAGCCAGGAAGTGCAATAGAATCGTCGGAAATTGAATCATGAAGCCATGTTTCAGTCACACAAATCACGTCGACTTTACTATTTACAAATAAGTCTTTAAATTCTTCAAATTTGCTCATTCCACGAGCGCATAAACTCTGAATGTTCATATGACATACATTAATGTTATCGCTTTTGAGTGCCACATTCATCACGGCACGCGGGATACTGGCTATATCATTGTTTGTGCGAGCAATGCTCACTTGATTAACTGACATCATCGAAAAAGAAAGAGAGGAGCAAACGCAAATGAACTAAACTAACTAAACGAAAGGAATATAATGCTAAGACTAAAAAAACTAACGTATAAATTTCATTCATCATAGTGATTATTTATACTAACTGTGGTTATGTACTTGGAGGTTTGTAGAAGTTGTTGATTATCATCGAAACTAGGGCATTGAGAAGCGTAGACACTACACCATGGTAGCAACAGCAGCATCGAATCCTCAGCAGCAGCGGCAGCAGCAGTAGGTCCAACAGCAACACCATCACAGAATTTTCAATTTACTTTTAGGAGGGGAATAATCAACGGACAATAAAGGAGTGGAAACATGGAATATCATAAAAGGAAAATGATTTGGCTAGGAAAGGTTATATATTTTTCGAACTTAGCAGTTTTAACTGATCCTGGTTACGTATAGCCTCGGCTGGAGAATCGGCATTGGTTTTAACGAAGACGACCCCATGCTTGGTAAAAACCTTCTGAATCCGGCCTTCCTTTTTTAGTTTCAGGGCATGTCCTTTCAGCTGACGGGCAGATTCACACAGATTTTCGTTAAGGTAAACCCGTTTGGTAACGTCGAATCCAAGCTGCGACAGATTGAGATTCCTTTGAAACAGGTAGCGATGAAAGAAGTCATCTCTAGCCGCTTTTATAGCAAACTGGAAAAGTATAGGTGGTGAAGAGCCAACGGCAATGGGAACTCGGGCCAGTCGCTTCGAAAAGACAACTGGAACATCCGAGTCAGAGTAGCCCAGAGCAGAAGCAACTTTAAACAAAAAGACACTCGTATTTTCTGACGGGTTGTACAGTACACCAGTAAGCAGGAGGTCAGCTGAATTTTCTAGTCTGGCGATAGCATCTCTATTTGTTCCTACGTCTAGCTCCGTCTTCGTAAACTTTTCTGTTAACTGAATGATATCACGAGAAGTGTCATCTCTTAGCTTTTCCATTTCGCACCGAAGAGTGCCGATTTCTTGTATTAGAGAACGATTTCCATCATCGATCTTCCTTTCGATACGCTTATTACCCTCGTCGATCATCATCTGCATCCGTCCTAACAATTCTTCGAAATCATCGGTGCGGTCCAAATCATCCCTGGAACGTTTAAAGTTGTTGCCGAAAATTGCGGGGGTGAGAGACTGCGATGTTGACATTGTAGCATCTTTGTTCGTTTTGGCGGCCATAGAGCGAGTGACAAGGTTGTTGGTGGTCATTTCAATGACAGATCAGAATTCGAGCAGATGAACACAATTGATGTGTGCAATAGGGTCTACTGCACGGAATTCCCTTTCTACGTTCTTGCCGCTGTAGGTCCCGAGCAAGCAAGCCAGCTCGCGCCGGTTTATTGAGAGATCGGACGTTCCAAGTACCCAATTTCCAATCGTTTACCGTTTTCTGTTTCCATGTTCGATAACCAAGTCTTTGCCGATTGATTCGTTCCGTATTTCTGTTTTCGTTGTTCGTGGTAAAGAGAGATTTCGGTATGCTACCTCACCAGGGTCGCGATACCTACATGCTGCTGATGGGGCTGCCATATTAGGTGTAGCTGGTGGGATACAGCATTTCATAATTCAGCCGCTCGGTCCGGGTTTTTTTTTTTTTTTAAGGGGGGATTTGTTAGTAGCTTAAGTATTTATGATAAATATTAGTAAATAATGAGGATGTGTGTCCAATCACAAATGGTGACTTCTCAACACTGTTAGAAATTTGTAATTTTAATTGTTAGGATTTGTTTGCTTTCGCAATTAGGACTTATCATTCGTAGGGATTTAAACCTACTTGTCAGAAAAGGGGAAGTAAACTTACAACTAACTTAATTGCTAACTTATTGGCTATAAAGAGAGCTTATCGTAGCAATTGAGGATTGCAACGATTTTTGTCGAAAATTGTTAATAATTTTATTTGAAATAGCTTCTAATGGTTCAACACCAGTAAGTCTATGTAATTCGAGTGTACCAAACCAAGGAGGACGCTTCAAAATCATTTTCAGAATTTTATTCTGAATCCTTTGGAGCGTTTTCTTCCTTGTTGAACAGCAACTTGACCAGATCGGTACAGCATAAAGCATTGCTGGTCTAAAAATTTGTTTGTAAATCAAAAGTTTGTTCTTTAAACAAAGTTTAGAATTCCTGTTAATGAGAGGATATAAACATCTCGTATATTTGATGCACTTGGCTTGTATACTCTCAATGTGCTCTTTGAAAATAAGTTTTTTATCATAAATTAGTCTCAAGTACTTAACCTTGTCGGACCAACTTAAAATAACCCCATTCATCTTGACAACGTGATTATTGTTTGGCTTGAGGAAAGAAGCCCTAGGCTTATGCGGAAAAATTATCATTTGAGTTTTAGAAGCATTGGGAAAGATTTTCCACTTTTGCAAGTAGGAAGAAATATGATTAATGAATTCTGATAGATAACCTGCAGAGTTCGATCAGTAAGATAATTTTTTAAAATTTTGATTAGGAAAATTGGAAAATTAAAAGTTTGCAATTTCGCAATCAAACCTTTATGCCAAACACTGTCGAATGCTTTTTCTATGTCTAAAAGAGCAGCTCCAGTGGAATAACCTTCAGATTTGTTAGCTCGTATCATATTAGTAACTCTGAGCAATTGATGAGTTGTGGAATGCCCATGGCGAAATCCAAACTGTTCATTTGCAAAAATTGAATTTTCGTTGATGTGTGACATCATTCTGTTAAGAATAACTCTCTCAAACAGTTTACTTATTGAAGAAAGCAAACTGATTGGTCGATAACTTGAAACTTCAGCTGGGTTCTTATCCGGTTTTAAAATGGGAGTAATTTTTGCATTTTTCCATAATTTGGGAAAATATGCAATTTTGAAGCAGCAATTGAAAATTTTCACTAAAAATTCCATTGTGCTCTCAGGGAGATGTTTGATTAGTATATTAAAGATTCCATCGTCACCAGGTGCTTTCATATTTTTGAAATTTTTAATAATTGATTTAATCTCATTCAAGTTAGTTTCAATTATTTCTGCAGGTAAAAAATTCTGGGAAGAAATTAAATCAAATTGACGTGTGACTTCATTTTCAATTGGACTCACAAAATTCAAATTTGAGTTATGAACACTCTCAAACTGCTGAGCAAGTCTTTGAGCCTTTTGTTCATTGGATACAAGAAAACGTTCACCATCTTTTAAAACTGGAATAGGCTTTGAAGGTTTCTTAAGAATCTTCGACAGCTTCCAAAATGGTTTTGAATATGGTTTTAATTTTTCAACTTTAGTCTCAAAATTTTGATTTCTCAGAAGAGTAAATCTATGTTTGATCTCTTTCTGTAAAACTTTTATAAAGTTTTAAAAACAGGGTCACGAGAACGTTGATATTGACGTCTGCGGACATTTTTCAAACGAATTAGAAGTTGAAGATTTTCGTCAATTATTGGTGAATCAAATTTCACTTGAGCCTTTGGAACAGAATAATTCCTGGCATCAACAATTGCACATTTTAATGCTTCCAAAGCGGAATCAATATTCACTTCGTTTTGCAAATCAAGCTCATTATTGAAATTTCTCTCAATATAATTTTTGTATCTTTCCCAATTAGCTTTGTTATAATTAAAAACAGAGCTCATAGGGTTTAAAACTGATTCATGTGATGAAGAAAAAGTTATTGGAAGATGGTCAGAATCAAAGTCAGCATGTGTGATCAAATCACTACATACATGACTTTGATCTGTCAGCACCAAATCAATTGTTGAAGGGTTTCTTACAGAAGAAAAGCATGTAGGACTATTCGGAGACAAAATAGAATAGTATCCTGAAGAACAATCATTGAATAAAATTTTGCCATTGGAATTACTTTGAGAATTATTCCATTATGATTATGAAAAATTTCGAACGATTTCTGGCGAGTTTTTGTAAATCACCTTTAAAATAATTTTTGTGCTCGCGTGTGCATTGAAATGGTAAATATGCTGCGGCAATAAATAAAATCCCAAGTTCAGTTTGAACTTCAATTCCCAAAGTTTCAATAACTTTCGTCTCAAGATGGGGAAGAGCACGATGTTTGATTCGGCGATGAATAACAATTGCAACTCCACCGCCGGAACCCTGAATCCTATCATATCTATGAACCACGTAATTGGGATCATATTTTAATTTTATGTTAGGTTTCAAAAATGATTCAGTAATAATTGCAATATGCACATTATTCACTGTTAAAAAATTAAAAAGCTCATTCTCATTGGCCTTCAATGAGCGAGCATTCCAATTTAATATTTTAATTGTTTTATTTAAAATCATTGCTAAATTTTAAATTAGAAACAATTTTAATAGTAAAATTTGTGCCTATTTGAATGGCTTCAAACATTGATTTTGCCTGCAACATGGCGTTCATAAGATCGAACATTGCCTGTTGCAAAAAAGAAAGTTTACCTGCCGTAATAGGCCCCAGGCAGTTGACATTAGAAAAAATATTTTCGGCAGCAATATTAGCTGGAGTAATAGGTGTACAATTATTTTCTAGCGTGTTTTGCTTACCCATATTAACGGTCATTTTCGAACTACCAACACTAGGCGGTATAATGTTCGAACTACCTGTAACCTGTGCATAAGTTAAACGGGTATGCAAAGGAGTAGGTAAACTATGCGTCACTGGTACGCTTGGAGAATTTTGTTTTGAAGTTCGTTTTAATTGAGAAATTGAATTTTGTTTACCTTGCCTTGCCTTAACAATTGCTAAACGGACTGGGCATTGATAAAAATTTGACATATGGTTGCCGTTACAATTCGCACAGCGAAAATTTTTACTCTCTTTCACAGGACATGTGTCCTTTTTGTGAGAAGAGTCTCCACAATTAAGACATTTTTGGTCCATGTTACAGAATTTGGAACCATGGCCATAACGTTGGCAAGTACGGCATTGGGTGATATGCTTTTCACCTTCGCCATACTTCCTATAAGTTTCCCACTTTACACGCACATTATACAAAGCATGTGCTTTTTCAAAAAATTTTAAGTTGTTAACCTGATTGCGGTTAAAATGAATTAAATAATTAACAAGGGAAATTCCAGTTCTCTGACTGTTTTCGCCTCGTGATTTTTGTTTCATTAGAATTACTTGGGTAGGGGCTATGCCAAGTAATTCTGTTAAAGTAAGTTTGATCTCATCAACGGTTTGATCGTTGGTGAGACCTTTCAAGACAACCTTGAACGGCTTGGCGTTCTTGGTGTCATATGTAAAAAATTTGTACATCTTGTCAGTTAAATACTGAACAAGACGATCACGACCCTTTACTGAGTCGGCTAATAAGCGGCATTCACCTCTACGGCCAATTTGATAGGTAACTTTAACGTCAGAAACAAACGTTGAAAGTTCCTTTTTGAATATATTAAATTCAGAAGAAATAGTTACCACAATAGGTGGAACTTTCTCCTTTTTTAAAGATTTTATATTTTGTATAGTTTCATTATTGGTAACTTCCATTTCACCAGCTACTTGCTCAGGCAAAATATCAAAAGGATTGTCACTACAGACACTCGATGTGTCAGAAAGAGATGCCTCTCTTTTCCTCCCCGCAGCGATGCGAGGTTTCTTTTTCCGTCCAGCCATTTCAGGTGATACGAAAAAAGTTAAAACAAATGTTAAATTCAAAAGTAGGTAGTCTTGAGAAAGACTGATGGGAAATAACTTTCAGGTAGTCTTTAAAAGACACACTGACAAAACACAAACTTTGAAGCTATAGGCAGTCAAAGACCAGTCCACAAGCAACCGAAAAAACGTCTGATCTGTAGGACAGTTCAAGACGCACTGAGCTCGGTCCGGGTTAGACGCTGTTGTACGCAGCCCCTAACAAGGAGACGCCTCGGGTCTCAAGTAACACGTGTCCAACCATTTGTCAACCAAAAATAGCCCAGGACAATGTTTGTTTTGGGCAATTGGGTCCTAAAGCTCTACCAGTTTTTTATATCATTTGGAAAAGCTACGTTTTTTGAGCAAAAAGTGATTTTTAAAAAAAATTTTTTATCGTTTTTCTTCGATATTCAAATGAAGATTTAAAAAACTGCTCGAAAGGTCTTAAATGACATTTCGCCCATGCACGGTATATAGGAGAACTGTCATTTAAGGCATTTCGAGCAGTTTTTTATCCTTTATTTAAAAATCAAAGGAAAACGATGAACATTTTTCAAAAATCACGTTTTGCTCAAAAAATTGCATTCTTTCAGCTGATATATAAAAATCAGAAAACCGTGCAAAACTTAGGACCCAATAGCTCCAAATCATTAAACGAAAATCGAGGTTTGTAGTTAATAAGCATTTTTACTGCTGCTTCACAACAGACACCAACCACTTTCTCTTTTCTACAGTTGGAAACTGTCTTTTACCGTGTGGCGACCGACAGTAGAAGAAGGTTGCTCCATCTCGAATTGATGTCCGTCGAAAACGAAATATACTTGAAGGAGCGCTTATATCCTATTATAACCAATCCGAATAGAGCTGTCCGTTTCCTACCGGACTAAAGCGAAAATTTACTTTTTCTATTGGTTAATTGCTACTGCTGACTGATGTTGCTTCTGTCGCAGAATTAAGCAAAGCTGGTCGTTTTCATTGTTTTAGAGAAAAAAAGACCAGCTTCGTAAACGTAGAAGCGAGAATGACGGAACATGAAAAAGTTGTATAGTTGTATATGATTTATATGCATCATCTCTCGGATGTTGTTAAGGAACTGCTTCTGTTTCAGAAAGCAGCTTTGAAATGAACTGAAGCCGCAAACCTGTACTGCTTTTATGCATGAAAATGAGACCATATCTTTCACGGGAACAGTTGGATTATTGATAAAACGACCAATCACGACCCGGAAAGGAAAGTGAAATCTCGGAAATACGTAGCCCTTCGTCAAAACCTGATATTTCGTGAATTTTCGCCCAGAAAACCAAGAAAAAATCCAGAATGAAAACGTGCAAGGTACAGAGTTCCCCACAGTAGGATAGAAACCGGCAAAGTGCTGTCAAAAGAGGTGCCCAAAAACTTCACACAAATTACATGGCTTTTGTGTCCAAAGGACGCAATTCGATCCCAGATGCTATATCGAAATCAAAAATGGCTAAATTAGCAGAGAAATACAACAACTGATTATAAATTCTGAAACTTTTCATTCCAAGCAACGCCGGGTACGTTCGACTAGTTTTGGATAATTAATTTGCTAGTGTTGACCAAACGAAACTTCCATAAGCTTGATAGAAAGCTGTTTCCTACAATCAAATTAGTATTAGTTTTTTTTTTGTTGAATAATTGGCATCGAGTGTTTTTTTTTTTTTTTGAATAATTGACATCGCAGTAAAAAAAACTTTATGTCGAATCGCATGTATAGAATTGCTTCCATCGCTTATGATAGAAAATTCCATAATATTCCACGTGAATTCAAACGATATTGCACATTACTTCCGAACAAAATCGTGGTTTACGTCAGCAGCAACTGAAATTTCAGAGAGATAATATTTTACGTTAGCGGTTCTCAACCTTTTTTGTCCGCGTACCCCTTGGCGCTATTTTCCAAATCAATTGTATTCCCTGGTCTGGAATGTTCTCGCGGAATAGGAGAGAGTATTATGAAAGTCCAGTTCAGGTTTTAAATTGAAATATGGTTTGTTTGATTGCTACAGTCATGTTTTAAGAGCAAGACTGAATAAATACTACAAGGTATACAGCCCTAGGGGTTGTATGAAATGGTGACGTAGGACTAAATATTTAATATATACTTTTACGAACTAATTTAATTTTTTGTCATATTGACTTACATTTTAAGTTTTAGTAAAGCGGGCAATGTATGTAGTTTCGCGGGAATGCGAAGATGAACGGGAATAGAAGGTGTGACTAAAATTAGAAAAAAATTTCCCTCGTCCAGACGGGTCCCGTTCATCTTCGCATTCCCGCGAAACTACATACATTGCCCGCTTTACTAATATTTAATATATGCTAAACTAAATATTATTATATGCTGCGCTTAACTGTTCATAGGTCACACTACCGTTTATTTTTGATAGTCGTTATTTTAAAACTAACGATGCATGAATACATGAAAATTTTACACTAGTAGTATTTGCGAAAATTCTCATAACTCTTATCTTCAAGCATCTATAGTTCTGAAAAGAACCGATTCCATAATATTCAGTTAAAAATTCGTGCTACAGAACGCTGATAATTGCACCATGAATATTTTGAGTTGACTCGTATGCAGCTCTCGTTTCTCAATGTCGCGTACCTTTAACAGCTGCACTGCTCTCGCTTATGTGTAACAAACTAAACTGAAGCTGAATTTTCTACACGCAGTCTTTTGTATCGAGTTCAGAGCAGATTTTTGCAATTAAGGCGTGGCTACGTAGCTTCGAGAAAGAGGAACAAACCAAAACACCTTCGATACTACTGAGTGATTTTCATAAGCATCAAAAGAAAGTTTTTGCTTTCCCGATGCGCAAATCACTCTGGTTCTTAGATTAACTAATTTTCGTTTCTAACATTTGACTGATAACGGTGTTCGAGTGAACACAAACAAACAATTAAACCGGAAAATCACTCAATTTAGCAGTGCAAATTCTTGAAATGAGGGTTATATCTTGTTGTGATAAACTATTCATAGGTAACACTACCGTTTATATTTGGTGCGTCCTGGTCGTTATTGTAAAAATGATTATTTAGAAATAGATAAAAATTTCACACTAGTAGTAGTTGTGAAAATTCTCATAACTCTTATCTTCATCATCTTATGGTTCTGAAAAGAACCGATTTCATAATCTTCAGCTCGAAATGTAGCTACAGAATGCTGATAATCACACCACCACCGGTAGCATCGATTATTTTGTTGGCCGTGTATAAAATTTGCTCTCCGCTGTGCCCTCCAGCAGCTGTGCCAGCAAAATATCCTGCAGCGTACGATGGTTATTGTTGCTGCCGTGTGCAGAATACAGGTAACATGCTCCGCGGTGCCTGGAAGTTGACTCGTATGCAGCTCTCGTTTCTCAATGTCGCGTACCTTTAACAGCTGCACCGCACTCGCTATTGTGGAACAAACTAAACTGAAGCTGAATTTTCCACACGCAATCTTTTGTATCGAGTTCAGCGTAGATTTTTACCATTAAGGCGTGGCCACGTAGCTTATAGAAAGAAAGAGAAACAAACCAATTCATCTTCAATACTACTGAGTGATTTTCATAAGCATAAAAAAAAGTTTTTGCTTTCCCGCTGCGAAAATCACTCTGGTTCTTAGATTAACTAATTTTCGTTGCTAATATTTGACTGATAACGGTGTTCGAGTGAACACAAACGAACAATTAAACCGGGAAATTACTCAATTTAGCAGTGAAAATTCTTGAAATGAGGGTTATGTCTTGTTGTGATAAACTATTCATAGGCAACACTACCGTTTATCTTTGGTGCGCCCTGGTCGTTATTGTAAAAATGATTATTGAGAAATAGATGGACATTTCACACTAGGAGTAGTTGTGAAAATTCTCGTAACTCTTATCTTCAAGCATTTATAGTTCTAAAAAGAACCGATTCGATAATCTTCAGCTCGAAATGTATGCTACAGAATGCTGATAATCACACCACCACCGGTAGCATCGATTATTTTGTTGGCCGTGTATAAAATTTGCTCTCCGCTGTGCCCTCCAGCAGCTGTGCCAGCAAAATATCCTGCAGCGTACGATGGTTATTGTTGCTGCCGTGTGCAGAATACAGGTAACATGCTCCGCGGTGCCTGGAAGATGACTCGTATGCAGCTTTCGTTTCTCAATGTCGCGTACCTTTAACAGCTGCACTGCTCTCGCTTATGTGTAACAAACTATACTGAAGCTGAATTTTCCACACGCAGTCTTTTGTATCGAGTTCAGCGTAGATTTTTACCATTAAGGCGTGGCCACGTAGCTTATAGAAAGAAAGAGAAACAAACCAAAACACTTTGTTTAGTCAAAATATGTAGGCAGTGGAATTTATTTCGTCCATGTTATTGTTATCTGTGCTTGGGAAGCAAGCCAAGAACAAGGGAAATGTATGGGAAAGCTTGACCTTGGAACTTTTCACCTTTTCCACCATTAAGCAGTAAAGCAACAATGTTGAACATAATATCAAAAAAATTGTTACACATTTTATCTATCCACCGAAATACAAATGACTAAGATGCATTAAGTCGTTCGCTTGCTATAACCGTTTGAAATCTGACGCAACATTTGCCAGTTTCATTTTCATTTTCACAAAGTGTAATCTAGTATAGAAAACAAAGACGTAGTCCTACGTCAAAAATGAAATATTACGAAGAAAAGCTGCTCTGTCCGCCATTACTGGTTTTTCTCTCGTGTACCCCCTGAAGACTTTCGCGTACCCCTGGGGGTACGCGTACCCCAGGTTGAAAACCGCTGTTTTACGTGACGTGTAATGTTCAGAATTTCTTACTGTGTACAACTCACATAGCTACTGCCATTCCAACACTTCAAATCGACTTTTTTTTTCTTCATCTATAGTTTATTTGACACGGCACAAATACAATTCAATGTTTAACGGCGCCAATTATATCTGGTAGCTTACTTTCTAAAGTATCTTAATAACTAAAAGCAAATTTTTTATCCTCGCTGCCGACTACGAGCTGAAACTAAATCTAACTTAAAGCTAGAATATTTTGCATTAAAAGCACAGGTTTGCTGTTTGATGGTTTTCATTGCCATGGGTAAGCAGGATATTAAATTTGTTCCGCTGCTGGGCCAAGATATTACGGACTGGCATATTGGGTTGTTTCCATCGGGCCTTGAGAGTATCGTGCGGGTCTGATTGCTGTTTCCGGATCCGGGGTCTTAACGTGTTCTTGTCGTTTGGTTGGATGTAGGCGGAAGGGGATAGGACCAAACTGGGGCGTGGATGGATTTCAGGAAAACGTATATAAGGGACATGTAGGATAGGTCACGGCTCGTCAAGACATCACGAACAGGAACAGCCGGCTGCCTACCTTCGGCCTGCAGGGAAGCTATTAATCTAGACCTGGCGTCACGGTGTACAGGGCATGACCAAACAACGTGCTCTATGTCGTGATAACCTTCACCACAGGCACAGATACCACTCTCCCCGAGCCCAACACGACGGAGATGCGCGTCAAATCTATAGTGATTGGACATAAGCCGGGACATCACGCAAATGAAATCCCGACCTACATCCAACCCCTTGAACCACGGGTTCGTCGATACCTTGGGGATTATGGAATGTAACCACCTTCCCAGTTCCCCCTTGGTCCAAGACTTTTGCCAACTGATGATCGTATTCTGACGTACAAATGCGAAAAATTCATTAAAGGCAACTGGTCTTACATAAATATCACCGTTTGTTGCGCCCACCTTAGCCAAAGAGTCCGCTTTCTCATTACCCGGTATCGAGCAGTGAGAAGGGACCCACGCTAAGGTAATCTGAGTAGATTTTTCGGATAAAGTACTCAGATGTTCCCGTATTTTCCCCAGGAAATACGGAGAGTGCTTAACATCTTTCATCGATCGGAGAGCCTCAATGGAACTGAGACTGTCCGTAAAGATGAAATAATGGTCCGTGGGCATTTTTTCGATAATTCCTAGGGTTTACTGAATTGCAGCTAATTCTGCGACGTAAACAGAAGCAGGATTATCGAGCTTATGGGAGACGGTTAAATTGTTATTGAAGATACCGAAGCCAGTGGACCCATCAAGAAGTGATCCGTCAGTGTAGTACATATTGTCGCAGTTGATGTTTCGATATTTATTGGAAAAAATTTTAGGGATCTGCTGCACGCGTAAATGATCCGGGATTCCACGAGTTTCTTCTATCATGGATGTATCGAAAAACACAGTAGAATCAGAAGTATTTGATAAGTCGACACGATTTGGAATATTCGAAGAAGGGTTAATATTTTGGGACATGTGATTGAAATACAATGTCATAAAACGGGTTTGAGAATTAAGTTCGATTAACCTTTCAAAATTTTCAAACACGGGACGGTTCAAGACCTCACATTTGATTAGAATACGAGAAGACAGGCTCCAGAAGCGGTTTTTCAATGGTAGTACTCCAGCTAAGATCTCCAAACTCATCGTATGGGTCGACTGCATGCAACCCAAGGCGATACGCAAACAACGATATTGTATTCGCTCCAGTTTGATCAAATGTGTGTTTGCTGCGGAGCGGAAGCAGAAACACCCGTACTCGATAACAGACAGTATCGTTGTTTGGTAAAGCCTTATAAGGTCTCCTGGGTGGGCTCCCCATCATTGTCCGGTTATTGTACGAAGAAAATTCACTCTTTGTTGACATTTTTTCATCAGATACCTCACGTGACAACCCCAGGTGCTTTTAGAGTCGAACCAGACACCAAGATATTTGTGTGCCAAAACCTGAGAAATCGTTTTACCCATTAATTGTGTTTGAAGCTGAGCAGGTTCATGCTTCCTAGAAAAAACTACTATCTCAGTCTTCTCCGGAGAGAATTCGATACCTAGCTGTAAAGCCCAAGCAGACAAATTGTCCAAGGTATCTTGCAATGGTCGTTGCAAATCGGCAGCTTTGGCTCCTGTAACAGAGATTACACTGTCGTCTGCAAGTTGTCTTATCGTGCATGAATTTGCCAGACATTCGTCGATGTCATTTACATAAAAGTTGTAAAGAAGGGGGTTTAAACATGAGCCCTGGGGAAGACCCATGTAGCTAATGTGAAAAGTTGCCAAATCGCCGTGCGTAAAATGCATGTGCTTTTCGGACAACAAATTGTGCAAAAAATTGTTCAAAATTGGAGAAAATCCTTGTCGGTGAAGTTTACCCGAAAGAATGTCAATAGAAACGGAATCAAAAGCCCCCTTAATGTCCAAGAACGCAGACGCCATTTGTTCTTTGTGAGCATACGCCAGCTGAATATCTGTTGAAAGCAGCGCAAGACAATCATTCGTCCCTTTGGCACGGTGGAAGCCAAATTGAGTATCCGATAGTAGGCCATTTGATTCGACCCAATGGTCTAAACGACGGAGTATCATTTTTTCCATCAATTTCCGGATACAGGATAGCATTGCAATCGGCCTATAAGAGTTGTGATCAGAAGCTGGTTTCCCTGGTTTTTGGATGGCGATCACCTTCACTTGCCTCCAATCCTGCGGTACAATGTTTTGCTCCAGGAACTTATTGAACAAGTTCAACAAGCGCCTCTTGGCATTGCCGGGTAGATTCTTCAACAAGTTGAATTTGATTCTATCTAACCCAGGCGCGTTATTGTTACAGGACAGGAGGGCAACCGAAAATTCTGCCATCGTAAAAGGTGATTCTATCGCGTCGTGGCCCGGAGACGCATCGCGAACAATGTTTTGCTCAGGAACAGAGTCCGGACATAGTTTCCTGGCAAAATCAAATATCCACCGACTTGAAGACTCCTCGCTTTCGTTGACCGTTACGCGATTCCGCATTCTTCGGGCTGTGTTCCAAAGAGTGCTCATCGATGTCTCCCTCGACGTCTCGTTCACGAACCGACGCCAATATCCGCGTTTCTTTGCTTTAGCCAAACTTTTAAGCTTGGTATTAAGCTCCGAATACCGTAAATAGTCGCCAGGTATACCTCCCTTCTGGTAGGCCTTAAACGCGTCGGATCTTTGCGTGTAGACATCGGAGCACTCTTGGTCCCACCACGGAGTGGGAGGCCGTTCTTTGATCGTTACGCCGGGATATTTCTTCGTTTGGGCTTGCAACGCGGCGTCGAGAATCAAGCCCGCGAGGAGGTTGTATTCTTCAAGTGGTGGATGATGTTGAATCGACTCGACCACTTTTGAAATCATTTCCTCGTATAACTTCCAATCGACATTCCGTGTGAGGTCATACGGAATGTCAATTGGTCGCATGCGAGTCGACCCGTTATTAATTGAAATAAGAATAGGCAAATGGTCGCTACCGTGAGGATCAAGGATTACCTTCCATGTGCAATCCAACCGTAGCGACGTCGAACATAAGGATAGATCCAAAGCGCTTGGGCGCGCTGGAGGTTTCGGGATACGTGTCATTTCACCGTTGTTTAAAATAGTCATGTCGAAGTCATCGCAAAGGTTATAGATTAAAGAGGAGCGGTTATCATTGTAAGGGGAACCCCAAGCCACGCCATGAGAGTTGAAGTCTCCCAAAATCAAACGTGGCGAGGGAAGAAGTTCTATTAAATCAAAGAGCAGCCGTTGCCCAACCTGTGCTCTGGGAGGAATATATATTGAGGCAATACAAAGCTCTTTACCTTGTATTGTCATTTGACATGCGACAACTTCGATGCCTGGAATCGAGGGGAGGTTAATACGATAGAAAGAATAGCACTTTTTAATCCCTAAAAGTACTCCTCCATATGGGGTGTCTCGATCAAGGCGAATAATATTAAAATCATGGAAGTTGAGATCAATATTTGAAGTAAGCCAAGTTTCACAAAGGGAAAATGCATCGCATTTGTTTTTATTTATCAAAACTTTAAACGAATAAATTTTTGGTAAAATACTTCTACAATTCCACTGTAAGACAGAGATAGAATCCTTCATATACGCAGTTGAATTAGGCATCGAAGGATACAATCGCTGCAAGGAGGGGCCATTGGGCAGTCAACTGCTTCAAAAATGATCTAACTGTTGGGAGAAATGCTGTAAGAAAAATTTTATTTGGATCGGGTACATTGAAAGTTTCAAAAATCTAGTCCACAATGTCAGAAAATTTCACTAATCCAGAGTTTGTTTCATCAACTGGATGTGCAAAAGGAACAACTGGGGTTTTAGATGTTCCTGGCAGTGCTGGGAACTCCTTCTGGGACTTTAAATTTGCAAGCCCAGGAGGAGTTTGCTTCGGTTTTTCCGCAGCACTGTTTGGTTTGTTCGTACTTTTCATTACACTTTGGGAAATCTTAGGACCTTTTCTGGGAAGTTTAGGAGAAGAAACATTTTTCCTCTTCCTAGACTCCCCAGGATTGGCATAAGATGTTCCCGCTGATGAATCGTCAGAATCGGTTTCATCGGAGGGCAACAGATCAAAGGGGTTCGATGTTATGGTAGAAGTGGTCACGGTCTTCTTCAGCATCTCAGCGTAAGAACGCTTTGAACGCTCCTTAAGTGACCGCTTGATTTTATCTCTGCGCTGCATGTACACCGGGCATGTGGAGAGCTCATGCTGGTTTTCCCCACAGTGAATACATTTTTCAGCATTAACACTGCACGAATCTTCCGCATGAGTCTCCCCACACTTGCTACATCGTGCCTTATTGCAGCAGTAGGCGGCTGTGTGGCCTAACTGCTTGCAATTGGTGCAATTCATAACACGGGGTACATACAATCGCACAGGCAGACGAACCCGGTCGATCGAGACGTGGCTAGGGAGTGCAGATCCGGCAAACGTAACGCGAAACGAGTCTGACGGAGTGTAAACTTTTTTACCGCCGACGAGAGACATGGACCGCAATTGCTTACAATCCAAAATCTTCGCCTGTGTTTCGGTATTTTTGAAGCAACCGGTTGCGCTTTTTAGGATACACTCGACAGACAGACTCGAATCGGTTATGACACCGTCGATCTCCACGTCTCGTGCGGGTATGTAAACGCGATACTCGCGTGTGAAGAGCTCAGAGCAAGCGATAGCATTGGCCTGTGCCAGATCACTGACCACGACACGGAGCTTGTTAGGTCGGACCTTGGAAATTTCGGTCACGGCCTTGTACCCTTTCGTCAGGTCTTTTGAAATTTGCAGTATGTTAATCGCTTTGAATTAACTCCTGCCTTTGGACGAAAATAAACAGTATAGCTGCCCTGTTGAGATCCGTCCGGGTAAAGCCTGGGGCGAGGGGGGACTGGAGAATGAACAGGGGAGGGGGTAACAGAAGGGTCAGGGTCAGGGGGGTTCGGGGATGGTGGCACGGGAGGCGAGGGATCTATATCCATCGCGCTAAATGTAGCGCACTAGCGAACTAGCGCCGACAAGAACACGTACCTCTTTACTTCTTCCTTCCAGCAGTGGTTGTCCGATCGTTCGAAGCTGCACCCAAAGCAGCCAGCAGCACCAGTACAGCAGCACCAATACAGCCACCAGCAGTGAGCCGGGTGTGAGATCACTCAGCACAGCGACACGGACTCGACTGTCAACTGATGGCCTTGAATAATACACTCTTTTGTTTGGCTATTCGTACACACGGACCGGATTGTAAAAGAACGACCACTTTGCACGTCCGTTTCTGTCGAGTGTTCGACGCGGAATGATTCAAATCGACTTGAAAATTCTGAAATCTGATATGAATATTTTTGATTTTGATGAAACTTTGTATAGATAAATACTGGGCTACGGGACATATACTTTTTCCAAATTTTTGAAGAGATTAAATATTTTGGAATATAATTTCTCTAAAATTTCACCTTCGCAAATTGATACTCCTTTTTAAAAAAAATGCTCAAGCCAAAATGATGCAAGTATTCAAGGAGAAGTCATGTGTCCTCTAGTTGAAAGCAAATACAAAGTTTCATTCAAATCAAACGTACTCATATTTCGTTGTTCACCTATTTTGCGTGGAAATGCACCTTCTTACCCGACCTAGCCAATCCAACAGGCTGTCGCATTTCACTTCCAGTCGTAACAAAAATCCAACTTGTTGTTTCCACCTTCTTGAGTTTGCAATTGGCGGAAAAATACGGGGAAAATTAGATTCCTTCACTTTTGTGCTTCTGCTGAGCCATACAGAATCCCGGAGCACAATTTCCTAAAGAGGCCGACGTCTGCTGCCGTTCCTCACTGCTGCAGTTTCTACTTCTTTGAACTTCAGTACAACTTCGCTAACCTGGAAAGGAAACCACAGCTTCTGGGCGACAACGGCTTTGCATTGTTTGTGTGTGTTTGTATGTGATATTGAAGTACTGTGGCAATAAGTTTAACCCTGCTGTAGAAATCTGTGAAAATCCGGGTCAAACGGATATTGAAAGCAAATCAATCAAGCGCATCTCCAGAGAGACCAAGTCGGAAATTCCTACGGCTTGCTTCCCAGTGGCAAAGCTTTTGTACCGTCGCGCCGACCGCCGCGACAAAGAAAAGAAAGAAATTTCGAGGGGAAAATTGGGAACCGTTTTGCGCTGGATTTTCCTTCAACAGTTTTATCCTCAGCTCGGGGTTCTACCAAGCCAACTTACAACCCTTGAATGCCAGCTAGCTGGCGGGCCCGACTGAAGAAAGGATTATTCACGGTAGAGTGGAAACTTTTTCGCTGGAGCGTTATAAATTGCGTTTGCAAAGCGCTAACAGCAAGAGCAAGAAACTATGTTTTGTAATGACCCAAGAGGAATAGATGTTCGCTAAGGTATAGTTTCTTGAAGTCGCGAATACAACAAGTTGCCAGACAAACTTACCGTAACAATATGCAACTCCTTCAGAGTTGTTTATGTGCACTGCGGATCATATTGTTTCCATAACCGTAATCAATTACGATGAGAGCTGGGAAATATTTCCGTTTTGAAATCATGTATTCTTATTCAAAATTGTTTTTCAATGTTTTATTTTTAATATTAAAGGTTATTATACTACAAATTCAAATTAATTGAGTATGTTAATCATATAATTCACTTCAATGTTGTGACATTATTTGTCATAACAGTTATTATGTTTGAAAATCTATGAACAAATGCAAATTTTATGCTAGTGTAAAATCAATCAATTCAACTTTTTACTTAACTAAATATGTTACCAAATAGGTGTAATTTTCCTGATGGAAATGAAATTTGGATCAATTAGGAGAGTCGTATGCTATGATATTGTTTCAAATTGGCAAGTGCACGTAAATAACGATTCGTTCGATGCTAATTCACCATAGACTACAGAGTAAAACTATGTTGGATCATTTGTAGAACAAAGCTCACTACAAAACTGTTGCCCAAATAAAATTACAGCAGTGTTCAAACCAAACATCCCGCACGATTTTTCTAAAATACAGGCACATACACACATGCACACAATCCTGCCAAAAACCACAGCCACAGTGCATTAGTTTCACAATGTGCAGCCTAGCAAACCCGATCGGCAAACTAACTTCACCCAAGTGACTTTGTTTACGGGCGTTCGGGAAAAGCGACCATCAGTTCGCGTGTGGAAATGCAAATAAATCAAATTTCAAACACTCTGTTCTCCCATTAGCCAAAAAATCCCTCGCTGGAAAGAGCGATTCCCGCAAAACCAGAAACAATTGATATTTCTGATCCCTATTGGTTTTTGGAGCTGGTCGTTTGCGCTACATCAATTTACGAGCATATAGGTGTGTAGACTTACGTTGGATGCAGTACCAGTTGATGCAGTTCAATTTTGCAGAGGATCGAGTTGCAAATTTCGTTCTTCGATACACGCAGTTTCATTACAGCTATCAATGCGAACGCTTTGATACCTCAAAAGAAGAATGTTTTCAGCAGGTTATTTCTGTGGAAGAATGTGTGGTGGAATAATCAGCGACGGTTGCGATTCCTTGTTTTGACTTTCTGCTGGCATGGCAGGACGATTGCCATAGATGCATTAATTCATTCATGGCTGAATGTGCATCGTAGCCGTACTTTATTTACGGCTTAATGCATCAGTGACAGGCCATAAATTGAAAATCCGTTTTTCGCGCTCAACTAACTGAATCGGTTGTCTGCCAAAAAATAACACAAACGATTTCTACACCTGTGAGTGGCGTGTGCAGTTAGCAATTTCGACCCATTTTTTGAATTATCGAGCAAGCGATGCGTGTTTGGTAACAGATTTACAACCAAATAACTCGCTCAACATTGCTTTATCATGCAATCTGTTCTATAACAAATTTTACTTAAGCTATAACCAAAAAAAAAAAAATATCAACCTTAACCGACAAGTATTGAATTCAGTTCTGTATTTGTTCGACTCATTGTGCATCGTGCTGGTATTTTAGTAAAATAAAATATCGATATAAATGCTAAATGCATGCATGAATATGTCATGTGATATGAAGACGAGCTAATTTTAAAGGTTTTGGCATCCATAATGATGTCATTCTACTACATCATTACACTGATCGACAAAAGCGGAATAATGTTGCCCTTAAGCTCAAAATAGCTGCCCCAAAAAATTCTAGTTATTTCCTGTGAATTTTGGATCCCTAGTACATGCAGAATTGCATCAAAATGGGCTCGTCGCTTTTACGTTGGCTTACGGGAAAACTCATTTAAAACTCTGAAAAATTTATCTTCGGTAAGAGCACCAAAATTAACAGGAACGGTTAAAAAGCTATAATCTTCCATTTTTCCTCTCTCTCGCTCGTCCTCTCTTTCTCATCCTCTCTCTCTCAGTCTCTCTTTCTATCTCTCTCATCCTCTTTCTATCTCTCTCTCATCCTCTTTCTATCTCTCTCATCCTCTTTCTAACTCTTTCTCACACCCTATTTCTATCTCTCTCTCATCCTCTTTCTATCTCTTTCATCCTTTTTCTCTTTAATCCTCTCTCTCATCCTTTCTCTATCTCATTCTCTCTCGCTCCCATCCTCTATCTCTCATCATCTCTCTCTATCTCTTTCTTAAATTCTTTCCATCTCTCTGTCATCCTTTTTCTATCTCACTCTCATCCTCTTTCTATCTCTCTCTCATCCTCTCTCTATCTCTCTTTCATCATCTCTCTCATCCTTTCTCTCTCTGTAATCCTCTATCTCACCCTTCTCACCCTGAAAAACGCATAATTTTTATGAAAAACATTAATAACATCGAGTTAAATTTTCTCTCAAAAAGCTCTAAAAGTTGTTCGAGGTGAAACTTGAAATAAAAAAGTTGGAGCTAAAATGTGTTTTTTCAATATAAATCGGTTGTTTTCAAAGAAAGAAAAAAACTTTTTTTGACAAAGTTACTTAAAATTAATGGAGCTATAACATTGAAGAACAAGTTTTTCTTCTATCTTCACAGATAATAAAGTTAGATACTCGATTGCATAAAAAAATATTGTCACCCTTAGTTTTGATTATTTTTCGATAAGCGCTGCCGATTCAATAAAATACGTTCCGCTTCCAATATTGATATGTTTTCTTCTCAGATTGAAGGATTTCAATGTTTCTGATACTTTTGTTCCATAAAAAGACAATTCATAACGATTACAATGGTATAAAATAAAGTGGGACTGATATGCGTTATTTTTGTACTACAGCATGCAAAATAATTCCTTATTAGTCCCAGTCTTCTTGGCCATGGAGATTGAACTAGTTTGTTATTGGTCACAGTTATCAAAGTTGTTTGTTTTCCTGGAAGTAAAGCATTTTAAGAAGTGTGAAAATATTGTTTAATCTTGTGCAAAATGTCCTCGTTAGATGTGATACGTGCTTTTTACGCGATAGCTCCGTTGAAGATTGTCTCGGTTTGATCTGGTTATTTTCGATCATTTCTAATTTATTTATCGTTTTGTTTTAATTAACATTAACAAAAAAATATAAAGTGTTGTGGAAAAAGGCATTCATGCTTTGAATACAAACGTTATTTTCTATAATCCATTGTGGGACTGGTATGCGACTAACCTGATATGTTTCGCAAATTTTACTGAACAAACTATGTTGTTTTTCACATTTACTTTGAGAAGCGTTGGCGATTCTATCCGCTGATGCTAATAACTCAAAATCGACGAAAATGCAGATAAGACTGATATGCGTTTCACGGCAGTTTATTATTTGTAACAACTTTGTAGAAGAAAGTTTTTCTCTAAAATATTGCTATAGAGCTCTAGACCCAAATTTCCCCTAGATTTGGTTTCTGGACCATTGTGTATTGTCCACAGCAGGGAGAGGGAACTCATCGTGATCGTTAACTCCCTAAGGGCGAGCAAGGGACCAGATGGAATCCTTAACCTAGCAGGACAGGTAGAAGCGGCAGAGTTTGGCCTTACTGCCGAAGGCTGGGAAACCGCCAGGGGACCCATCGGCATACAGCTTATATGCCTGCTGGACACTGCGGCAAGGTGCTTGAGAGTTTTGCGACTCCATAGCGCTTGCGCTCAGGAGCATCCATGTACCGGTGTCGTTGTACAAGATTCTGGAAAATTACTTCTAGAACCGAGTACTTGTTTACAACACGGAGGAGGGTCAGAAGTGTGTCCCGTTTACCGCAGGAGTTCCGCAAGGTTCTATCGTGGGACCGGAGTTGTGGAATGTCATGAATGATGGGGTGTTGAAACTTAAGATCAGCTTTGCAGACGACATAACGCTAGAGGTCTACGGCAAGTCGATCGAGGAGGTCGAGTTGACGGCCGCGCTCAGTATACGCAAGGTCGAAGGCTGGATGCACTCCAGGAAATTGGAGTTAGCGCACCATAAGACGGAGGTCACGGTTGTGAATACCCGCAAATCAGAGCAACAGGCGGCGGTCAGAGTCAGAGACTCTTCGAAGCGATCTTTGAAGCTCTTGGGGGTTATGGTTGACGATAAGCTCACATTTGAAAGTCACGTCAGCTATGCTTGCAAGAGAGCTTTAACGGCTATTGCAGCACTATCTCGAATGATGTCGAATAGCTCAGCGGTGAATGGCAACAAGCGTAAACTATCCTATAAATGTCCCACTTTACACGCACATTAAATAAAATATGTGCATTTTCAAAAAAAAATTGAGATATTAACCTCACTGCGGTAAAAAAGTATTAAATAATTAACAAGGGAAATTCTAGCTCTCTGACTGTTTTCGCCTCGTGATTTTTGTTTCATTGAAATTACTTGGGTAGGGGCTATGCCAAGTCATTCCGTTTAAGTAAGTTTGATCTCATCAACGGTTTTATCGTTGGTGAGACCTTTTAATACGACCTTGAACGGCTTGGCGCTCTTAGTGTCATATGTAAAAAAATTATACATCTTTTCAGTTGAATACTGAATAAGACGATTACGACTCTTTATAGAGTCGGCTAATAAGCGGCATTCGCCTACGACCAATTTGACAGGTAACTTTAACTTCAGAAACGAACGTTGAAAAAATTGTTTTAATTTTTTAATTTTAATTAAATAGTTATCACCAGGTTTGATATTTGTTGAGACTCTTGAATGAAAGTGAAAAAAAGCATCCATAAACGTTATTTTTTTACAATCCTTTCAAAGTTCTCCCTTCCCGCTTTTTGCATGGAATTGAACTGTCGAAACACCACATTATTTTTCATGCGATGAAAGCAAGACAACAAAATCAGTTTATCAGTTAAGGAAGATTGTCAAGGCATCGGTCAGTGTCAGTGAAAAAGTGTTTCGGTGAGGTTTATTTTGGTTGAGTGGACTGTTTGTTTTTCTTTTTCGCTTTGAAGTGAAGATCATTTGGTTGGATTTGTCGTTCAATTTTATTCCGTAACCGTGAACGATGCGCGCAATCTATTTCATCTGAGTATATCAGCACGTTACTAGGACGAAAATCTAGTGTATCTGAGAGAGTGCTGCGATCATTGGAAGTGAAAATTGAAAATGATTGGCTGTAATTTTCGAAGAATTTTGCTGGGGAAAATGACTTTTATCAGCACTGGTTATCACAATAGGTGGAACTCTCTCCTTTTTGAAAGAATTTACATTTTGTATAATTTCATTACTAATAACTTCCATTTCACCAGCTTCTTGCTCAGGCATAATATCAAAAGGATTTTCACTGCAGACACTCGAATTGTCCGAGAGAGAATGCTCTCTCTTTCTCCTCGTAGTGATGCGTGGTTTCTTTTTTCGCCCTGTCATTTCAGGATACGGGTAAAGTTAAAACAAATGTTAAATTAAAAAGTAGGTAGCCTTGACAAAGACTGATGCGAAATAAGTTTCAGGTAGTCTTTAAAAGATGCACTGACAAAACACAAACTTTGAAGTTATAGGCAGTCAAAGACCAGTCCACAAGCAACCGAAAACACGTCTGATCTATAGGACAGTTCATGTTTCCATATTTTGTCTTTCAATAGTCTACTAGATCCCTGCTTTTATTTCAATAGCAACACGATAGTTTTTAAGGGTAAATATGTATAAAACGCCCCCCCGGGCCATAACGCCCGAGTCTATTTATTTGGAAACACACAAAAAATAAGACACGAGACTATTGGGAATCCGTAGTGGGTCATAGGACCAACTTTTCATGCAAGTTTGATAATTGTCACTAGCAGCGGAAAATAAACAAAAATCAATTTTGATTTGAGCTGCTTCAGATCTAATTTCTTGCAGCGTTTCCGTATCTTTTTTTCACTAGCGTATAAAGTTTATTACCTGATATTTGCACTTATATATCTCAAATGAACCTCTAATCAGCTGTATCTAGTGAAGAAACGATAAAAATTGTATAATTTGCTCAAATATTCAATGTTTTCTGCTACATTACAGCTCCGGGCAATATGCCCCACCGCTAGCCGGGCTGATTTGTTCATTGCTTTAGCGTTTGCTTCTGAGACTTCAAGCGCTGTTTCACTTCGCGTGCTGAGCTGCCATATGAAGCTACTGCATGGGGCATATTATACTGCATCTGGGGCGTTTTGCCCCGGTAGATTGGAAAGCTTGCTATTTTGTCATATTTTTTTATAAAATTATGGCGTTTCTGTGTAACAGTAATTACAAAACTAAATAACAGCAGTGCATTACCACCTAAATAGTGTATTCAACTGCATGAAAGATTTGTTGTTTGTGATAAACATAGCTACAATATTGACGATGTTCCTTAGGGGGGGCGTATTATACCTGTTTACCCTATCTTTTTTTTTGCTAATACACTTCTCAGTAATAACAATAATTAAATTTGACTTGATGTAATTGTATTGGATGGCGGGAATGTGATGTGAGAAAGAATAAAGATCAAATGGTTTGCTTTTCTGCCCTGCGTAGACTAACCATAAAGCTCCCCGTCCCCGTCCTAATAAACGAATGGTTTGGGAACGAGCCTTGAATGTTTTCTGCTCATTCGGCGGAAGCAGTCAGAAGAAACACTCAGAACATTCTTGACCCAAACTTTCCAAAAACGATTCGTTCAGTCCATTATCTTTTATAATCGTATTCGTTTACACGCCGATCACATTGTTTTCGGAAGAACACAATAACTGTCAAAAGAGCTTATGAGTTCAGCTCATAACTTGAGTTATTTTGTTTTCCCTCGGAAGAAGGGAAAAAACTTTGAACTCCATTCAAAAACATCCACTTGAAAAGTTCATGACCAGAACGTCCGTCCAATGAATAGACCAAGCCCAATTTCAAAACTAATGAGAAAATATTTGCTGACAACGTGTCTACTTTTGAACTTTCCCGACTGTCTCTCCGCGTAGCGTAGCTCTCGCCCATGGCCAGCAGTATAGCTTTCGAACCCAGTACCTACCGCGGCAGGGGTAAACGCGTAGGAACCGAGTGGAGGAAAAAAGAAAAACATCCGGCAAATATTTTCCATTCTCCCCGTCACCTCACTTTTCATGATAAATTTGTTTTTAATGTATTTCTCTCGTGAACGGCCAGCTACCTATTCCACGTTCGGCTCGCTAAAATATTCATTTTTATTTTCTCACTCTTTCCACTTGCAGGCATCGAGGCCGATCTGTTCTACGTACGGGACGGGGCCATTAACGACTATGCCATCAGCTTCGTGGTTCCGATGAAAACCGGCATTGACGATTTGCAGTTTTCCTGGCAGAGCCGCACAGCGTATCCGGTAAGCATTAGTGCCCCTGTCGTTAGTTTTAGTTTCTCGTTTTTTTTTTTAAACTAACGATATCCTGAAGCTATATGTTACATTAGCAGCTATATTTTCACTACCGTATCAGCTTGGTCATGATGTTTATGATCTTATATAATTATAGAAAATATTTGCATTATGTTAATACATATCATTATTCACATTTTTATTCAGAGTCGAATTTACAGAACATTCAAATTGTTCAACTTATTCACAAACTTGCGAGATGGTTCACCAAACTTAAACATTTTTTCTACGCTCGCGAAGATCCTGTTTGCAGCGGTTGTAAGTTCGTTAAATCCAAACGAGGGCCGATGGAATGCGGTGTGTAGTAGGCACAACGTATGTCAGTAGATCATGAATCACAATTGAATTTAACATTGAAAAAAGGTTGAATTGCTATTTCAAACAAACTTCTACAGACCCTAGAAATATGACACGTTTTTTTTTCTCTATTTGATACTTATTTGCTTCTAAGTATGCGACTTCTCCATTAAAATCATGAAAAGTTGTAAAAACCACCTACCTCTCCACCAGAAAAATCACATTGATTGATTGCAGCAGTGAAAACCTGGAAAATGAGGAAATACCTAATAGGGAATTTACTTTACGATTTTGAAAATCGGGGAGTATCAGGGAGCATGATAATCAATAAGGGAAAATATTTGACCGGGAGGCTATTCTTTTTTGAACGGCCTATTAGCGTTAGAACGGATTCATTCCAGTGTGAAAGGCTGATGCCGGTCCACTATTGTTCGGTTTTATATCTGATTCTTCACTTTTCCCAGCGAAAATCAACGTAGTGCATGTTGCCTGCAGAGTTGATATTTTGGACACTCAGAAGAAAAGAAGAAAACAATTTTATATATAAGGTAATATTGGGGAAAATCAAAGAATATATCTTTTTTCGCCTAGTTCACTCCTTTATTCAAAAAGTTGAGAAAAACAACACAAGATATTTTAACTTTCAGAAAACATTACTAGATTTTACGAATACAAAAAACTTGCATCATATGTTAGTCAATTTTGATTGCCGGAAACTAGTTGTCTACTACTACTCTACATAGATAGTCTATAATGGAGTCAAAAATGAACATTCACTTTTACATTAAACATTACCTTTTACATTTAATTGAGTTTGTTAAAATTAAACAAGCACTTAGTAAAAAACGTTAGTGAGTTTATGTCCACAACAAACCGAAGCGAGTTTATAAGTTGTTTTGTAATTTATAAATACTGTCCAATGTGTGCTTGACTAATCAATACTGATACTGTTTAAATAGTGTTTTTATTTTTTAATAAAGTTTACTTTTTTTCCTTTAACTTTCTTATTTTGGTTTAGTAAAATTGTTATCAAAAGTGTAATTTTTATTTACACCATTTTAGCGTTTTTATTGGTTTCAATTATGATCCAATATGAATATTTTTCCGAAATTCGAATAATAGTCCGAGGCCGGAAACAAACCACAGGCACCATTTTAAATTTCTCTAGAAATTCAAAATGGCGCCTGGGATTTATTGTTTATCCATTTTATTCAATGTGAGTGTTTCCGGAATCTGGATGAGAGAAGCTGTAAATCAACTCCCGACGCTATTTTAATGTGAACTTACACTCCGACTTGCTGTTTCAGAAAAGCAGCTAATATTAGCCTGGCAATATACTACTTAATGTGGGTAGTTTCGTAGCTGGAACTATACTCCAGACACCATTTTGAAATCTTAGATGATGACCTACATTTTTCATAACGAAATTCTCAATCACGTACTTTACTTTGTGGCCCGATAGACCGTTTACCTGTTTAAGGCTGAACGAATTAGAGATGTCCAGTTACTTCTGCCTTGGGCAGCCGTTCTCCAGTCACTTCGTATACCAGCAGATCGTTCATTTTTCTCCACCGCACACATCCACCGAGTGCGAGGCCTACCACGGAGTCGACGGCCTCTTTCTGGTTCTCTGCTGAAGATAGTTTTGGCGGCTCTCTCGTCAGGCATTCTGGTTACATGTCCAGCCTACTGAAGCTTGACTCGTTGTATTACTGTCACCATATCAGCATGTTTGTTTACATGGTGCAAATCGTGATTCATGCGTCTGCATCACACTCCGTCTTCCAATTTACCGCCAAGTATCGATCGCAGAACTTTACGCTCAAATACTCCGAGCACTCGTCGATCAGCCTTCTTCAGCGTCCATGCTTCATGTCCGTAAAGGGCCCCCGGGTGTGTCAGCGTCCTATACAATGCTAGTTTTGTGTGAATATGCAGACTACGGGACCCTAGCTGGTTATGCATGTGAGATTTCGCTGTGTTATGCTGTGCGAAATTTCGCGAAATTTCGAGGTTTCCGAAATAAAATGAAATTTTTATCGAAATTCTACAAAAGAATAAGAATATATTTTTGGTAATTTTTGGTAATTTTTTTATTGATTCATATTTAAAAAGAAGGCCTAGTGATATTTTGAGTATACCACCAAAAATTTTCTGGCACACTGTTTCCAAAGCTGCAAAAACGTGATCGAAATTCTTTTACCCAAAAAGCTTGATTTTGGAGCCACAATGTCTTCAGTAAAGTTATTCCATTCATTATTCTCCATGCTATTGAAGTTGCAGTTTTGTGATTAATTCACATAACAGAGAGAACCGAATTTTACTTTTTTCATTTTGGAATTTAAAAATCCACTTTGATCGGCAAAGTTATATCACATCTTAAAAGAAACAACTTTCTTGAAAACACCATACTTCAATCTACCTACTTTAATGGACTTTTTTAAAGTTTCTATAGATCACCCCTAAAAATCAATTGTTTTCAATTTAACTTTTTATAGCGGTTTTCTAAAATTTTTCAATGTTCTACAATATTGTTTACTTTAACGAAACGATCAATTTCTTCAAAGAAAGCTTATTTTCATCTCACATATTTCTATAGTTATAGGCGAATTCTTCCTAAATTATGTACTAATTTACACAAATTACTTTTAACTCAAAAAAATTGACTTTTGAGCCGCAGGATTTTAAGCGAAGTTGTTTTGTTTATTATTCTCCATATTATGAAAGTTAATATTTGGCGAATAATCTACCTATAAGTGAGATATGAATTTCATTTTCTTCATTTTTGCATATGAAATTTCACTTTGTTTAGTAAAGTTCTAGCGCGTTTTATAAATAACAACTTTGTCGAAGGTACCATATTTCTATCTGTCAATAATATTTTGTGGAGTTTCCTTCAGAATGCCCGTTGAAATATTTTTTCTAATATATCTTTTTGTATTACAATGTTGTTCATTATAATAAAACACACGAGTTCACCGAAGAAAGTTTATTTTTATCTCTTATATTTATTTAGTTATTGCAGATTTTTTTTTAATATTTCACTAATTTACTTACAGATATATACACAGGAGACAGCGAGAGACAAATGCCTATATTTGGTTTGAATGATATTTTATTTATGCTTCAATAAAGAAATAGTTTAGTCTGCAGATATTTGTAGATTTTAAAGATATCTGTTAATTTAATGCGTTTTTTTGTGAATAATAACCGAAGAAATATAAAGGAGAGAAATAAACTTTCTCTGATGAAATTGTTTGTTTAATCATTGTAGAACGTTGAAAAATTGTAGAACCTCACGTCTAAATGATATATTGAAAAAAATTGAACCTATTTCTAAGCAAACATTCGATCGAACTCTCAACTATCTACTTACCAAAGCGAACTCTGTAAAAAATCCCTCAAAATACCAGAACACAAAAATGTCGTTCAAGTACTTACTCGTTGTTATTCATGTTCATTCGTGAATTGTAAAAATTATGAGTAACGTTGCAATTCTTCACGATAACTTGCAATACGAATGTTCTATACAATCAACAACAGTGCTGTACAATTTATAAATTTTATGTTTACGAAATGTGCGTGAGTGGAATAACGAAAAAATATTTTCAGTGCACTGGCTCAGTATAACAACAAACGGTGGGTGTCATTGTGCTGCTAAACCATTCTTTCTTTGATTTGTTTCATGAACAAAATTTACCCAGGAATTTAAGCAAAAACAATAATAGTTTTTTTATTAATCCAATACCAAACGGTAACACACTACATGATTTTTTATACATATTTCACGTAAAATGAATTCAGCGATGTGGAAAACGATATGCTTCCCGTTAACAAGTTTTTTTTTTCACTACACAGTGGAAGCCAACGAGTTTGTTTAAAAAATGCGCTTTATGATAGGCTTTAAAGGGGAATATTGAAAGCATAATAATGCTTAAAATTTTTCGCTTTGTGAATCAAGTTCACCCCAGAATCCTAAAAATAATGAAATTATTTCTTCTTACTTCTTTGTGACAAAACTCAAATCCACATTGGTCATGCAGTTTTAGATACGAACAGCGATGGCAGCTTGAAATTAAATTTACTGAACAAATATTTACTGTAAAAGACGCGGTGGGAGGCGTTGCTAAGGTGGGTAAAGCAACGAGGCTGCTCGAATAGGTCCCGAGCGGAAAATGAAACAATGCCAAATCAACACCCAGAGCATCAGTTCAGAGAGCGAATATCTATGCTATAAAGCTGTGTTATTTTAACCTGATGATCATACTCGAGTGGCAGTTAGGTTTCTGTTGGCGGAGTATGGCGGAGCTACACCT
Organism: Wyeomyia smithii; assembly: GCF_029784165.1. NCBI lineage: Eukaryota > Metazoa > Arthropoda > Insecta > Diptera > Culicidae > Wyeomyia > Wyeomyia smithii. The sequence continues at coordinate 109,083,448 of NC_073695.1, read as the reverse complement.
ACGTGTTCGAACACCTAAACCGAGAGCAACTCAGAGGGGTCTGTCAGCCACCTGCTATCGAGCAAATGTGCACTTGTCGACGTGGGCTGTTTGTGGAGCTTTCTATGTTAACGTTCACGTGCACTACCATGTTTGTGATTCTGCTGATGTTGCAGTTGCACTGATCTCACACATGGCTTCTCATGGCTGCAAAGAGGAAGAGTTATTACCGAAAGCCCCATATTTGAACGTATCAATGAGCACAACAGAAATATACGTAAACGCTCGCTTATTCGCTCCGGTCATACGGAAATATGTTAACGTTAAACGTAAATGGTGTTGAAGACAATGTTCGATAGTCACGAGATAGCGGATGATACTTTTCTCATTCAAAATTATATGTTCTATAATTCATTAAAATAATGGGAAATAAATTGACAAACAAGTCGAGCCAAAACGAAATACCCGAACCACTTTCCTATTTCAAAAGCTCCTCAAACTTATAAATATTTGAAGGCCCTTTATTGGAACACCTTGCTCTAACTTTACCCTTCGCATTACCGTACCAAAAATTAGTCCTCAAAGACCGATCTAATAGAATTAAATCGAGATCAAATATGTAGACGAACAAGCAAACAGTGAGGCGAGCAGAACATCTTCCTGTTAATAGTTTCCTTTGGCCAACCAATCCCCAGAAAACTATCCCCTCCCAGTGCACTTGGCCCAGTGCTCAAGGCAGAGAAAAGGGACTGGGACTCGGCTACATAATCTGCCAAGCAATTTGCCTTGGGCTTACGTTGATGGGGGTTAAGTTGTTAATTAATTTAGCAGAGATTTTAAATTCATTTCCTTTCAGCTCTCGCTGTTTGATGCAGCTCGTGCTACACCAACCCTCCCACCCACGTCCAGACGGTGGAGGGGCAGTAACGACAGCCGGCGCGACCGGGTTGACTAAATGAATTCACAAATGGGCAATGAAAAATGTGAAACCATGGGCGGAAAGAGCATTGTTACGTGCAGTATCTAGCTGCATATTTGGAGACTTGGTTTCATGCTACTCTTAACCCAATTTGAATATTTGGCAGGTCAAAAAGTTTGCTAGGGCGGCTTTGGGATGAGTGGATGGGCGACTGCTTTTCGTTCGGCTCTGTTGCCTTATAAGTAATTTAATTTTGGGAGCATTTTACTTCGATACGATACCCAACAGGAAGTGACTATTAGTTGCAGAGTCCGTTTGATCTTGTATTTTCCTTTTTTAGGAGGAGGGGTTTCTGGTTATTTATTGCTTGAATGATTTTGCTGTAGATCAGCACTTTTGTTGAACTTTTTGACATCTGTAATCAAAAGTACCAGGAGCTACACTTCAATAAAATTGAAACGAAAGTGAGACTGGTTCGATATCCTGTGGAAATTAAAGGTTCTAAATATTTTTGCCATGCACATCTAGAAGTTCTATACCAATAGGCCATAATATGTATTGCAAAAAATATATTTAAGCTTCAGTTTTTTTTAATTTACCCTTATCTTGTGAAAAATCGGAGTTACAAACTCGCTCGTGTCTTTTGAGGTTTCCAGAGATTAGAATCTTGATGCCAAAGCTGAGAGAGAATTTTTGATTCGAAATTTTTGGAAATCATCCAAAAAGACCGGCATGTGACCATTCGCTCGATTGGCCTGTTAGACCAAATCAGCGCCTGCGATATACTGCTGAAACGGAACGAATTCGACCCATTTTTGAAGGGGATGGTGACTGGTGATGACAATTGGATCACGTACGACAACCTCAAGCGAAAAAAATCGTGGTCGAAGTGCTGTGAACCGGCCCAAACCATCCCCAGCCCGGATTGACGGCCAGGAAGGTTTTGCTGTGTGTTTGGTGGGATTCGAAGGGAGTCGTCCACTATGAGCTGCTCAACTATGGCCAGACCCTCAATTCGGTTCTCTATTGTGAGCAGCTCGACCGTTTGAGGCAGGCTATTGACCATAATCGGCCAGAATTGGTCAATAGGAATGTAGTTGTTTTCCACCTGGACAACGCTCGGCCTCACACATCTTTGATGACCGCCAGAAGCTACGGAAGCTCAGATGGGATGTCCTATCGCACCGGTCCATGCAAAACGCTCTTGGTGATACTAAGTTGGCCTCAAAAGAGGCTTGCGAACACTGGCTGTCTGAGTTTTCTGCAAATAAGGAGGGGGATTCTATAAAGGGGTAATACTGAAGTTGCCTTCTAAATTGCAACAAGTTTGCGAACAAAATGGTGCATATTTGACCTAAATCTGAGTATGTTAAATAAAGCGTCAAATGCGACATTTCTTTTTCTCCTACCCAATATTTGAGAAACGAGTTGTGCTAAATAGATATTGTTAAAAATGATTCCAAATTTTGCAACTTTTTGTCCCTAGTAACGTTGTAACGTTGAATCAGTTATTAATGAATGAATAAGTTGTAATAAAAGATTAGATCAAGCAAGATGACGAGGATGAAACGTACACGTGAACAGTAGAATGATTGAAGACAATATGAATCTCTGAACTGAGTACCAACCCTTAACATATATCCCAGCTGTAACCTGATATAATTGGTTTCTGCTTGCGGTAAAGTGTAACTACTTAGCAGTGTCAAAACATTCTTCTTGCACCATGTCTCCAACTTGTTCTTCTGATGTAGTAGTTTAGACAGTCAGATAAGGAATTTATTAGAGCAAATATATCAAAACCATTCGCGTAAAGTAAACGACATACAGTTGACAGTGTTGTCGCGACTTCGTTGGAATGAAGTGTAATGAGTAGTGGGCCTAAAAGGCACCCTTGAGGAACGCCAGAGAAATCGCAAAAATATCCCGATTCTTTCGAACCAATTTGCACGCTGGGATTTAAATACATCAGCTGTAATCTAATTCATTTTGTGAAATCACCAGAGGTTCTGAATTTCTACTTGTTCCACTTCTACCAGACGGCTTAAGGAACGTTAGCTATATTTGCATGCCTGCTGTTGTACTCGCTCTCGCAAACATATCGCACGACCACTAGGTATATGTATATGTATAAACAATGCAAAAATACCCCAAGGTATACAGGGTTGAATGAAATGGTGACGTAGGACAAATATAAATATTGATTTTAACTCTTGTCCACAATTTTTCGCTACACCTGTTATACACCGTGTATCATACATAGGTATAAGGGCTCCACTTGCTATCGTGTTGAGAACAAGAACAAGAATGAAGTTGAATTTTCTACACAGCGAAGTAGAATCGAGAAAGAGAAACGAAACAAAACACCTTCAATACTACTGAATTATTGTCATGAGCACCAAAAGAAAATTTGTGCTTTTTTAATGCGAAAATTACCCTGGTTTCAGATTAACTAATCTGCGTTAACGATATTGGACCGATAACGGTGTTCGACTGGGTATAAAAGAACAAAGGAACAAAGGATTTTCCGGTTCAAAACCCAATTTAGCAGTGAAATTTCTTAAAATGAGGGTTATATCTTGCATGAGTATGAGCATGAGCATGATTGACCGCCCGCGGTTGCTACTCCGTTATTGCCAGATCAGCTGTAATTACACAAAGAACCGACAGATGATGTTTGGGACCAACATGCATCCTCAATGTGTAAAAACAGGTGACCTAAATCTTTATATTAGGCAATACCAGAGCCGGCCGCATCCGAATGCAGGTCAAAAAAGGAGTTTGTATGGGAATATGTTGTCGTGATACTCGCTTTGTGGGAAGCCGAGAACACCTCTGCACTTCCACGAGAAATCACTGGGATGTTGGAGAAAGGGAAAGATATACAGCAGGATTCGTTTTGGGAAACGATGCGCTAATTTCGAATGTCGGGTTCTTCAGAACAAGTGCCGTGCCTACAAGTTTATTACATCCGCCACGATATTCATAATGTGATTCGAACTTATTTAGTTTGATTATGTAACACCGGAACAATAAAACGTACGCGAGGATACAGGACCTTTGACTAAACCGAGACAACTTAAAATTACCGTATATCTCCTCGTAAGGTGTTTCTCTTTATACCTAAAACTATTGCGCGTTGTTGATCTATCTGTTGATCATACGACCTCATGGAAGGTCGACGGAGGTTGAAATGATATTTATCGATTAAACGAAATCTACTTCGATTTGCGGTGTATTAATTTAGATGCAACGCGCGAGCAGTCTCCGGCTCAACGTTGATGAAGATCAGAAAGATATGATGAAATATCTGGGTTTACTTTGCGAAATCACCAGACGCCGGAAGTCCATATATAAGCAAAACTCGCCCGGGCTGAATACGCGTTTACACCGAAGCGTTACGAACAACCTCTTTAATCCCGCCGGCCGACACAGACGCGCAGGAACGCCGATTATCTCTTAACGATGTACGAGTTGCCTAATAACTATGAAAATAGGCAAAGTTCCATGCATCCAAAGCCTCAACAATTAAAAAATGCAAATACACATATTAGCCAGAATATATTTTTAAATTTGTTGATAAAGTGCCGAACTAGTCTTGAATATAACATATTATGTGAAACAACTGGTCAAAAGCTAGAACAATAAAAAAATCAAAGCATATAATTCCCACACTAACACTAACACTAAAACCACACTAACACTTTGTGGACAAACACAAAACTTGTTACAGAAAACCGAGAAATATACCGCGCACAAAATTTCAATGATGAAATCAAAATCTCTCTGTATCTGTTTACTCACAAAAATAAACTATAAACAAGCACCAGAATATCTTTTTACAATACAGACAAGACAAAACGTATACTTAACTTTCATATCTTCATTTTCCAGTTGTTTTCATCGTTTTTGGACTTTTCTTGAAATGGCAGTACAGTGGCAACATGCATGTATGCCTTCACACACTCGTTTAATCCATACAACATTTCATTCGTTGAAAAGAGATTGCACATAAACACTGTAAACGGCGATGCGTGGCTTTGATCTTATTGGCAAATTTTCAATTCAAGTTTAATTAGATACAAGCCAAATATAATTTGCACTATGCCAACGAATAAACTGGTAATGAGCATTCAGTCACTATAAAACTATGTGGAGCAGCTGCTCGAAAAACTATATTCTTATTGTATGCAATAACACCACACACTCAACACTTTCGAACCGTCGCCAAGACAGCGATAGAAAAAAAAAACAAGAAAAAATAAACACTTCGGTGAGTCTAAAAAGCAACGCAATGATATTCAATTTTCACAATTAATTCACTTTTTTTGTGGAACTTCACACTTTTCGCACTCAGCACATTGCAATAGAACACCTGTATATATGTTTAACAATTCTTTAAGTGTAAAATAACCGAAAATCACCAAATAATGTGATGATTTCAAAGCCTTAAAATGAGGGTTATATCTTGCTGCGATAAACTGTTCATAGGCAACACTACCGTTCATAATATCTTCATAATATCTTCAAGTATTCATAGTTCTGAGAAGAACTGATTCCTTATTTTTCCTATAATAAATTTGCTCTCCGCTCTGTCCTCCGGTAGCTGTGCCAGCAAAAATATGTACCTGTTGCTGTCATATGGAAAATCAAGGTAAGGAGTTCCGCTATGCTAGAAAATTGACTCGTGCGCAGCTCTCGTTTCCTAATGCCGCGTATTTCTAGCAGCGATATTCCACTCGCTACCGTGTGACGAACAAGAATGAAGCTGAATTTTCTACACGCAGTCTATTTTATTGAGTTGTGCGTAGATTTTTGCGTTGAAGGCGTGGCTACGCAGTCCCGAGAAAGAGGAACGAAACTGAAGGCGAATAAAATACACTAAGGTCGCTTTTTACGCGGCTTTTTTACGCGGATTCCGGAATTTACGCGGTATTTTTTTTTGCCCGGATTTCGATTTTCCTTCACTCGGAATGCAAAATTAACGCTGTTTTTTTACGCGGATTCCGGAATTTACGCGATTTTTTTTACGCGGACTCCGGAAGTTACGCGTTTTTTTTACGCGGATTCCAGAAGTTACGCGGTTTTTTTTTACGCGGCACGTATCCCCCGCGTAAAAAGCGACTTTAGTGTAACTGTTCGGCTGACACCCGGCGCTGCAGTAAAAATGACGATGATGTTTTGCAGGCAGCCATTTACCTATCAAGATTCTATTAGGAGTGAGTTATCACGAGTTTACGTCGCGGGAAACTTTGAGTATTTAGATTATTTTTCACTAGGCGGTAAATTTAAACTCAGAAAATGCAATTTCAACACGCTATGTACCTACCAACTCCTGTAAAAACATAACCTCAAATTAAAATCGAAACCGGATCTCTTTTATTTCCTGTTTCATATGTATTTTCTTGACAAATATCAGTCTCTGGATGTTCTTAAAATTTCTAACCAGCTGCATTGTTATTGACGGCAAATATCGCATGAAAAACACGATTCGATTTTTCCAAAAGTACTTTAGAATTTTTTTGACGCATAACTGAAATGAGATAAACATATACCGTTTTTAATATATGATAGCTGGGAATGTTAGGTATCGTAAAGCGCCCTATTTCTGCGCGGTTCCTAATTCTGCGCACTTCATATTAAAATGTTAAAAAAATATTAATTGAAAGCAGATTTTCAAAAATGATGTTTGGAAGTGATTTCCTATATATTAACTGTTAACTTTCTGCTTCTACTAAACAGCATCAACATTTTGATACTAAGTGCGCAGAATTAAAAGCCGCGCAGAATTAGGGCGCCTCACGGTACAAAAATCTACCGGGCACCCCTCTCCTCTCATTCTATAAAAGAGGAGCGTTTCGCGCAAATGTATTCAAAACACAATTGATCAATAATTGTTTTAAAACCTAAAGAAACAGTAGAACCTATTGATAATAATATATTTTAGTAGTTACCAGATGACATTGTCTATGTACCATTTATCAATGTCCTGCAAGCATATTTGTTCATGCTTCGGTCCACTATTGTGTAAAACGACTAGTTTGAAACTCGGTTGTGGAAAGTCGAAAAAAAAATTTCATCATTTTTTTCTTTATTTCAACAATACACGGCGAAAAAATTATGATTATGATTATGAGGTCCGGTCTATTATGGGTTGATTGAGCATACCAAAATCAATCAAATAATAGTCACGGTGCTTCAGCCTCCTGCAATTCAATTTTCACCATTCACGTAAATCAAATTTCACCTTTAACTCGTGGTGGCAATGTTGTTTGCTTTTTGAACCTTATAACAAAATACATAATTTCTACCATTTTTTCGAGTGTAGTACCAATAAAAATCATTATTTCTCACAGCATACGATGTAAATGTTATATAGAAACATATTTTACATAAAAAAAACTCTTGAAAGCCTTCAAAGCATCTGTATACCGTTTTCACGACATCAAAGCGCTCCAAGGTTTGAAACCAAAAAGGCCATGAAATCTTTTCATAAGCGCGTTTTAGATTCAAACGTCGCAAAAATGGTTTATTTAGCTTCGACATTTGTTTTTCATTTCACCAACACCAGATCCTAATCAGACTCATTGGAGTTTCGATAACCTGACTGCTTGGGCAAATAATTACTGTTTTACTATTTGATTATTAGTTCTAATATATTTTCTAATGTGCAACATATAATGGGTCGGAGCTCTCCGTGCTTAGTCGTCTCAGTAATCTTGGGGATGCGAACGGCAAGTGATGCTTTTCAAACATTAGGCACGTGCCTCCTTTTTGAATAATCTATTTATAATTATTTCAATAGTGTCTGTTTTTTATTTTCTTTGTAGTGTGAATACCTAGCTCTACTAGTTGGGCACGTGGCCCATTTGTAATGATTTATTAATGAGATTCGGCACGTTGTACCCAGTAACATGAAAGGAATCTCGGACGTTTGTATTGATTTAGCTTTGACAATGCCTGTATAAGCCGTTCACTGCCTATAATCGCATACCAGTCCTATATGGATTTTCATAGTTTTTGAGTTAAATATCAGATTCTATTCATTTCTCGCTCTACTATCGAATAAGGAAACAAAAAAGTATGTTTTATTTGAAAAAGTCAGAAAACAATGCGAGGTCAAATTGTCCCATCTTAAAAATAATCGCATATCAGTCCCACCAAATGTTTTTCCTTAAAATGGCCATATTTTTTCTTCAACTCATATAATAAATACTTGGTACTGTTTTTCAAGCTTTTTACTGTTGAAAAAATCATCAAATAATTACTAAATGCAAGGTTATTTCAAATAAATTCCACACAAAAGTTAATTTTAGGTAGACACTGAAACTGCAACTTTTTCTGAAACTTCGTTCCCGGAAAGTTATTGGTTTCGTCAATCAGAGGGATGATTGCCTTGAGCCAAGCTGCTTTCTGTAAGGGGTTAATTTCCTGTGAATGATCTGCTCACTTTAAATGATTATTCAAGTTAAAATTGTCAGTACTCAGAAGAAATCGTTTTTAGTTGCTTAGCCAAAAACAGCTTGTACCTCTTTTCATCGTCGTCGTTTTCCGTCACTGTCACTGTTGTAATGAAATTGGAAACTTCCCTTTCTCAATACCACTTTTCCAATATGCTAAATGCACGGGCTAACGCGGAATAATTTTATTCAGCACGTATTGCAAAACACTGAAGACGTAAGAAAGGAAATTATTCAGTAGCATATCCAAGACCTTAACCTTATATTCTGCTTTCTCAACGACGACCTTAAAGTCGGGGTAAGTAATGGGTGGGGGCCTCCGTCATTCTCCATGCAGTATATTTAGAAGTTGTCTGCGGCTATGAATGTCTGCCCATATTCAAAATACTTGAGAAAAATATGGTTACTCCTACACCGAGCGGTTGAAAGTGAGACTGGTATGCGATTATTTTGCTACTTGATGGCCTAAATAATTGCATATCAGTCTCTTCCATATTTTTCATTGTAAGTTCCGCGAAAAAGGCACTTCTTTAATGTAGAAGTTATGATTGAGGTCTATTTCATTACATAATGACGTAAAAATTAGAATATCTCAGCCCAAACAAGTGAAATACACGAAACAAGAAAAATATCTTCAAGCGCTGTTTTCTCAACTCGATGATTTTCCAGATGGGACTGATATGCGATTTTAGGCAGTTCACTCCAACGAAAAGTAATGATTCTTTAACTTTCGAAAGTAACAGGATGAAAACCTTCAAAGTTACAGTTATTCTGGATAGGCTTCACTATCTCGTGCGGCTTATAACCTTCATCGGTCGATACACTTTCAACTAAGCAAGTGAAATTTAATTCACTTACTATTTTTGATACCGATTGCTCTTACAATATATTCGAAATTATGATTTGCGGCAACTATTTGTTGGAAGAGAGTCCGCTTTGGCAAGCAGGAGGTCGTGGATTCGAATCTTAGTAGAATCAGCCCATTTGGTTGCTAAAGGACTTCAGCATGGGTTTATTTTCAGGCTCCCCACCACGTATCCTTCCTTCAATTTGAATTCTACAGTACCCCTATTGACTCTCCTTCTAACAGAAATAAGTCCCTATTATAATAAAACTGGTGTGAATAACGTATAAAAGTTCTCTACAAGGAATTGTAATTAGGCGATATTCTCAGAATGGAAAGAGGCTCGATACAGTAGAGCAGTAAGCTTGAAACGGAAAGTTAAAATTTACACACAAGCACGGATATGAAAGATAAGCTTATCACTCGCTTCAATAGTGATACTGCCAATAATATGAAGTGCGGAGTACAGTAAACACCTGGGCAATATCACAATAGATCTAATCTCTGGTCGCAGTGATGAGTCCACACAAAAAAAAGCTTGTTTTATTTTTAGAATAATTTTTGGTAGCTATTTTCAAATAATTTGATGATTTCTTACCTTTAAGGCAAAAAAAAAACATTCGTTTCGTCATTCGTTCATAATTGGTTATAGCGGATTGCTCGATAATTGCACACGATACCTTCCATCCACTCCAATACTCATAGGGTACTGCAGCGTCAGTCGGGTACTCAACGAAGTGCTACTTCCACCTGTTTGACCTGTCAGTTTTTCGTGTAACTCCCCCTAAACTTCGCTTTCTTTAACTCTTCAATCGTCTGTTTCGTGTTGGTGATGGTCTACGTCAACTTCCGTACGGAGCTGCAGTATCCTTCTTCTCGACTAACTCTTCTAGGGTCCAGAGCGCTTGAACCTAGTGTAGTACACCAGTGCTACTCATGGTGGATCGGTTCGCCAGCTATCTTCAAGTGTTGTCAAATTGCGCTTTCATTGTTACATCGTATATCAAACTGGTATGCGTATTTCTGTGCAACCTTGGCGACCTGCAAATTCTCAAGGTTTTATCGAGGGTTGCATTAGACGATCCTTTGTCGCTTTATTTACATTGTGCCTTTACTTTTTTTTATTCTCGCTTATTTTCCGTCGGTCTAGTTTCGCCACTTTTGTTGTGCAAATCCCCGTCGCCCAGGGAGGTGACTCCAACCAGGACCCTAACTTACGACGCCAACGGCTTTACTTCCTCATGCGATGGAAGACGTGATCCCAGAGATTTTTCGCCTCAGAAAATCTTCAGATGTCGGCTAGAATTGAATCTAGACCAGTTGAGTGGATCATACCACCCCACAACCATCGACACCTATGTCGGCGTTGGGATTCGAACCCAGGCGTCGAGCGTGGTTGGCGGAGACGTTACCAACCACGCTAGGCCCCGGCTTTATTGTGCCTTTACTATCCGGTGATATATACGTTACTTTTTGAGGCGAGAGTCATCCGGAAAATGGATCTCTAACAGAAACGTAGTGCTGTGGTTGCCAGACTATGAGATGGAAAACGCCGGATGAACATAGTTCGTGAGTTGTTCAATTGACGTGTGTGCAGTAGTTTTGAATTCCGTACAGTTGAATAAAAGCTAGAGGCCGTAAGTTGCAAATAACGGTGTGAATAGGGAAGTCGAGGTGTTGTGGTGACATCTGCCATGGTAGAGATTAGCCTTTAATGAAATCCTCGCGGCAGTGTCCCTGAATTGGCGGTGGATCTCAACGCATTTGATCGAAGTCTCCGTCGGATCCTGAAAGATAAACTTCAGATCAAGTCCTGCAAGACGCAGAATGTTAAAGATCTTCTGGTAAGGCAACAACAAGAACAAATAAAAAAGCGAAGGCACTGGGAAAGAAAACCGCAAGAAGAAGGTTGGAAAATGCCGTGTTTATCGACGAAAAACTTTCCTTACAATAGTTCGTGAATAAGTAGAACGACAGAGTTTAGTTGTTAAAAAGATCACGAACCTATGCCGATGTGAGATTCTCGGTGACAAAAATCCAGTACTGGGCCGGAATCACCCGTGAAGTTTGAACTTCGCTGGTTTTTGTCTCTGAAGGAGTGAACATCATCATCAGTCCTACAGAACATCGTCGAACCGTGAGTACGTCGTTGTTTTGGTACCAGGGGTTAGGTTTTCAACGGGACTTGGAGCCGGCTCACAAAGCAAAAAAAATCCAACTCTGAATTGCGGAACAGTTTCCAAGGTTTATTTTGAGCTCGCAATGGCCAGTGAGTTCGCTAGGCCTTAACCACTGTAAATCTCACCGTTTGTGGTATTATGAAGCCACAGTCTGTCCTAAAAATATGAGATTCTAAAATCCAGAAGCGACATCTGGCGATAGTCTGGGATACAGCGAGTGGTTAAACTTGTGAATCTTCAAAGAATCATATGTTTTCAAGTAAAATTCAAGATATTTAAAATTAAATGTTCAATTTAGCAATGCTTCTTTTTAATTGTCGGGTGTTCACTTGTGCGGGCAGTGTACTCCGATGATGCTATAATCTGCCCCTTACCTGACACGCATCTTCGCGTTCGACGGCTTTCAACCCATCACGCGCTGGCGTGTTGTACCCTGCACCATGATATTGTTTTTTATCAAGTTGGTGGCATTCATTTCTGGCAGAAAGTGTCGTACGATGCCAAGATTTTCCAACCTTCTGTCTTCCTAACAAAATACCTGTACGACTCCATAGTTGTGGGGATGTAACTCATCGTAGATTATCCTGACTTATCCCGGAAAGCAAAGCAATTTGCATTATCAACGTGGTGTGCATAGTTTTCTAGCTGTAGTTCTTTGGTAGCTAAAGTTTTGGTTGAGCCGACTCGATTGAGGAAGTAGAAAGAAAGTAGCGAATAACATTACTACAAAGATCGACTATGACGTTAATCAAGTGTATTGAGACAAACTGCGCATTCGATTGCAAGTCTCTGAAAACTGTAATTTAGTTTGTGTTGCTGTTTACTTAATTTTTGAAAGCACTCATCAATGAGTTGATATGTAAAAAAATTGAGTGGCTATTATCTCAATTCCTGCGATAAGAAATTATAATTCTCCATTCACTAGAAACTCTGACAAAATTATCTACTCTATAGTGTTTGCTCTCAGATAATAGTTAGTCTTTGCATAGACACAAGTTACAAATGTTCCATTCATATTTTCAAAACAGAGCATATAAATTGCTTCATAAACACAGTTACTCTACTATGCTTTCTCTGCAGCATCTAATCATCACCCATCAGCGACAGCGCAAACCGTCACCCAGACTGCTGTATTGTAGCAAAGCTGCAATTAATCCTGTTTCATGAAGTACAACCGTTCTGGAGAACATTTTCCAATTCCCAGCACTAACCAAAAGCACACACCACAAACACTCTATTTTCTATATCGTGTCAATCTCTATCTACTTGCAGCTTCCGTACACGATATCGGTCCACTACGATGACAACGAGGGCGCCCTGCAGCATCCGGAACTGAACATCCCGAGCAGTGGCATCATCCCGAGGACAGTGGAGACGTTCACGGTTCATCTGCTCTGCTCAGGCAATGTGTCGAAAGAGGTGCCGGTCGGGATTCACCTGCACGTCGAAGGACCGCCGAAGCAAAACGATACTAAATTGATAATCAAACGAAATAAAATTTGCATTAAAGGTGAGTGCTCTTTTCCGACGAGGGACTCTACTTTTACAAATCGATTGGTGGTGGTTTTTACGGCGTGTTCCGGAAAGCAACTTGATCGGCGAAAGCTCTCAGCTGAATGTTGTCTGGATGTCGTTCCCTTAAAATGAATGCAAATTGCTCCCAGGAGCGGATGTCAGGCAAACTGGATTGGAAGGCTGAGTGTGCCATTTTCACGCTGCATCAAAACATACGCTGCGCCAACGTTGGCGGATCGATATTTTTGATGCCAACAGATGTCACACACGCCCACAATGTTTTCCGTTCTTCAACCTAGCACTTTCCACTTCATTATCTTTATTTCTTTTCGACGTCGTATCGCCAGTAGGGTGGATACAACAGGCTCGGGTGCAACGGCACTGTTTATCAGCAAAATGTATTATTTGAATGCAATTTCGGCACAAAGTGTTAGATTAAAATTTCAATTTCTGAAACGCTGTCAACTTAAAAAACACAATTTATGGCCATTGCCAAATAGGTCAGTAGTGTCGTTAGGTGTGCAATTAGCCGACTGCAGTCAAATCGTGTTTTCAATTTATATTTAATGATTTATATAACGTGTACTCTACTTTTTAATATACACCTTGTTCTGATGGCTTGTGTAAAATGCGCAAAACATCACCGGGGAATCGGAATACAATTTCCATTCCTGATAGCTTATCGTTTCACGAACGAAGAGAATATCAATAGCCCTCCCCTTCCATTCCTTCTGTCGTACCTGCAATCGTTGATCAAAATGTTTTCACCAGCAAGCATCGTCTCTTCACACATGTCATCATTTACAATGGAAATGGATTCGAAATGTTTTTCTTTTTTTTTTTTTTTGCTATATTCCTTCGGTATGGTTTGTTTTCCAATTCCATATGCGCATCTTGCCCCAGTCGATCGTGCGTTGGGCTAGGATCAGCCGAAGCGTTTAACATTTGCTGGCGTGATGATACCAATATTACAGTAACTTTGCGTGTGAATCCTTATGTCAGCGTGAGGGGCTGAGGAAGGGGAAGATCTGTCGGTTAATATAAAAGCAAAGGAATGATAACCTGTTATGGTTGCGTTTTCTCTACCAGAACGGTGGAATGGTTAGCGTGGAGAGTACGCTGAAATGAATGCTTCACTCGCTGCCAAAATGGCAGAAAAGCACGCTGCTGAAGTGTTGACAGGATAGCGAATGACTGGGGTAGGTTTCTGCGGCAGTTTTGTTTATTGCTGTAGAGTGGAAGGTCAGTTTCGATTCCAACACAGTCAATTTAAACTTCATAAATTTCAATTTGAATACAAATTGCAATCAGTAATATGGAACACTCAAGTATAGCCACTCATGTCTTTACGTAAATACTTTGGACGTTGCAGCTTCAAGTATTTAATAAATCACATTCATGAATCAAGTTTTAACCCACTTAGAAAAGAAAAAGATTTTTAACTAAGAAAAAGAAAATTTTTAACTAAGAACGAACTTTGCCTTGCTGAATCTGATATATTATGATACTATCCCACAACGACACGTTTTTGTGTCACTTCGGTAATGCAGAAAGCGGAAATAAAAATTGCTTACTTTATATCACTAGTGATATCGCTACAAAAATGTTTTAGGCATTACTCTTGAGTTAAACAGTTTATTCATGCTTTAGTTTTCGTTTTATATTTTTATATTTTCTGAACGAGAGTTCAGAACGACAGTAGAGTTGGCGAAGTTTTTCGAATTTTGGGATGGATTTCTAGAGGAGACTGGCAAGGAGGCCAACTGGATGATGTGCGCGTTTTTGCTCTTCGTATGATTTTAGTAAAGAAAAGGTTTTTTTTTCGCGAAAAATAAAATGTGATTGGTTAAAGTGTTGAATTTAGGTCCTACTGCTACCCGGGAAGGTGAAGGAATGTGGCAGTGTATCTTCGTGAAAGAGATAAGTAGCATTTTTATTCATTGTGTTTTGTTTGTTTTCAAGTCGCACTTCAGAGAAGAAAGATCGAAAAAGGTCGTTTTCCGAATTGTGTCTTGGGTTGATTGAAGAGCTCCTGTGCGCCATCTACCTTCGGATAGAGGATCATAATGGTGGAGCTGCTCAGTGAAGCATTGCGACCTGCTTTTTTTGCAATTTTTTCAGACTCAATATCTTTTCTTTTGAATCTGTCTTTTAAATCTGCCCCGGGCCTCCCGATTGAAGGGGGCCCCAGTTCTAGGGCGACCTTTTTTTTTGCTCGTCACCTTCCAGAACGTTACCTCTAAATGTTTTAAGGAAAGAGGGCCTCACAAACAAATTTGCCCCGGGCCCCCCAGCTCCTAAATTCGGCCCTAATTATAGGGACGTAGGATATAGGAATAAGTGTAGGGTTGTTTTTGTTTCAGCTTTTCTCGGTTGCTTGTCACGAATATAATGTATATTGAAAACCAAGTTTAAAATATTCAATAAATTAAAAATGAATATTTGTTTAGCTGCTCAAAACGTGCCATTGCGGACAGGGCAGTGATTTGGTTTTTGTTTCCTATAAGGCTATGGGCGTTAAAGGAGCGACACGTTTTTGCAATGCTTGAATTTATTTCAATTCATGTTTTCAGCCACAGAAAGAAGAACAACAACAACTTTTGATATGTCATGAATTAGTCTCATAAGACTTCATCTCTTTTTTTTTGGAACACTATACAGTGGACACTTTCCATATGTTTACCGAATCTCTTTTTATTATTTTTTGCGCTTTCTACTTCAAAAAATTTAAAATTTCAGCTAAGGAAGGCACTCAACTGGGATCTTCTTTACATTAGTAGTACTTCTTATTGTATTTTATAATTCATTTATATTAATCTCACATCATATGTACATGATCATATCTATATTGTTTCGATGACTTTATACGGTGGATGGTTGCGCTGTAATGTTGTCGTAATAACTTATTTCAATTCATGTTTTCAGCTGCAGACAAACGTCGTTGAAAATATGGTGAATAGAAGCGGCCTCAAATTGCTACCTTGCACAGCACTTGATCGGGCATTAAATTATTCCGTCTCTACGGAACCCAGTGGAACAGATAATTGGTGATTGCTCAGATACAATTTGAACTAGCTGGCAAGGTTCGTGGACAAACTAAAACGATTCAAGTCAGTATAGACATGTTAGATAGCCTCGTGCTATGAAGATGAGGCACAAGAATGTAAATTGTAGTTGATTTGTTACAATCGATCTGCCTGAAAAAAATCCATGTTGCTTATGTAAAATATATAACTTTGCTGCCCGGAAGAGTTCTGTGTTCATCAGCTAACACAAAGTGAAGTGAGTTTATGATAGTTTTACACGTCGCTTTTTAACCTTATTTTAGAAGTGGAAACATGATCCATTTCTCTTATCATTTCGGAAACTGTTTTTGTGATAAAGACAGGTTGCATATTGTTACCACCAGGCTCCACCACCAGGCACGTCACGAGGAGCTTCTATAAAACGATTACCGGAATCTGGAACCGAACCGTGCCAGTCCCCGTCATGTGTAATGATAGGGAGGGGAGCTTGATTACCGATAAACCGCAGGTTACCAGGCATTGGAAGCAACATTTTGAAGTGGTGTTGAACGGTGAGGAAGGTAGAAGAGTCGTCGAGGGGAATAGGATATTGGGGAGGATGGACAAGCTGTTTACCCATCAACATTGAACGAGGTGAAGAATGCTTGCAAAGAGCTGGAGAACCACTCAACCACAGAAGAACCACAGCCGCGCAAAGGGAAGGATGGCTTATCGGCCGAACCTTTCAAAGCCGATAGTGAGCATTTGTGTAGTGCAATTCACCGGATTATCCTAAGGGTATGGTCTGAGGAATAAGTACCTACGGACTGGTTGGAAGGGCTCATATGCCCTATCTACAAGAAGGGACATAGACTCGACTGTAGTAATTATCGAGGCATAACCCCTCCTCAATTCCGCTTATAAAGTGTGGGAAGATCTTCAATGGATCAGATGTTTACCTTGGGACAGTTCCTCGAAAAGTTTCTAGAACACAACTTGCAGACACATCATCTGTTTATAGACTTTATGCGGGGTCCGATGAAGTGAAACGCAACGAACTGTCACAAATTATGCTTGTCCATGGTTTCCCAACAAAATTAATTAAACTCTCACGTGCGATGTTTGACGGTTTCACATCAAGCGTCAGGACAGTGGTTGAATTTTCGGACGCGTTTGTGACGTTAGATGGTCTGAAGGAAGGTGACGGGCTCTCGGACTTGCTGTTCAACAGGGCAGGTGTGCAGAGGAGCGACACCATCATCACGAAGTCCCACATACTTCTAGGGTTCGCGGACGGCATTGGTATAATTGGTGTTAACCGTAGAACAGTTGAGTTTACGGCTCTCAAAAGGGAAACTGCGATAATTGAACTCACCATAAACACTGCCAAAACGAAGTACATGGTGGCTGGCAGAGAGCGTGGTTGTTCTGCGGATGTTGGTGCTGCGGTGGAGATAAATGGGAATACTTTCGAAATGGTCGACGAAGTCGTTTATCTTGGTACTCTCGTGACATATGACAACGAGGTGAGCCGCGAGGTGAAGAGACGGATTGCGGTAGCGAATAGGGCTCAATACGGATTGCGTAGCCAGCTTAGGTTTAGGTACCGTACTTCATCAAATTTAGAACACTTCAGCTATGATGTAGCTTCTTACACTAAAAAATCAATGGAAAATTAACTTTCTCATCGATCTTGAAGGTTTAGCATGTAGGTTATTCTATTGTTGTTGCATTGAGGTGCTATTTATATAGATTTAAACACGTTTCGTATATGGAAACAAGGAGAATTCGAAAATCGGCTTTGATTCAAACTCCGAACACTTCATCGTAATCGCTAGGTGATAGATAGGCAAACCGTTTGAATACTGACTGTCACTTTTTTCAACGCCTGCTGATTCCCCCGAAGTGACCCTACAGTAAAGAGCTATATATCACAGGGTGAAGGACATTCCAAGGAACGAAATGGTATATAGAATTCATTCTTTTTATGACACTAGCTTCAATAATCCGATCTTTATGATATTGTCAAGCTGATGAAACACGGCAGGTTACAGTGGGCTGGCCACGTAGCACGGAGCAGAAAACCAGATAGAACCAGAAAGCAGAGAACCAGATAGAGGCCGACGACTTCGACTTTAACAAGCGCACTCTCAATTTGTTAAGGATTGCATATTGTGTCGTCAAATACACAATTAAAGCGTTTTCCAAAGCGATTGGTTATTCTTTGAGTAGAGCTCGCGAGTAGAGCAAAAAATAGTTGAGGGTGAACCATTTACTTTCCGCTTCTTATTAACGAAGGCCTGAAACTGATATGGCTGAGATCATAGCGTTGCATTCGTAGTATAGGGTTTGATGGTAAAATTTATATTTGATGCTCGTTTCGATAAATCACAACTTGGTGGCGGAGCTTCGATTGTTTATGTATTGGCTGTAAGATGGCAACATACATGACGACCCTATCACTAATCGCGTGCAACGTGATCATATGATTTTGTATCTTACTCGACACGATGAAGCTAGTGCCTAGCTCGTTTATTGTGCCTCCGCTTTGGTCCTGGGCCTTCCGGTAAAACTCCTGCGCATTGGTATCAAAGTGGCAGAATTCAAACTGACCAAGTAGGATACCCATACCAACTAGGATATACAATAGACTGGGACACAGTTGTATGGGAAAAAGCGTTGGTGTCTTTTTGACGTTGGACTAACGTCTATATCGAAGTTAGGCACCTGAATTTGAGAATCTAGTAATTCAACCGGGGAAAACCAGGGAAAAGTGGTCAGGTTTTGAGCGCTTATATATCAGTCATTTCTTTTCAGAATTTCGTGGTTTTGGCATCAACCGATCAGAAATTCTTTTACGGTTGAATTTATGTAACAAAAATAACCTATTGTTCGAGATACACTATTGAAAAATTGATAAATCACATCGCTTGTCTAAATCATACCGAGCAACCAATCACCACCTCTCTTCACAAGCACAGTCGACACTAACGGATACAACCGATCTGACTTTGTAAACAGTCTCACAGCTTTCAACCAATAACGAGCTCGCTTTCGGTAGCTGAAACAGGTGTTTCAACACCGTTTTAAAATGCTTCTTTTATCATTACCACTGAACAGATTCTAAACACCAATGGCTTGATTGATAGGGGAAATATTGCGCAAGATTGTCATATAATAATTTAAATATGTTTTCGATACTAAACTAGTTAAAAGTTGTGTTAAAAGTCGTGCACATTCAACCAATCACAAGCTCGCTTCTTGTTTGCTCGCGGATGGATTTTTGCTTTGGGCTATATAATAGCCTGCGTCGTCTCATAGCAGTCATCAGTTAACAAGTGATGTATAATCAGCAGCGGTGGCTGATTCCAGCGGCCAAACTGAGCTGCAGCAGAACCAGAGCGGTGGTATCAGGCAGCAGCGGCGGAGGTAGTGGGAAGCTGCATTTCTTCATTCAGTTCGGTGCTCCTTCGATCTGAGTTGGACCCCACCAGCGGTAATCCAATTCAGATATCGTTGGGTGAAAACGTTGGGTGTGTGTGCAGTGTGCACATATAGCGTATGTGCATCTGTATTGCTATGACATTTGCGATGATAGGGATGCCGCTGTTGCGTGTGTATGGGTAGCTATAGCGTGTGTAAGACACTAGCATGTGTAGCATATTATGGCTATTGCGTGTATATCTTCAGCGTGTGTACGGATAGTTATAGCTTGTGTGTGGATAGCTGCTGCGTGTGTAATGATTAGTTATAGCGTATGTATGAATAGTAATAGCACATGGTTTGATAGCTTATGCGTGTGTATAGATAGTTGTATCGGATGTATGGAAAGGAATAGCGTGTGTATGGATAGCTATAGCTACAGCGTGTGTATGAATAGTTTTAACGCGTGTTTAGATAGTTATAGCATGTGTGTGAATAACTATAGCGGGTGTTTATCGAAGATTATTATTGTCATTGAAAATATTAAAACGTCTTAACGAACACAGTTGTGAATTTGATTTTACAGCAGCGATTTTAACTTCTTCAGCCAGTCTTTATTCATCGAGGAAAAATTACCACCTATGAATGATCAACACTGATTTACTAGAAATTTGATTTAGATCAAAACGGGTTCTTTTGAGTATCATAAGTTATTGGTAAAAAGAGTTGCAAGTTTTCTCAATGAGCATTCATTAAATTTTCGTTTTTGTTTCTCGGTGCGCGGTTTTGATTTTGTTTCTCGCACACAGAGAAAGAAACAAACTTGTCGCTATCGTGAAAAATAACAAAACAATTAGAAATGCTCTAAATCACAATTGAAGAAGTTAAGATATTTTCCTGTCACTCGCCCAAACCTTGATAACAACTACCGAAAAACGTGTGATTGAGCTCTTGCTATATTGAGTTATTGAACCAAACGTTTTTTTTTTTTTTTCAAATACATGAAGTTATATGCTGGGCTGGAACAAACCTAGCATGAGTTTTATCGATTAAATGTCAAACAATTTTCAAATTTAAAATTTTCGGTTGAATCGTTCTGGGCTCCAATTTCAGATAGTTTCGTAAAGTTTGCTTTTTGCTTAGATAGGAAAATTTTACCAATTCGCTCAATTAAATGATTGTCTTGGTAGTGCAGCAAACAAAGGGTTGATTCGAATATGTATGAAATGACAGCGATTAAATAAAAGATATCCATTCTTTTAGTATATATTATTATTTATAACGTTTTAACGTCTCAGCATCCAGAAATGCACTGTTAGATAAAATTGCAGCAAATACTAGAGTTGCAATTCTCTCTATTATTTGTTTTAATGGAATATAAGAACACCGTAGTCCAACGTCATGCGGTCGTGTCTTGAATACCACCCTCCTACTTTTTTCGCTCCCATGCACTTTTCGTGTTTCTTATGAGTCCTGTAACAACTGTGTAACTTTTCAGATCGATCGGTGGAACCTGATTTGCGCCCGATTTTTAAAGTTTCCATACGATTTTATATGGGAAAATCCACTTTTTCAAAACTTATCCTCTAGAAATTTTCCAGTTGGCTCCTAAAAATATAACAATACATTATATCTGTAGGAAATTTTCCTGGGGATAATTCTTCTGAAGACTGTAAGGCGCTACAAAATTTGTAGAAAAAGTTATTCATCTTAAACTGATCGAATGTCTGACGATCGGCTCAACATTGAATTTTTCCAGCAACACTGCTGCAGCATGCTGCTGTTGCAAACTCAACAACGTGATGAGAATCAGTTTCGCGTAGAATTAAGCTTGAAAGCGTGATTTTTTGCTCATAGTATCTACGGAGAAAATGCTTAGAATATCAATCCCTATATTTTGATAGTATTCGTTGTATGATTTATACCCCTAAAAGTGAGAAATCAGCTTTCTTAACACCCCTACGTAGTGAAAAACATTTTCGTGTGGGATTAAGCTTGAAGGTCTGATATTTTGCTCACGTTATCTTCATTATAATAATGCCTAGTAATAAAAAAACCTATCGCTTTGCTAGTATCAAACATGCTAGTGTTGTATTCATTATTCTCACTAAACTCAAAAAACAATAGTGGCGTACTAGTTGTGTCTATCGATTATGATATATGTAGCAAGTAGGGTTTTAACATGTGCTTCCACTTGGTCTCAGTAGACAGGTTACTACACTGATCGCGCGGTGTACGTTGAATATTTTAAAACTCAGCTTTGAAAATTGGTTCAATTGATGGGTTAACACCGATGCTTACCTAATTTTTTTCTTGCATCTCATAGCATTTTTTCTCAGCTTTCCAATGCTGGTCTCAGATCGAAGATCGGTAGTTGCAAACATGGTCAAAATTGCAATTGCAATTATGCAATTTAATTATATCAAATTTGAAAGACCTAGTGGCCTAGTTTCAGCAAGAATTGCTCAGCAAATAATTCTGTTGATCGGGATCTTTTGTTATTTTGTTGTGTCACACGATGTGGGTGTTCAGAAAGTTTACTTCCCTCTTTTAGGGTGTGTAATCAATTTACATTTAAACTTGATAGTTGATATTTTAAGCAAGCTCTCCGATAATGAAGATAACGTGAGGAAAATATCATACCTTCAAGCTTAATCCCACACGAAAATGTTTTTCACTACGTAGGGGTGTTTAGAAAGCTGATTTCTCACTTTTAAGGCTATACTCACACAACGAATACTATCAAAATATAGGGATTGATATTCTAAGCATTTTCTCCGAAGATACTATGAGCAAAAATCACGCTTTCAAGCTTAATTCTACGCGAAACTGTTTCTCATTACGTTGTTGAGTTTGCAACAGCAGCATGCTGCAGCAGTGTTGCTGGAAAAATTCAATGTTGAGCCGTTCGTCAGACATTCTATTATTTTAAGGTGAATAACTTTTTCTACTAATTTTGTAGCGCCTACATTTCCTACAAATATCATGTATTGGTATATTTTTAGGAGCCAACTGGAAATTTCTAGAGGATAAGTTTTGAAAAAGTGGATTTTCCCATATAAAATCGTATGGAAACTTTAAAAATCGGGCGCAAATCAGGGGTTCCTCCGATCGATCTGAAAAGTTACACAGTTGTTACAGTACCCATAAGGAACACGAAAAGTGCATGGGAGCTAGTATTTATTCTTTGTCCCACCCTAATATACAGCGATCTACAGTTACAAGTACCGAGTTTTCAATCGCCGCCTAAGTCTTTAATGAGGGAAGAACGTGGGGAACAGACGCGTACTGCAAATGACTTCATCTTTCACCGGGGTTTTACACCCGATCTTCACAACCCAAGTAACAAAATTGTTTATATCAATGTTTTTTAGTGGTTGATATAACCAGAACTAGTATTATATAAGGCACGCGACGAATTTTCGCATAAAATTTAATATAGCAATTTCTTATGGTTGCGGATCAATATTCAGATGAATCTGGTAGCACTGGATAGATTATATAATTAGAAGTCACATGTTAACAAACAGTGTTGAGTAAACATGAAGATGTCGAAACAGGAGAGTAATCGATCAGCCGTCGTCGTTTTGTTACGTACGGAGCATGCGAAATAGAAATTATTTGGTTGGTAACAGTATTAGACCGAATAGATAAATAAGGCTTGGACAAGTACGCACCTATAGACCGTTCCGATTATTATAAATACACTTACGATCAACCGTCATTTCAAATAACGTGCAGTATTCAACCAAACGTTGGCTGCGTCCTGTTGTTTACATCCAAAAGAAACAGATGCTGTCATTTTTTCTAACATTTGATGCGAAATTTTGAATATGCGTGGCCTTTCTCCCGAGCAAAGAAAGCGAATTGTGCACAAATCAACAGTCGTCGCCAATAGAGGCGATTTTTTTGAATGAAATAATTTACCATATTCATATGTTACCAAAAAAAATAATCCAATCAGAAGAACATAAAGAACTAAAAAATCATGAAGCCTGCTCCGCTGTATTACCTTCACTATATCAGCATGTTTGTATACCTGGTACAACTCGTGATTCATGCGTCTGCACCACACTCCATCTTCCAGTTTACCGCCATGTATCGATCGCAGAACTTTACGCTCAAAAACTCCGAGCACTCGTCGATCAGCTTCCCTCAGCGTCCATGATTCATGTCCGTAAAGGGCCACCGGGAGTATCAGCGTCCTATACAGCGCTAGTTTTGTGCGAGTTTGCAATCTACGGGACCTTAGCTGGTTACGTAGTCCGTAGAAGGCCCTGTTCGCAGCTGCAACTCGTCGTTTTACTTCACGGCTCATATCGTTGTCACATGTCACAAGTGTACCAAGATAAACGAATTCGTCAACCACTTCAAATCGTTCCCCATCTATCTCCACCTCAGCACCAACACCACGGGGACTTCCACGCTCTCTGCCAGCTACCATGTACTTCGTTTTGGCAGAGTTAATGACTAGTCCCAATCTCGCTGCTTCTCTCTTAAAAGGTACGAAGGCCTCCTCCATGGCCTTACGGTTGATACCAATGATATCGATGGTGTCCGCAAAAGAAGCCTGTGAGATTTCGTGATGATCGTACCGTTTCTTTCCACGTTTGCTCTTCGTACTGCACCCTCAAGAGCGATGTTAAACAGTAAGTTGGAGATGCGCTGCGTCCCTGCTTCAGTCCAGCCAACGTTACGAATGTGGCTGATGTTTCGCCAGCTATCCACATGCACGATTTTGATCCCTCCAGCGTCATACGACACAGCTTAGTTAGTTTCGTAGGGAAACCGTGTTCCAGCTTGATCTGCCACAGCTCGTTTCTTTCCACTGAGTCGTATGCCGCCCTGAAGTCCACAAACAGATGGTGAGTCGGTAAGTTGTACTCCCGGAACTTAACGAGGATCTCTCGCAGGGTGAAGATTTGGTCCGTCGTGGAACGCCCCTGCCAAAAACCAGCCTGGTATTCAAAGAATTCCGTTAACGGTCTAAATCTGAAAAACAGGATACGGGAGCGCACTTTATATGCGGAGATGAGCAACGTTATGCTTCGATAGTTGCCACAATCCAATCGATGGTCCTTTTTATAGATAGGGCATATGAGGCCTTGACCAACCAGCCGTTCGGCATTTGTTCATCCGCCCAGATCCTTAGTATTATCTGGTGGATCGCATAGTACAGCCGCTCGCTTCCCGCTTTTAGAAGTTCGGCCGGGATACCGTCCTTCCCAGCGGCCTTGCCATTTTTCAGCTCACTAATCGCCTTTTTCACCTCCTCCTGTGTTGGTGGCTCCACAGCTTGTTCGTCACTCATAATTGTAATCCTGTTCCTGCTCTGCTAATCCAGCTCCTCACCGTTCAATAGCGCCTGAAAATGCTCTTTCCACCTGGCTGCAACTGTCGTTTTATCAGTAAGCAGGTTGCCGTCCTTGTCATTACACATGACCGGTACAGAGAAATTCCAGCTTGTGACTCTGTTGACAGTTCTATAGAATCTCCGCCAGTCGTTTTGAGCATTGCTGTCCTCTGCGATGGCGAGCACCTCATCCTCGTACTCGCGCTTCTTCCGACGGTGGATTCTATTTTCGGCAGCTCTTGCCACCCTGTATCTCTCTCTGTTCTGACGCGTAGCCGCAGTGAGGCCGCGGCTCCTGGCACGGTTCTGCTCATCTGTCGCTCTCTGGCACTCGGCATCGAACCAACCATTAGGCTGTCTTCCACGCGTCGTACCTATCACCTCTCTCACAGCCGTTTCGATGGTGCCGTGGATGCTGCTCCACAGCCCATTTATATCTTCCACTCCTTCCTCCTGCTGTTCTGCGATCCGTTGATCCAGCTCGCTGGCGTATTCGTTGAAACGCGTCGTCCTCTCTGTGCGAGATTTCAGCACGTTCGACAACCGTGCGCTGATCTTACAAACGACGAGATAATGGTCAGAGCCAATGTTTGGTCCTCGAAAAGACCTAACATCAGTAACATGTGAAAAGTGCCGACCGTCAATCAGTACATGATCGATCTGGGAGCAGGCTCCTCCATTTGGATGCCTCCAGGTGTGCTTCAGAATATTCAAACGTGGAAAACAGGAGCTACATATGGCCATTCCTCTGGCCGCGGCAAAGTTTATCAGCCTCAGGCCATTTTCGTTGGTTAACGAGCGGAGGCTATGCCTTCCAACGACCGGTCGGAAGAATTCCTCCCTCCCAGCCTGTGCGTTTGCATCTCCGCTGACGACTTTTACGTCGTGTTTTGGATTTTCGTCATAGATTCGCTCAAGCTTGTCATAAAACCCATCTATGACTTCATCGGATTTGTCGTTAGTCGGTGCGTAGGTGTTAATTAAACGGTAGTTGAAGAATTTGCCCTTAATCCTCAATACGCATATACGGTCATCTACGGGCCTCCACCGGATGACTCTTGTTTTCTGATTTCCCATGGGGATACAGCCGCGTACGACTCCCTTCCCAGTCAGCATACGACCATAGTTTCCACCGGGGGTTGGTTACCCGATCTTCGCTAAGGTTACTCGTATTCCGGTCGGCACCACGTGGAGGTTGGGATAGGAGTTGCTGGACAGAGGTGAATGGCCGCATTAGGGTCTCAAGCTACATGTCACAAAATATTCATCGCAAATATGACTGGTGTAAACATCCTTAACATTTCGTTTACAGCGAAAACTTGTCATGCACCCACGGTGCTCCCACAGACCGTTATTATAAAAAAAATGCACCAAAGAATCTGAGTACACCATTCGATTCGTTATGACGTCCAGAATCTATGGTCAAAATTTCAAAATCATCGTACGGTACATTTTTGAGTAAGGCGACATCCATAAATTACGTAACGCAAAAAACCCGATTTTTGGACCCCCACCCCCCCATATGTAACGAAACGTAACGTCAAAACCTACCCCTCCATAAAAATTACGTAACGTTGCAGAAGGATTTCCTTGATGAAAATGCTCGTTTTTGGGGAATCCCTTCAGAGATTTCTCGTTACGTAACGATTAACTCACCTCTCCCCCTTCCCTGTGTAACAAATCTTAACGCTCAAGGATACCCCCCTCCCCCGTATGAGCGTTACGTTATTTATGGATGCCGCCTAATGCCCTTTTGAAAGTTGTAAAGTACAAAACCGTGATTAAAAAACAACGAAAAATTTGTTGAAAAGCACGTTTTTTAACCACCATTTTATGAAATAACTTCAAAAATAGTTTCTACGCATTCCAAGTATTATATTTCAAGACATTAGCAATTGGTGAAAAGATTTATTTGAAAATCCCACAGTGCACAGTGGTCTAAATTCGAAAAATTGTGATCGCTTTAGATTTGACCGTGAAAAATTGATTTTATGTACTCAATGTCTTCAGCAAAATTGTTTCATGGAACAAGGCCTTACTTTTGGCGTTTTTGGTTTTTCAATCAATCCACCTAACAGTTAGATAAAAAAATATTTTTTCTAATTTTCAATACACCAGATTGCTTCCTCCAGCAAAATTGTGGAAAAGTTTAAAAGAAAAACAATTGATGATTACTGCAATCTGAATACTGCAATCCTATCTGTACGTTGGACTCGACTAAATAAAATTTTTTGTGGAACACCCCTTCTCAAAATCAGTTTTTCGTCTATAATTTTGTCTATACTGGTCAGAACAATATATTTTACAAAGTATTGAGGGAAGCTTACTTGAATGAATAAAATCTTTGAACATTTTGCATTGTTTTGACCATTGCAGACAAAATTATAGACTGAAAATTGATTTTAAGAAGGGGTGTTCCACAAAAAACTCTATTTTGTCGAGTCCAACGTACAGATAGGACATCGCAGTATTCAGCATTTGTTTTTCTTTTAAACTTTTCCACAACTTTGCTGAAGTAAGCAATCTGGTATATTGAAAATTAGAAAAAAAAATTTTTTTTCTAACTGTTAGGTGGATTGACCGAAAAACCAAAAACGCCAAAAGTAAGACCTTGTTCCATGAAACAATTTTGCTGAAGACATTGAGAACATAAAATAAATTTTTCACGGTCAAATCTAAAGCGGTCACAATTTTTCGAATTTAGACCACTGTGCACTGTGGGATTTTCAACTAAATCTTTTCACCAATTGCTAAAGTCTTGAAATATAATATTTGGAATGCTAAGAAATTATTTTTGAAGTTATTTCATATAATGGTGGTCAAAAAACGTGCTTTTCAACAAATTTTTCGTTGTTTTTTAATCACGGTTTTGTACTTTACAACCTTCAAAAGGGCATTACACAAAAATGTACCGTACGATGATTTTGAAATTTTGACCATAGATTCTGGACGTCATAACGAATCGAATGGTGTACTCAGATTCTTTGGTGCATTTTTTTTATAATAACGGTCTGTGGGAGCACCATGGCACCCAAATGCATGCAAAACTTTGATTAAATAAATATTGTTACTTGATTAAGGCTACTCGCACCACAGCTAGCACCACTGGAGAGGAGTAATTGACCGCAGGTTGGGTCTATAATCTAAATTTTTCAAGCCATCTTGAGAAGGTCACCATAAATAATTATAGCGTTATGTATCTAAAAGCTTTTTCCTCTCTTGTTTGTTTCAGTTGGGGTTTCAAATTTTGCTTTTTTTTACTCTTCTCAAGAGCAAAACTACCACTTATGATTATGGTAAAAATTTCACATTATACAAAAAAACAACTTTATGTAACGTGTAAGTCAAATTGAAAAAAAAAAATGCACTTTAAAACATTGTTGACACGAACTTCTTATTTAAACATTGTTTTGTCATGTGTTATTCATCAAACAAAATGAAATGTACGTTCATGCGTTCAATTTTAAGTGATAGACAGCAACAGTGAATGTCGAAGCAGTTAGCAAAAGGCATCAAGAAAACTGTTGTTTATTACATGCATTAAAACAACACAATATTTTCCAAAACTCAACCCGTTAATACAGTATGGCACACAAGCAAATTGTAGCTTGCTAACAATTCGCAATATGCTCTAATTTCGTTATTTAATTTACGAAAAATTCGCCGACAACCGCGTGATAGATTGTGAGTGCCTTCTCACGTCTTGCTTCTGCGTTTTCATTAATTTGCGTTCGTGCGGTTAATAAAGCACCCAGTCTGTGCGAGAAGAATCTACTCAGCAGAGCGCGTCCAAAACTTCCAAGACCACCCATCGAATAAATTTGCCACCCGCATCTTCCGAGAACACTTCCTCATTTGACTTTAGTCGTTGTTCCCTAATTGAACATTAATTCTCACTTTTTGCCGGCTTACCGCTCGCCTTCCGCTCCTGCCGACTGCTGTATCCAGATTCTAACACTGTTTGTCTGCTTATGTGCTTTCTTTTAATTTCAGGCATCTTCCCACCGCGACACCGACTTCCAGCAGCAGAAATTGCCCCGCCACAGACACCCGCCTTACTCGGTGCCGCCGCTAGTGCCCTCGGACTGGTGCTGGTGGTGGGACTCATTGCCAGCGCGATGTACGTTCGTGCCCGCAAGCAGATCCGCCAGGATTCACTACAGTGAGTAATGATTGTGACTGCGTTACGCGCTGCCAGTTTCCGCTGCACAATGGGCTACAGATAGTGTTCCTATGGGCACAAAAATTGTTGAAGGAAAAAAGCGTGTGAATTGATTGTATATGTCCCAATTGTTGAAAAACCCAATGACTGGACAGTTTTGTTTCCCATATGTTTGAGCAACAATCACACTTCGAAGAGTTCTATTAGCTGACTACTTTCCCACTGTTCGTTAAGACGGCGTAAAGTATGTATGTGTGCATGGTGTGGAACATTTATAACCTTTCTGTTACAAAAAGAAAAACGGCAGCCCTACGTTACTTTGCAGCAAGTGTCGTCCTTGCGAAGTAAGCAACAATTTATCTCCTGTCTCGTCGGTCCTTAGGTTTTCACTTTCTCATGTCTTGTGTTGTTCCCTCGTGTTCGGGATGGGACACGGAACAATTGAAAGTGATTGTCTGATAAATGACTGTACGTAGGTTCTGCAGAAAGAAATCGTGATTTAATTTTGCGGCTGGCTTATTTCTCAGGAGAATGCACCGTAGTGCTCGGCTCAGTTGCTTGAATCTACACGTAGACGTAGAACATTAAGTCGGCATGACGGCTTCTGCTGTCCTGACAACCATCTGGTACATATAATTTGGCTTTGATGGTTCACTAATTTGGAATGATGCGTCAACAATGCATTTACACATGTTTTTTAGCTTTGGGCAGAAATAAAGGAAAGTAAAAAGGATATATTACATCCTAATAAGGTATAGAAAAAAATATCATAAACACAAAAGCTCAATTCAAGTTAAACGAATTATAGGCAGGGTTGCAAATTATCACTGTCAGTGATAGATTCTCAGTTGAAACTGAATACTACGCATATCAGTATCAACACGAACGAGCTGACAGTGATAATTGCTTGCAGCGCCAATCAGTTGACAGCGGTAATGCTGACTAGCAGCATAACTGTGATTTCGCACATGCTATGTTGCTCTAGCGATGTTTATGCGGTGTAGGATGAAGGTGCCTACCTACTCCATTGACTTCATGTAATAGATTTGCTCAGATAAAATAATTTCGATATTAACTAAGATATATCATTTATATGACTGACATGATTATGGACTGATAGTTGACTTGGGTGACACTCAATATCAGATTGAAGTGAGTGAGAGTGAAACTGCTGTTGGATCACTTTCATTTTTCTGGGTCGAAATTTCGCAACACTGAGGTATGTGCATACAGGGTGAAAAATGTAGCCTTAGTTTTGTCAAACGTTTTAGTTCGGCAGATTTCACCAATGAAATAAATAAAAATAAACAGTTCCTAAAAGCTGTGAAACAGATTTATACACAGCAAAATCGAACGTGATCCTAGGATGACGAAAAAAACATAGTTTGAGAGCATTTGTAAATGAATTTCTATGCATTGAAACACGTTTCTAGTACCGCGCTACCTAAAATGATTCCTTTCCCAAGCGCTCGAGACTTTACATCTTTATGACTTTTAGAAGACATTGACTTTTGAACGGTAAAGAAAAATCCAAATAAGCAGCCAATGCTTGAAAAAAATTAATTGGCATAATTAGTCAAATAA
Source organism: Wyeomyia smithii (assembly GCF_029784165.1). Lineage (NCBI taxonomy): Eukaryota > Metazoa > Arthropoda > Insecta > Diptera > Culicidae > Wyeomyia > Wyeomyia smithii. The sequence goes on along the minus strand of NC_073695.1, from coordinate 109,053,027 downwards.
ATCGGTGGATGTCGGCATAGAGAAATCGCCAGCTTATTGCGATTATGATTAAATCGCACGCTAACGGTCGGCAACATAAAACGATCACCAAGGCAAAAACGGAAAGCAACGCCCTGTTTTATATAAAAGTTCACCAAATCAATCAATTCAATATCAGTTTTTGCTCAGAATTTGAACAGTGTGGTTGAAGCTTTGAACAGGAGATCCGAAATGTTAAAGGTATATCTATTTATTAAATAGAGTTAATCCCGTTTGTGTAAAAGTCCGATTACCAGATTATCATTCTGATTGCCTGTTTGGCTGTCGTTGCTTCTGCTCAGTTCAACGGAGGAGATCATGAAGACTACCACACCTATCCCAAGTACAAGTACGAATACGGTGTCAAGGATTACCACACATAGGACCTGAAAAGCCAATGGGAACATCGCGACGGTGACCACGTGAAAGGACAGTACACGCTGGATGGATCCGATGGCACACATCGGATTGTTGACTATAGCTCGGACCATAAAACTGGATTCCAGCCTCATGTCCAGCGAAAGGGATATGCTCACCACCCCCACCACGGTGAAAGTTACGCCAACATCCAGCAATACTACTAAGTTTAACCACAGACGATTGTGTTTCTCCGTATTCAAAGAAATTAGACAAGTTTTTAATTGCAGCTAGGTAGAACTATAGCAAAATTGATCGCACTTCTTTTTATTCACTCAATTGTTTTTATTAGTTATTAGCAGAGGTGAAGGTCTTTAAAGTCGGCGGGTCTATTGCTGTCGTTTTTAACATGTCCAAGTAATGAAAGTAACACAAGCTTGTTGTCATGGAAAAACTCCCCTATTTTGTATTGAATTCTCAAAATAGTTTTGAGAAATAGTGATGCCACCATAAGTGCCTTGAATGACACGTGTTATGTTCCACCAGATAGAACTATGAGTAAAGAGTGTTTTATATAAGCACTATATTCGTTACTCTACGATACAATGGCTGCAAACCTTGCGTGCCAAACAAAATCAGGTCGTGCTTGCGAGTACTTGAGCTTTTACACGTGACTGGTGAAAATGGATTTTCAAATGGTTTTTTGTTTATTTTTTATGCATGAAGGGCATTGGGTAGAAGTGCCACTGCGACATGAATGGTTGTCTTTGTAACAGGCCCCGAATGCTGTACACAAATTACAGGACGCTACGAACTCATTGATAAACTTTAGTTTGTTGCAAGTTTGTGCTCCAGTTCGTTATTACATCATTGATGAAATCAGTAACTATTTTTGGACTAGGTTTGGAGTTCCGAAGAAATTGAACCTCTAGGAAGCAACAGCCCCGCAAAAGTAGAGCAAATGTGCTCTATTAGCTCTTAGGGTCAGCGTTGTAAAAACGTCAAGTTTCCATTAAGGAGTCCCGTGTTGAAACGGAGTTCACTACGAATTGAACTAAGTAACCTTCTGTTAACCACAAAGTTAGAGTAGCTGTTTAGCTTGTTTGCAACCCTGCGTACTTAATTCGCCTTTAATGGCGGATTTTGAGGTATCCAGAAACAGTTTAGATTCAATGAATTACTGAGCAGGGGCTTGTCTTCTCAGGCTGGCAACATGTTTATTTCCCTCGATTTCGCAGTGATCGAGTACCCAAAGTAACAAACTTAGTTAAGACGCTTTGATACCCTTAGCATTGCACTGATCTCCCAGACATATTTGGCAGACCTTAATGTCACTAATACAGCCTGACTGAGAAGAATCCGATTTGCGCATGTCTATAGTTGCGTTTTAGATATCTTGGCACAGGCGTATATTGCGTATATCTCCGCTTGAAAAACGGTTGGCTACTTACCAAGAGAGATAATGGCTCTTCTACCTGACCCATTGACCACAGTCTGGAACCCGATATTTGTGCCATTCGTGTAGGAACGCTGCCCGATGGAAGACCTACCCCTCCATTGCTCCACATTGAGCGATCTGTGTCAATCACTCTTCATGAAACGTCCATGTCGGGCTTCGCTTACATCCAGTCAAAAACTGTTGTTGGTTTGAGATTACCTAGGGTGCTAAGGTGGCCCGTTCGGTCAACTTCGAGTATTGTTATATTACTTCGCATCCTTAGCTCACCTATACTGTCTTCTTTACAAGAAGATGTTACGACACCAAGTAGAGCATAGCTTCCATGGCTGCACAAGGCAGTTACAGAAAGATCAGACATTGAACATTGCCTGAGTCTTTCAATTTACTTTTGGCCACCATACAGGTGCTGCATAGTATATACTTGGCCGTCCTATGGTGATATAGAACCAGAACGCTAATTGTGTTTTTAGAGTTCAGGTCTTGCCGAACAGTGTACTGTAAGCCCAGAGCACTGAAATTACCTTCTTGGTAGCGTAGTCTAGTAAAGCACTACAGTACAGGTTTATATACAGAATGGTTCCAAGGTATTTGGTTTCATTATTGAAGCTCAGTCTTACTCCATTCAATAACGGAGGAGTGATTCCACGCGTCTTTCGCTTGTGAAAGAGTACTAACTCTACTGTTGCGGCGACAGGCCGATTATCGTCCCAGTGCTGAATCCAGAATAGGTTCGCATATTACTCGGTGCTATCCTCCAGTCGCCTCTAAAACCTATTACGCGCACATCCTCGTGGACAACATACAATCAACTAGTGCGGGGTCTACTCCGATATCAACGGTCTCTATCGGGATTCCTGATAAATATAGTTTTTGCAGATCGTTACCCCGGCATTCTAACTACAGGTCAAGCCTACTGAAGCCTGCCGTGATTTATCCGCTTGACTATATCCGCCGATTTGTGTGCCTGGTACACTTCATGGTACACCTCTGCACAAAACACCAAAACACCAAACACCAGAGGCCAATTGGAAGGCCTCTGAGAATTGACCGAAAAAATCTACGCCTAAAAACACCAAGAGCTCGCCGTGCTAGTTTTGTATGGGTTAGCAGGATGCGAGACATCGACTGGTTACCGACCGCCTCTTTATTTCATGGTTAACCTAATTGTCAAGCGTCACTACTTTAAATGATTCCCCATTTATCACCACCGCAGCATCAACATCCGACGGGCTCCGGCTCAGCCACCGTATACTTCGTTTTGGCAGAGTTTATGATTAGCGCAATTCTCGCAGCTCCTCTCTTGAGAGGTCCAAAGGTCTCTTCCACTGCTCTATGTTTATTACTAATGACGTCGATATGGTCCGCCAAACTTAGAAGCACGTGAGACTTCGCCATGATGGTGCCGCTTTTCTGCAGTTCTATCCCACCGTATAACACCTTCCAATGCGATGTTGAACAATAAGTTTGACAGCTTTAAACCATCTAACGTCACGAAAGCATCCGATATCTCACCGACTACCATGACGAGTGATGTGGAATCGTCAAGGATGAGTCTAATTGGTTTCCAACAGACAACCATGTTGCCACACACATTTATAAAAAAAATCGTCTTATTATACTCGTCACGTCAGCTGTCCTTACGAACTAGTTCCACTGGCGGAGTAATTTACCCCAGCAGCAAGAGTGTTGCGGGCGGCCGAGCTCCACCGAAGATTTCGCTTCGACCTCCTTCGACGGCTCACCTTAGCAGAGGAAAATGCGTTTGACCGTGGAACGTACGCTATACTTCCGAGCGTCGACATTGAGTGTTTGGGCGCGTCCACCTTTCACATCGCAATGTCGCGCATTATACGTTGCTCTGAAGACTATGAATGGATGGTGAGTCTGCAAGTTGAATTCTCGAAATTTACCGATAATTTGTCCCAAGCTGAAGAGTTGATTCATAGTGAAGCGTCTCTCTCGAATACCACATTGGTATTCACCAACGAAGTTTTCTGCAACGGCCTCAGTCTGTGGAAAAGGACACTGAAGAGAATTTTGTACACGGTATAGAGAAGAATTGTGCTTCCATAGTTCCTACAGCTAGGTGGTGGCCTGTTTTAGATCGGACATATGAGATTCTCCAACCTGTCGGAGGGCAATCATCCCACACTTTCAGCACACTTTCACACTTTGAAAAGCTTCGCGGGAATGGCATCCTTCCCAGCTACCTTGCAGTTCTTCAGCTCTTTGAACGCATTCTTCACCTCGTCCATGGTTGGTGGATCCACAGCTTCCCATCCTTCTCAATATCAATCCTACTTCTTTCGACGCCTCTGTCTTTCTCGCCGTTCAACAGCACACTTAAATGTTTCGGTTCCTGCTTTCGGTAAACTTGTTGTACAAGCTCCTCGCATCGTGCCTGGAGAAGGAGCTATCCATCTCCACAATAATAGCTCCCAATGCGGACGTTTCTTCCGGCTACGGAGTCTCTTTTCAGCGATTCTAACTTCTTGATATCCCTATACCCTGTCTGAAAAGAGTATAATGTCTATATTTGTTGCCGATCCTAAGGGCAGTTTGTCGGGCTCTCCTCTTGTCCGCTAGACGAACTGAGGATTGTTGATAAAACCAAAGATCCTCCGTTTAGCGATCAGCTGTCGAGGTTAAAGTCGATCCTTAGTCCTGTAGTCTGTTCGATCTCCTTGTCTCCTGCATGTTGGATGCCATATGTTGGACGCCATTGTGTTAGCTCCATTGGTTCCGGCTGAATGAGGCTGGAAATTTCGCTACTCGCAGCAAAGTTTAAAAAATCTTTAGCCCTCGGACCAAAATGTGCATCTAGTTATCGACAATATGATAGGACTGCACTGCCGCTCATAGCAAGTCCGTCCCATTTGCGTTTTGGTGCTGACGAGAAAACAGCAATTGAAAATCGTAACGCTTTGGGTGAAATTTGGCACTCAAATGCTTTTATAATCAAGACCATCAACAGAATTTAGTACTGCAATGACAATCTAACACTTTTACATAATAAAACTTGTATAAACACCAAAATTTGACTAAAATTTGTTGAAAATCATAAGCTGGGACTCACATGCGATTACTTTTACGGTACGTAGCCAGAATGATAGCAAGTCAGTCCCATAGCCGGCTACGACCGGTGATGAAAAACAAACTACTGCAAATCAATGGCGGTGCTATAGCTTGCGTTTGGAATGAATCCACCGCTGGTCAATTCATAAATGACCTTCTCTCGTGCCTTATTAAACAAGTTTTTTGTGAGAAGCATAACATAATGTACCAACTGCGCCGCTCAGAATAAAATTAGATTTTGTTTTTACATTTGATACTACTGATAAATTCGAAATCAATGTAGGTAACTTATTCTAAATTTTCCTGAGAGCGGTCACACGTTCGTGTCGGCGGACAGCTTCGACGTAGCAGTGGAAGCAAATATGAAGGAACAAATATAGCTTAGAAAATGTTTGCTCCGTTGAAAAAACAGCTAAGTAGCGTACCGAAGTATTTGATATGACTAACAAATTCTTCAAAACAAAATTCACGACATTAATGTTACAGTTCTGGCCCACGCCTTTACATAAAATACGGATAAAATACGAAAAGTAGTATTTACTCAAGAATGCTTTAACTAACAATACAGTGACACACCTGAAGCGTTGATTGTCAACAACCAACAGCTGAAAGAAGCTACTGGTGGAAACTTTGTCTTGAAGAAAACATTGTACTATCAGCTAGAGCCACACGATGTAGAACGTGTAAAATTCAATCAAACCTCCTATCGAATATCACTTGGTACATCCAATTCTAAACCTGAAGACCATAAGTTGTGGTAAATATCACATTTTTCATAATCATTATTGGCTGTGGGGTTAAATTGCGAAGATTTTTGCAATGGGACCGACTTGCGATCACTTTTGCTATGGGACAAACCGACTTGCTATTTTTTTCATAGTTCCTCAGAACGAAGTATTCAAAAATATTTGTTCTATCGAAAGTAGACATCAAAAGGAATTGATTCCATAAATAAACTCAAAATTGACAAAAATGCAATTGGGACGGACTTGCCATGAGCGGCAGTGCATACCTTGTCGTTTTTCAAAACAGTTGCGTAGAACCATGCAATGTTTATTGGGCTATATAGAGGAACTGCTCCATTATTCATCTCATCCCATATATTCATCTCATAAAACATGAAAACACAATTGAAAACAGGAAAAAACACATATTTGCTTCTTAAACTATTCCACTAACTATTCCATGTAATGGATTCTTCTTAGTTCACTTTAGATTCCTCATAAAGTATAACCCTCAAAAACTCACCTCAAAGCACTAAACGGGACTCGTTCAGCAGCCAACCAAAGTTTTTTTTCATCACTAGCGGACCACTTTTCATTTGAATCACTAAACAAAATCACTCACTACACTAAGAATGCTTCAATCTTTGAAATGTTCACCTAAAATTTCCTAAAACAAGTTTGAATTAGCAGAAATATAAGAGATGAATTACTACAATTCCTAAATTTCAACTGTATGTATTTTCATCTGTTTTCACTGCGTTGAAGAAAATCAAGACTTGCCAAATCAGTTCCTGTTAATACGAAAAAATCATACTGAAAATGTTGAATTAATCCGACATAATTGGCATAAATTTTCAGCACTGTAGTGGTTACCTAGGATACCAATTTTGCACGTAAAAAACTGCAGCGGATATCCAGGTAACCTACTACGGCGGGCTGCGGCCACGTTCATTCATGATTAACAGTGTGATGAATATGGGGGCGTCGTGGGATGAATAATTGAGCAGTGATTCAAGTTTTGAGATGGATATGGAAGCGTTGCGAAAAATGGTTTGTTTTACAAAATTCAAGATAAATCTAGCTAAGTTTACTAAATATACAATGCTAAACGATTCCATGAGAGCACGTAAGCGTATTTTGGATATAAGTCTAACTTATTTTTATTGTTTTAATTACGAGAAAAAGGTGAATTGTGGTAAATTATACCACTAACAAGACCTGCATATGAATGAAACCATTACCATTCGATTCCCTGAGCCTTTAACATGTGATAAGTTAACTTTTAAACCATACCATTTCTAGGGCCGGGAACCAAATGGAACCATCTCTATTGAGTCTCCCGCTAATCTATTCGCAGATTTTGTTCATTTTTGCACAAAAAAATCAACGCCAATCATAGCTACGAGTACGACAGAGTAAACCATAAAACACGCAAATATAGGGGGCGAAATAGACCCTTTCCCGTGCCCTGCACAAGATGAAACCATCACCAATCGATTTATTGACCAATTTTACATAAGAAATGCTATATTTGAGGTTGCCAGCTCAGCGGCATTAATTTAGTGAGAAATTGGGTCCGTTATTTTCACCTTGAGTATGAGGGCATCTCTCTGCTCCTCGCCTTCTTGCTCTTTGGCGGACGTTTTGTCATCGATCCGTCTTGGCGCTTTCTCCCTTCCTGGCACCCCTTTCCTGCTACGGTAACCCATGGGTTTCCCGCAGTCGCCGCTTCTGTTGACGTTCCTGCCTTTGAGCCTGTTGGTGTACTAGCTTGCTCCACCAACTGCTTCTTCTCATTGTCGATGGCTGCTTCCCCGGGGACTATCTCGTTCGCTTACTGACCTGCCTCGTGGAGCCGATCGCGACGAATGAGGGCATGAGGGCATCGGTCTAATCAAATTATCGGTCTTATTAGACCTTATTAAATTCAATTGCCCTCTTGCTCCTCGCCTCCTTTCCGGAGGCTTCAATTCGAGCCACGATTTCGGCGTACTGCTTCAGATCCCTGGCGACCATCGACCGTTACATCCAGTGTGGAAACTAACGTGTTACCCTTATCACCGCCGGGGCCTGTCAACCTATTTCTACGGGGACCGCTGGGTGCCACCTCGCGCGAATTGATTTGGTAGTCCCTCTACACCCGTTACTTGTTTGTTTTTGGTATTCATTTCTCGTTTATTGGTTCCAGTCGCTATTTTCGCCCATACTGGAGTAATCGCCTATGAAGTCTCATGGTGGTCTATGCCAAAGCTAAGAGGTCATAGTTAGGGTAGGTCGCCGACCTCGGCTATCCCCACACGGCGTCCCGTGGTGGTATACAGCTCTTCCGGTAGGTTTGAGTTGAGAAACAATCGGACAGATAGTGGCCCTCCATCTTAAAGATTTCCGGAATCCTGGCCATCATGATTTGGAGCTTGGACCACCTTGCGATTCATTTTTTTGGCACATCTGATGATACGGAATTTGAGTTGTTGAGTTGTGGTGGCTTTCCAAGCATTCTCGTACTGGGACAGTATGTCTCAATTTGCCACGCCACGCCACGTTTAAGGGATTTTCTTTTTTACGTTGTTACTTATCATTATACTTACGTAATGTGTCGATTTCAGCATTTCTCTGGAATTTCATGAACCTTTCAAGTTTTCATGAACCTTTCAAGTTTCAATTTCATGAACCTTTCAAGTTTTCACTCGGCGGCGTTTATTTCGATCCTTCGGTTCGCTTTCAAAAGAACTGAGCAATCATATTATAAATTGTGACCCTCTGTCAAGAAGTTCCTCGCCACCTCCGATTTCAAATGCTATTGAAGCGTCCGAAAGATGCGTTCCTAGAGGAAGCTCTGTTCCGCGATCTTCATCGTAAACAAACGAAAACATACTAAGCACGAAGAACACAGACAAAGGGGGAAAACAAAATCACACGCAGCTGTTTGTCTCTGTCTAGGGCGTGTTGTGAAAAACGTGACCAAAGTTTAGTCCCACCACATACATTCTTTTCTCGTTGATCAAAAAATATTTATTTCGTAATATATCCATTTGTAAATTTTGGCGAGGTATCTCTTCACCGTTTGGCCGGTTGTCCAGAGATGCCCAAAACTGCTCTCAATCTTCCATTTCAGCGTCTTCAAGTTTCGACGCTCTTGTCTTTCTCCAAAATGGAGATGATATTATAAATATCAACCTTTAGCACCCATAATTTAGGAATGTTTTTGCAGCAGCAGCAAAATTTCACATTCTATAGTATTAAGCGGCTGTAGAAGAAAAACATCTTTGTGCAACCCCCCTGCAATTTGGCGTCAGCATTGCCAGGTTAATTTCATTCGTATCAGGAAAATCTTCACTTTTTCGAATAAAATTCTTGATGTACGTAACGTTTGAGATAACAAAATTGCAAAATTAACAAAATTCAATAACCTTTTTGCGAGACAGAGAAAATTAAATTTAAATAAATCTGAAAAAAAATCTGGGAGTTTGGACATCAAATTGAGCATGTAACATGCACGAAAATCTGGATAGTCCAGAAAAATCTGGATACCTGACAACGCTTGTCAACACGAGATCTAAATGTTAAAAAATAGATATAAAATCTGAGAAACATACTACGACCGATATTTTATACGTCTATTTCATTGTTGTGTATTTTTGATCCTCACTGTGTTTTCTTTCAACTGATATGGAAAACATGCCTGAAAAGTAGAATATTATTTACATAACGAAACACACAATGATGGCTCACTTTTGGCATTCAAGATGGCGTAAGATCACATGAAAAAAGAAGTCTTTTCGTACAAGTGTCATAATTTTTAAGTGAAGTGAAGTTCAAACATTGTTTTTTTTTTTTTTTTTTTCATTTAACCGAATATGAGATTTGAAATAAATAATAAGGATGTTTTTGGTGGAGTTTTCATATTTATATTTTCGTTTTTGGATTCTCGGATATTGTAATTTTCAGAATACATGACATGACATGCAATTCTCTGTACATCATTTCAATTTTAGTAGTACAGTGGTTTGAATACAAACTTCAAGTGGTAGCACTAGACTTTCACCTGCAAACAAGCACATAGCAGTAGACGTACCTTTACTTTTCTCCTTTATTCAGCGAAATTAACACAAGTCTCATTACTAAATTTTGTCGGTTCTCCCTTTCCGCCACCGGACGTCGCCTGGGAATACACAACCATCCGACGAACAGCACCAGCTTCACAACTGCTGCTTATGGCAGCCATCAGAATGTTTTCATCCGTCTGGATCCCCTGGGGCGACCACCTAGTGCTAACAGTGGCTCCTACGCCACGATTGCCAGCCTCAACAAATACCCCATCAGCGAGTCGAAAAAGTCATGTAAGTATTTATTTATATGTGGCCTCTCGTTTGGCTACTGTTTGACTGTCTCATTCTGCCACTTGTTGCACACTAACTACATCTCACAAACGGTTAGTGTTGAATGTGTTTTTCTTTGGACGCACAAGCTACATTCATTTCAATTTTTTTTTTGTATATGTAATAATATGAAGCAGAATTCATTTCTCAAAGAACTCAAACCGTCTGCTAGTTTATATTGTTTTACAGGTTAAGAAACCCACTTACACAAATAAAACCTATTCATTGATGGAATATAATTAGAACAAAGTAACTCGCTTTAGAAATCGTAGGAGAATGAATTCAGAATCTATTTTTAATGTTTTATCTTTACCTTCCTTTTATCTAAAATCACTCATCCCCCCCCCCCCCTCTTCATTTTTACAAGCATTCATTCTTATTCCAGTAAACACGTTCGGCATGCATGCTTTGAGAATATCAGCGTTGGGCAGATATTTCTATTCTCCCCTCATCATACACAACACCATCATCATCACCATCATTATCTCCATCATTCCCATCCAACTTGATCCACGGAGGGATAATGATTGTATCCCATTTCGTTTGCCCTGATGTTCCAAACGCGTTGTTTGTTTTGCTGTCCACTGCACAGAGTGTCATTGTTGATACCCTTGTTTACCTTGTTTATTTTCAGGGTTTCGAAGTACACCGTCCCCGTCGCCGTATGCCACGGCCCTTCTGCCACTGAACCATGGCCACAGCAACGGAGGTCTTGCCGCGACGGAATCCGTTTATGCCAAGCCTGAATCGGTCTGTCCGTCCCGGGTGTCCTATTACGCTTCGTCGCAACTGACGCAGGTGAGTCCGGTTCGTGGCTGGTGTTCGTTCCGCGGATTTTTACCTCGTTATGTACACATCTCCACGTCCCTCGCTTGGTGCAATGCAATCTATCGTAGGAGCACAACCGACCCATCGCATCGGTATTGATACGGTTGTTTAAAAATTGGGAACTTGCCATTTGTTAGCGGTGGGTGCAGCTGACGCACCTATTTACGATGACAGCGAACATGTATCCTTGGAGGTACTGATGTTCTATCGTCGACGCCTGGGTACAGGCTCGATTTTCGGCTTGGTAAAGCTTCTTTTTAAGCAACATGCCAATTAGCTGTTGGTAGTTTAGTTATGATTTATATCTCGTTACCTACACCAAACTAAATTGAGTAAATTATTTAATTGAATGAACTTTTCAATAATCATAGACATTCTGGAATATGTGTCTGAGAAATTGAAGCGTACATTTGGACTAACAATAAAATTGAAGTAACTAGATAGTTTTTTTAAAGACAAAAAATGATGCTAACATTTTGCTTGCTCTCGATAACAATTCGGAACAGGAAGCTCGAATGGCTTATTGTGGGCGGAACATCAAAGATGAGAATGATTGTTGAGTTTCTCATCGTGAAAGCTCTGTTTAATTCGCTTTTCTTGCACATAATTCTATCATATCTTGAAATAATTCAGCGTGTGAAGTGTTTTGATTACAGTAAAATAACCAGTTGTTCGATTTATTCTTACAAGATTTTGGATAATGCTGTAAAAAATTGTGCGGATATTTCTTCAAATAAATTGGCGACATTAATTTCTAACGTCCTGTGTCCAGCGAGCGGACAATAAGCGGTTATTAAACCAAATCTATGAATTATTTATTTCGATACATTGATACCATAGTACATAGTGTAAACCCGAAAAAAATAACTTTAAAAACCTTAAAATTTACCGTAATTGTCCATAGTTATACCATAATTTAACTATGTTTTTCATTTTAAATACGGGTCGTTCCATACCAAGTGACCACATAAAGCACAAACTTGGACACGACCATCACCGATTTTGCTCAAAGTTGGGATAATTATTCATCTACTGTCACTTTGGAAAAATCCCAAATTTGGTGTCGATTGGAATACCCCCCGCTCTGTGGGGCCCCCCTGTTTATTGCAAAGTCACGCATTTTTCGTTCAAAATCTCTTTTTCCTTTTTCTTACAATTCATAGACGTAAGATGTCCGAAAAATACTGATAAATGATTTTTGAAGAAAATAAACCAAGGAATCCGGAAAAAATATAAGTTTTGACCGGAAGTGTTGCCAGATAATTTTTTTTTTGAAAACTAAATTTACATTTTTCGGCCAATGCAGCCATTTTAATTTTAATATTGATAAATTCATCGTGTTCCTTGGAAAATTTCACATAAGAAACAACTATCATCCCGAGGTAATATGAGCCAATCTCGAGATATAACATTTTTACGAAAAAGGTTGTAAACTTCGTAATTAATTTTTTTTACAATTTATAGACGTAAGACACCCGAAAAATAGTGATAGATGATTTTTGAAGGAAATAAACCTAGAAATCCAGAAAAAATATTATTTTTGACCGGAAGTGTTGCCAGATAGATTATTTTTGTATTTTCAAACTAAATTTGTACTTTTCGGCAAATACAGCCATTTTTATTTTGAATTTGATAATTTTATCGTGTTCCTTGGGAAATTTTACATAAGAAACAACTATTATCTCGAGGTAATATTAGCCAATCTCGAGATATAGCATTTTTACGAAAATAGTTCTGAATTTCGTAATTAATTTTTCGTAAAAATGTTATATCTCAAGATTGGCTCATATTACCACGGGGTGGTAAGAGCTTCTTACGTAAAATTTTCCGAGAAATACGATAGAATCATCAAATTTGAAAGAAAATTAACTGCAATGGCCGAAAAATGCAAATTTAGTTTGAAAATACAAAAATAATCTATCTGGCAACACTTCCGGTCAAAAACACTATTTTTTCTGGATTCCTTGGTTTATTTTCTTCAAAATTCACGTATCACTATTTTTCGGGTGTCTTACGTCTATAAATTATAAAATAAAATAATTACGAAGTTTACAACTTTTTTCGTAAAAATGTTATATCTCGAGATTGGCTCATATTACCTCAGGATGATAGTTGTTTCTAATGTGAAGTTTTCCAAGGAATACGATGATATTATCAAATTTCAAATCAAAACGGCTGCGTTGGCCGAAAAATGTAAATTTAGTTTTCAAATACAAAAATAACTTATCTGGCAACACTTCCGGTCAAAACTTATATTTTTTCTGGATTTCTTGGTTTATTTTCTTCAAAAATCATCTATCAGTATTTTTCGGACATCTTACTTCTATGAATTGTAAGAAAAAGAATAAAAAGAGATTTTGAACAAAAAATGCGTGACTTTGCAATAAACAGGGGGGGGGGGGGGGGTTCACAGAGCGTGGGGTATTCCAATCGATACCAAAATTGGGATTTTTCCAAAAAGACAGTAGATGAAAAATCCCCCCAACTTTGAGCAAAATCTGTGATGGTCGTGTCCAAGTGGTATATACACTTTTTACGGAATGACCCATTAGGGTGGGACAAAAAATAAATGTTAGCTCCCATGCACTTTTCGTGTTCCTTATGGGTCCCATAACAACTGTGTAACTTTTCAGATCGATCGGTGAAACGCCCGATTTTTAAAGTTTTCATACCTTTTTTATATTGGAAAATACACTTTTTCAATACTTATTCTCTAGAGATGTCAAGTTGGCTCTTAAAAAATATCAATACATGAAATTTGTAGGAAATTTTCCTGGGAAAAACTCTTCTGAAGACCGTAAGGCGCTATGATGCTTGTAGAAACAGCTATTCACCCCAAACTGATTGAATGTCTGACGGACGGCTCACCATTAAAATTTTCCAGAAACACTTCTACAGTATGCTGCTATTGCAAACTTGCTTAAGTATAAGAAATAATTTTGCGTGGAATTAATTTTCAAAGCGTGATTTTTGCTCATAGTATCTTCGGGGAAGCCTCCGAGATAAATTTAAGCGATATCATTTCTCATCAAATTGTTTGATTTTGCAACAGCAGCATGCTGCAGCAGTATTGCTAGTAACACTCAATGGTGAGCCGTTCGTCAGATATTCAATCAGTCTGGGGTGAATATCTTTTTTCACAAGCAAGATAACGCCTTGCGGTCTTCAGAAGAGTTCTTCCCAGGAAAATTTCCTATTAATATCATGTATTGATATATTTTAAGGAGCCAACTGGACATCTCTATAGAAAAAGTTTTGAAAAAGTGATTTTTCTCATATGAAATCGTATGGAAGCTTTAAAAATCGGGCGCAAATCGGGTGTTTCACCGATCGATCTGAAAAGTTACACAGTTGTTATAGGACCCATAAGAAACACGAAAAGTGCATGGGAGCGAAAAAATAACACTATCGCTTTTTTCCCATATAACCGTGTCCCAGTCTAATGACCCATACATCAATTTTACATTAAATATCATTGTCCAGAACAATAAAAAACATCGCTTTTGCCATTTTTACCATGAAAAAGGGGGGTCGTTATGTATCTTAACAGCATTTTTTCAAGCATTTTTCCCATACATTTAGAAGTCACTGACAATGTTTTTCATGGTAAAATTATTGTCGGTGGTAGATTCAACAAGACTTGTCAACGGTCACCATTTTCATTTGATCTCGCTTCCTTAGCGTGCGTCACAGTCGGCTTTTGCTCGTAAATGTAAAACAACCAAACCATCGCCGCTCAGCTCACAGAATGAAAAGGATAGTCAAAAGACACTCGCGTATCAAAGAGATGCACACTGTCAATCGTTTAGCGATGTTATTTCGGCCTATTTCTGTCTACTTCGTTCATTTATGTTGAGAAATATTATTACAAGATCAATGATATAAATAATTTCCAGAATACATGCACTCAACGTGCGTAATTCTCATTTCTAGAAAAAATGTCAAAATACGTTTTAGGAAAATAACGTCGCGATGGCTATATTCATTTGACATGTTTGTTTAAGAATGTATTCAGACAGCGAGCCTTGGTAGCGTCAGAGGAAGAAGAAGACGATTATCGCAGTGAAAATTGGTTCTACCGTGACCATTTCGAAGCCTGGATTCAACAACATAAAACGTTGTTAAAACATGGTAATGACAATAATCGTTTACAAGCTTACAGTAACAATACCGTGTTTTTTATGGTTACAATAAAAAACATTGTCCGTTTACTGTTCTCACCGCAAAATACATCGTAAATTTGTTCGGGTATTTATAATAAGGTTTTAGTTTTATTGTCCTCAGGTAGTTGGGTGCCCATCGACCATAGAGTTGCAATGACGAGCGCGAATTCGTACTATTTCGATCATTTAATGGTAAACGAAGATCAATTGGCTCCCACTTAAACTATTTTTTTTCTGTAAAGCATGTGGTTGATATATTCTCGATCCCTTGGCCTTTTTTACTAACAGGTGCCAAATTGGGCGTTGAGTTGCATTCTAGAGAGGCATTATTTTGACTGTCGATATTTTTTAAATAATAGAAACAATACTTCGTTACCGGGGACCGGATTCCGGACTTCTATCAAAAGGAATGGTGCATTGGGTACATTGTACCAAATAAAGCGTGCCATTAGGTAAAGGCCCATTAACGACCGTCTATGCTAATTGAGGATCGAGGGCAGATTCTCCAAATACAGCCCTATCAACGCGTACGCACCAACAAACGACAAAACCAATAACGTCCAGGAGGAGTTCTATAAGCTCTTTGGAAAAACTTATTGGGAGTGCCCATAACACGACATAAAGATCCTTATATGAACGCACAAGTCAGACAAGAGAAATTCTTTTGCCTAGTTATTGATCGGGAAAGTCATCACTTTACCACTAAAGACCAGGAGAGTCTCTAGTACCTATTTTGCACGTCTGAACATTTGGAAAAGCATCTGCTGATCGACGGCTGGCCTTTTTCAGACGTCATCGAACCGGGCAGTGATGTCTGGATGACTGCCTTTTATCGGATAGGTGGAAGCGATAGAGATTGGTCTTACTGCCGAAGGCTGGGAAACCACCAGGAGACCCATCGGCATATGAGCATGAAGTACACGGAGGGTGCAAACGGTCTGACAAGAAACCAATTTAGATTCCAGAATGGTAGGTCCACGCTAGATGCTAACCTGTCCATCAAAATGGCGGAGGTAGCACACAAATGCAAGAGTAGAGGCATTCGCTATTGCGCAATCGTCAAGCTCGTGTTGAAGAATGCGTTCAAAACAGCGCCAACTGGGACTCCTTAGGCGGCATCCACTAATTACTTAACGCTCATAAGGAAGGAAGTGGGGTATCCCTGAGCGTTACGATTTGTTACATAGGGGAGGGGGGATTGTTTAAGATCAGCGTTACGTAAAAAAAAATCCCTGGAGAGACTTTCCAAAAACGAGCATTTTTATTAAGCAAATTCTTCTACAGCGTTACGTAGTTTTTATGGGGGGTTATGTATCGTTACATATGGGAGGATGGGGGTCCAGAAATTGGGGTATTTTGTGTCACGTAATTGATGGATTTGGCCTTAGCGCTTGCGATCAGGATCATCCATGTACCGGTGTCGCTGTACAAAATTCTGGAAAAGTGCTTCCAGAATTGAGTACTAGCTTACAGTACGAAGGAGGGTTAGAAATGCGTCCCAGTCACCGCAGGAGTTCCGCAACGTTCTATGCTGGACTCGGTGTTGTGGAATGCCATGTATGACGTGAGTTGAAACTCAAGTTTCCTTTACGAGTTGTGATCGTTGGCTTTGCAGATGACATAATGCTATAGGAATACTGCGAGTCGATCGAGGAGGTTAAGTTGACGGCCGCGCACTGTATACGCAAGGTCGAAAACTAGATACGGTGGATGAAACTGGAGCTAACGCAATATTAGACAAAAGTCACGACTCATATCAAGAGGCGGAGGACAGAGTACCGTTACTTTAAGCGATCTTCCAAGCTCTGGGGGGTTATGGTCGAGGACAAGCTCACATTTGGGAGCCGCGTCGACTATGCCTTTAGGAGGGTTTCATTGGCTATCGCAGCACTATCTCGTATGATGTCCAAAAGCACAGCAAAAACTTTTTGCCTTGTGGTTCCGTCAATACTTAGGTAGCAGTGGATCAGTGTACACCAGAACTGTAGGTACTAAACAATTACCGTGATAAACTGGAAAGTATCTACAGGCTCATGTGCCTGAGGGTGACGTGTGTGTACCGTACAGTGTCACACGATACAATTTGTGTCTTACCCGGCATGATGCCTATCAGAATGTACCAGAAGATCACCCTCGATGTCCCGAAGGCTGTAGGAATGGTCTAGGTCCGCGAAGGTTAGATGCACACACCGACTTATTTCGGAGGTACTACTCCGGACAACCTATTCCGGAAGAAGTGGGACGACCCGGAAATCTGGAACGCGGTTTGTGCAGTCGGCTTTCAGATTGTGCTGAAGCTGCAACGTGTGTGGCGGGTCAATCACCAACACGTCAGAGGTAGTAAATTGTCAGTCTCCAGGTAATTAACTAGGAGATTAGTAGGTCGTTTGGCGCTGAGTGGCTAGAAGTAACGGAGGAAAGAGTAGGTCCTACACTAACAAGTTACAAGCAGCAAACGGTGTGATGCATCAGATGCGAGAGGCATACCGGAAAGCTTTAGACACGACATGTGCAATGACAGGAAAGGGATCCTGATTACCCATGAGTCGCAGATGCCGGGCGTTGGAGAAACTACTTCGAAGTTGTGTTGAACGTTGAGGACGGTAGGAGAGACGTCAAGAGAAATAGGAGAATAATTGGAGAGAATGGAAAAGCTGCGGATCCACCAACCTTGTAAGGGCAGAAGAAGCAAGCGGCTACACATTACATACACATTAAAAATGTTTTGTAACAATTGAAATATAAGATATTGTTTCGTGAATCAATTTTTATTGATGCAGTGTAAAATGAGAATAATTACGACCTATTAAATAAATGGGAGTGAACTCCTTTTTGTGCTATACGACGACTTTGAGACGTTTTTCAAAAAAATCACACGCGGTACGCACCTGGTCCATCAGCATTTCGTTCCACATTTTGAAAATAAGCTGTGTAAATTGGTCCATAATGCTCCAAATGTTCGCTCTGCTTGGCCAGCATATGCGACTATACATATAAGTTTAGTAGATTAAGGTGGGCCGATACGCTGAATAATCCGTAGACGGAACGTAGAGGTCCCGAAGTGTCGAGGCCACAATCTTCTCCGGAACATTTTCACGGATTTTCATGTTTTTTCTCAATAAATACCAGATCGTCGATTTAGCGGTATTTAATTTTTTTTGCAAAAACAGCTGTTGTTAGGTTAATAGTATATCTGAAAGATATTTTGTGTTTGAAATGGTGCTTCTTTATAGAAAATAAAAATTAGGGTGGCTCCATTTTTATCAATAATAGCAAAACTAACTTTTTTGCTGATAAAGATAAGGTTCTTTTTAGTTCAGAGGAGTTGTAGATCCATTTATTCTAAACAACTTTGTTAAAAAAAGCTAGTCTCTATCTTACATATTTTTCACGGTATGATGAATTTAATATAGCAAGTTAGGGTGTCGCTGAAAAATCTAGTTTATTCGATGTAACTTTTTTATTTTTGATTCTATTAAAACTTGGTCTTCTAACAGTTTTTGAGGTGCATATTTTCTCTGAATACTGGAAAGCGCTATCTCATTCACAAGAAAAGCTATTAGGTTTTTCGCTTTCAAAATACGCTCTTTTCAAATGTTTGTATCTACTTAAATAGCAAACACAAACTAAAACTATTGATTGCGTTTGAAAGGTCGTACTTTTCTGTATATAATATCTAAAATGTGGAGGGTGGATATTTTTCTATCTCAAATAAATCCAATTTGAACTTTGCGGTTTTGGTTGGATTGCTCGATACATGTCACATGCATGCTACAATTTTTTAATTTTTTTTTTTTTGTATTTGATCGGTCTATATCACTAAACCCAAACGTAAGATCATACAAAACAAGGTTTTTTTAAACAGTTTGAAAGCCTTTTTCATAAAAAACAGGCATCAGTATATCTTTATATATATATATATATATATATATATATATATATATATATATATATATATATATATATATATATATATATATATATATATATATATATATATATATATATATATATATATTTGTTCAAGGGATTTTAGCCGAGGCGGTCATTCGTCCCTAATATCTTATATTCTGATGATGATGATGATGGTCCCGCCACATACCCCTACAAAGGTTTGAGCTGGACGATTTATCTATAGATAATTAATGTGATCACATTTTAATCAGTTATACAAAACAAAACAAAAAAACGAACTGATTTTACCTCCAGATATAAACTTCTTCAAAAACTGTATACTTGATTCATAGAGCACACAAAACTAGTACAGGGTTTTCATGACCTTCAGCCAGACCAACCACAACTATTTCATGATTTTCTCCAAGCATTCAAATAACAATTTTAATTTGCTAAAAGAAATCATTTATATCTGAAAACCGCGCGCGAGGCTCAAGCTTTTGTAGTCTCTTTCTATTATTTTTAAAGCTACAACAACAATAATGAAAAGAAAAAAAATCCATCATCATCACCGTGACGAACACAGTAGTTTTGTTGTTATAAATTCAGAAAAGTCCAATTTAAAATAAACATATAAATAAAATTTTACAACACAATCAGATCCGTTCGTATAAAACTTCGTCATTTACAAGCTTCAATAAAACAATCAATATATGAATAGAAACCAAAACAAATAGTTCATCCAAAATAAATCCGTTTGTTAAAACTTCGTCATTTAAGATCCGTTTGTTCAAACTTCGTCAGGTAAACTCTACATCATTTTGTAAAACTTAGTATCGTTCTATACAATAGAAACTTTCACGTGTGAAATACATTGTCTCTTGAACTCCGCAAGTGTTGGTGCACGTTTAACATGTCTTGGCATCGAATTGAAAAAAATTATACCTTTATAAAACAAGGAATTTTGTGAAGCTCTCGTTAGAAAGAAAGGTGTTCTTATTTCATCCGCGGTTCTAGTGTTATATCTATGAAAATCTCTTCCTCTTTCAATTCGATCACTCAAATATTGAGGTAGCAAACCATTAATTATTTTAAAAATGAACACCATAGACAAATAAACAACTCGCTGCTTCACAGATAGCCATTGCAAAGCGTCCAACATGGAAACAGAGGAAGTTAATCTATCACAATTTAAAATCAAACGCATTATTCTATTCTGCAAACGCTGTAACCTCAATAGTTGTGTATTATTGGCTAAGTATAAAAAAGTAGGGCAAAAATCCAAATGTGGAGAGATGATTGACTTGTATAGCTGTATTTTACTACTAATCGTTAATTCGTTTTTCAGACGGCATAGAATTCCATACTTTTTGGCAATTTTCTTGATGACATTGTCAATGTGAGCGTTGAACTTTAGATTGTCATCAATAATCACGCCAAGATATTTAATCTCCCGAACGCGACCAATTGCCTCATCATCAATCAAAACAGAGACATCATCATTTACAACGGTGCGCGAGAAAATCATAAATTTAGTTTTATCAATATTCAATTTCAATTGCTTATACTTCAACCATCTGCTTAGAGAACGTAAATCTGCGTTCAAGTGTGAAACGGCTTCTTCAACGTTCTTAGCTGCAATGAATAATATGGTGTCATCGGCAAAAAGATTAATATCACAAAAACGTAAAACTCGTCGCATGTCATTTATATACATAATGAACGAAAGGGGCCCTAATACACTTCCCTGTGGAACTCCAAGATCATTCTCCACGGGACTAGAAACAGAATCATTAAAAACAGTCCGTTGAGTTCTGTCAGACAAGTAGCTTTCAAACCATCTGAATGCAGTACTCGAAATTCCAAAGCGCTTGATTGTGTTCAACAATAAGGGCCTAGAAATTGTCTCAAAAGCGCGTTTTAGATCCAAAAAAACAGCAAATATTGTGTCTCTATTTTCTAAGTTATCTTTCCATTTTGCTAGTACTAAGTTTAACGCGGTTTCACATGAGTGGCCTTC
This sequence comes from Wyeomyia smithii, assembly GCF_029784165.1. Taxonomy (NCBI): domain Eukaryota; kingdom Metazoa; phylum Arthropoda; class Insecta; order Diptera; family Culicidae; genus Wyeomyia; species Wyeomyia smithii. The sequence continues at coordinate 109,032,109 of NC_073695.1, read as the reverse complement.
CCGGTAGCCTGATTGTTCCGGAATTAGCAACGAGTTACTATTTAAATATTCTAGAAGCTGGCCTTTAACAACTAGTTCTAATATATTTTCTAATGTGTGTAACATGTTGATGGGACGAAACTCTTCGGCTTTAATCGTTCCAGCAACCTTTTGAATCGGAACAACCAACGATTCTTTCCACACCAAAGGCACGTGCCCTGTTTGCAACGATTCATTAATGAGGTCCAGCAAAGTGTGACCAATGACATTGAAGCAATCTTGAATAACTCTAGCATTTACATTATCTACTCCAGCCGTTTTACCTAATGAAAAACAAATTTTTCTCAGTTCATCTAACGTGATTGGGTGAAAACCATCAAATGTACAACTACTGTTAATCGGCTGTTTTATTTCGTCGGGTTCCTCGACCAATTCAATGGATTGATTGATCAATGAAACACTATTGACAAAATAATCATTAAATCTAGATGCAATAATTTGTTCTGAATGTTCTAATGTGCCTTCAAAAGTTATGGACCGCGGTTTACAATTACTAGGTTTCAACAAAGATTTCAAAATTTTCCATAACTCTTTGCTGTTATTTTATATTCTACATGTGTTTTAGCAGTAGATGTTTTGCATTATATGCAAGCTTTAACTCTGCTACGTTTACCAAAAATGATTTTTTAAACACGAAACAACCCAGGATATGAGCAGAATCATCTCGGAAAATAAAAAACTTCACCCTACTTTTATCGACAGCATTTAAGTAACATCGAAAATGGCTTCCTACATAAAGGAGCGATCGTGACGTTGACGATCCTGAAAAATACAAATTTAGGATGTCACCCTCGCACGCCTACATTCGCTTCATACAACTCTTGGTGAAAGTAAGCTATCGTTTAACTATGGCTAAATCATTGTGGTAAGTAGCGACAACCTAGTTTCTGAAGCACGAGAAATCGCCATTCGGAATGCGTTGAAAGCGAATTAGTGAACTTCTGTATGATGGTGAGAATATGGTGAGATTTGTCAATATATATTAATTAGTATCACAGGTCAAGCCTCAATGAAGAAATATTTAAGAGTTTCTACGTAATCCTAACGTTAATCAAAAATAAAATGGGAGTATGAAACATATACTGAGAAAATCGAACATACGCTATGATGAGGAACATATTTTTTTCTGAGCCTCTGTGAAACTATTAAAAAACACCTTTTTTGTTATGATCTTACGATTTAGTGATATAGACCGATCAAATACAAAAAAAAAAATAGTAGCATGCATGTGACATATATCGAGAAATTCAACCAAAACCGCAAAGTTCAAATTGGATTTATTTGAGATAGAAAAATATCCACCCTCCAGATTTTAGATATTATATACAGAAAAGTACGACCTTTCAAACGCAATCAATAGTTTTAGTTTGTGTTTGCTATTTAAGTAGATACAAACATTTGGAAAGGGCGTATTTTGAAAGCGAAAAACCTAATAACTTTACTTGTGAATGAGATAGCGCTTTCCAGTATTCAGAGAAAATATGCACCTCAAAAAGACCTAAAAACTATTAGAAGACCAAGTTTTCATAAAATCAAAAATAAAAAACTTGCTACAATAAATTCATCATACCGTGAAAACTATGCAAGATAGAGACCAGCTTTTTTCGGCAAAGTTGTTTGGAATAAATGGATCTACAACTCCTCGAACTAAAAAGAACCTTAGCTTTATCAGCAAAAAAGTTAGTTTTGCTATTATTGATAAAAATGGAGCTACCCCAATTTTTATTTTCTATAAAGAAGCGCCTTTTTAAACACAAAATATCTTTCAGATATACTATTAACCTAAGCTGTTTTTGCACAAAAAATTGAATACCGCTAAATCGACGATCTGGACCACTGTGCAGTGGGAGCTTCCCACGCCTAGATTCAGCCCCCCAAACCATCAACGAAGCGGCGCTCCGGAACCGCGGTATATTTATGTGGGACGGAGAGATGTTGGCCAACATTGGCATCTACATCTGATCATTTTGGACATTGTGCGGCTGTTGTAAGACAAAGAGTTTCTCATCAGAAATCACGAAATACAGACCTGCGTGCCGCAAATGATTTTATTACAAACTATTTTATCGTGCGCGGTAAACAAACAACAAATCTCAGCAAGTCGACACCATGGTCTTCGATTGGCCTGTATATGAGGCTAAAGCGGACCAATACCAATAAACAGAATGCACATGGTATGTACCTACACAACGATGAAAAGTTGTATTTGAACTTGTTGAACACCCTGTATAAAAAGGGACATAGGCTCAATTGTAGCAATTATCGAGGCATAACCCTTGTCAACTCCGCATATGCAATTTTCTGTCGCATTCTGTTTTAAAGACTGAGTCCGTTGAACGAAACCTTTTTTGGTAAAGATCAGGCCAGTTTTCAAGCGGGACAATCTACAACGGACCGGATGGTAACTTGAAGACAGATCCTCGTTTTGAGAACATAACTTGTAGACACATTATCTGTTCCTAGTCTTCATGGCAGGAACGCAACGTGTTGTGGCAGATTATGCTTGAACATGGTTTCACAATAAAATTGATTAAGCTGATACGTACGACTCTTGAAGGTTTCACATCAAGCGCAGGACATTGGGCGAAATTTCGGACGCTTTTGTGAATTTGGATGGTCTGAAGCAAGAGGACGGGTTCTCGAACTTGCTCCTTGGCAGGTGTTATACGATGGGCAGGTGTGCAGAGGAATGGTACCATTATTACGAAGCCTGACATGCTTCTAGGCTTTGCGGACAGAGTACGAAACATTACAGAGCTGAGACCCTTACGGTGATTCGAAGAGAAGTAGCGAGAATTGGACTCACCATGAACACTGCCAAGAGGAAATACAGCTATAAGGCAACTTTATTTTTATTTTCGTTACGTTATATCGAGTTAAGTTATATCAGTATTTTCAAACCTTTCTTATGTCCATTTAGAAATATTTTCAGAAGCAAAACAATTTTTTTTTCAATTGATACAAGAGATTACTCAAAGATGCGTGAAAACCTATTTCCCATCACCTATCAGTATTTATAAACCTTTCTTATGCCCATTTAGGACAATTTTCAACAAGCAAAAATTTTTGCTTCAATTGATGCAAGACTGTTGATAGTTACTCAGAGATGCGCGAGAACATATTTTCCATCATCTATCAGTATTTTAAAACCTTTCTTTTGGTCATTTAGAGAAAATTTCAACAAGCAAAAATATTTTTTTCGTTGATGCAAGACTGTGAATTGTCACTGAATAATGCGTAAAAACCTATTTCCCTTCACCTATTAGTATTTTTAAACCACTCTTATGCCGATTTAGGACAATTTTCATATTGGTTTCATTGGTTTCAAAATTTACTACAAACATTTTTTGAAGCATTTCGTGTCCCAAAATAAGCATTAGCATCATTAATTTTCAATTCCAATACATCCTAAAAAGTTACGTTATATCGAGGTTGCCTTATATCGAGATATGACTGTACATGGTGGCTGGTAGAGAGCGTGGTAGTCTTACAGGCGTTGCGCAGTGGTCCAGAAAGGCAAAAAGTGGAACCTAATTCCATAGCGCCTTTCATCTTCATCCTAGCTAAATAATGTCTTCGAAACAATTTTTTGTATGAATGACTCGCATAATCACAAATCGTCAAAATACATGAAAAGTTTACTATACTAAAAATAAAAAAAAATTACTTTTTTGTGTTAAGAGATTGTAAGTATGAGTTGCCTCACACTGCCCAGCTGACTCACCCTTACGTTCTCAGGGTCGTAGCGTGTTCGGGAGGGACTCAGTACTATTGCAATACAGAACCGATCTCAATCAGGCGGATCGGACCAACGAAAGATTAGCGAAAAAGGGATTGGCTCTAATTTTATATTAAAGAGAGAGGTTCATTTTACTTCTTTATTCGGAGTGTAACTTTACATGATGCGGTACCGTTCACGACGCGTTGGGGCCCATTGATGACATGCAGGGAAGGAGGGAGAGAGGTACGTACCTTGACCGTTCAACGGTCAACAAATGTGGGTCGGCGATTCCACGTTTCGCCGATATCTCGCCGTTTTTCTACGGGGGGACGTCCCGGAGTTCACTGTCCCGCCAAACGGGCTCGTTCCCGCGTCTTCCTGGTCGGGATCGCGTAGCGCAGAAAGGATGTTGATGACGGCTTTCGACTGACCATAGGCACGGAACAGTCCCAAGGTTTCTACGTTTGTTGTTCTCCACTGGGATCCAGTCCACTCGGATACAGCCGGTGCTATCGTCCTCCGCTTCTCCTCAACCAGAACTTCTTCCTTGACTAACTTTGCACTAAATATTTAGCGTGCTTCTTCTCTGATGGTTCGAACTCTAGTAGTCTTTTCCAACGTCTGTCACCTCCTATCGACCTTCTCCCAATCCTCGATCTCCCTCTCTCTTCTTCTTCTCTCTCTCTCTTTTCCTTTACCCGGATGCAGCGATCTTGATGACATATTTTCTTGCTTCTTCCGGCACCTGGGTGGCGTTGTGTCAGGGTTGTTTTGGTTAGCGTTTTTTTATCGGTTGGGATATTTTTAGTGCGGACTATTTTGCCGTCTTTTGCCGTTGCGGTTTTTCCGGTTCATTTTGCTTCTCGTATTTTTGTCACCGCCTGTAAGCTGTGGCCGCCTTCTGGGATTCCTGATGGCCTCTTTGGAACCACGTCAAAAGCCCCAACGTCTGGTCTGCACGTTCTGGGGTGGGCTCCAAAGGCCTCTTTTATTCCCAGATTGTCAACCGGCGGGAAATCCACGGGCTTACAAGCAGCTATAATAAATAATTTTTTTTTTCGCAAATTATCGACGCCTAATTATGGAGTAAATTATGTTGTTTATGTTAGTATGTTTAGTATAACTTAAATCTATGTTAAACAAAAATTACAAAATTTGAAAAACAAAATAAATTAACAGCTAACAACAATAATAACGAGCCAACCACAGACAAAACAAATATTTACAACTTACATACTACAAACTAAACAAATCCTTAATTGGGCCGATCGACTTGAAAGCGATCGGTAACAAGATAGAGGAATAGTTTATTCAGAAAATTTTTAGAAGATTCGAAAATATGAAACTTTGTTGAACAAATAAAAATCCTATCTTCATTAGGTACGAAGTTAAGAAGTATATTATATAAAACTTACTAAAAATTTAGTTTTTTGTACTTAACTTTTGTTGCTTGTATTTTACACGAGAGTGTTTTTCGAATGAATTGTTAACACACATTTTTGTCTGAGACCATACATCACAGCAGGTTACAGTAGGTTACAGTAGGTTTTCATATATTAAAAATACTAACTTTTTTGTGTTAAGAGATGATTAAGAGTTAAGGGAATGCGAACTTTTCATATTTTTTGACAATTTGTGATTATGCGGATAAATTATCAATCTCCGGCCAAAAGTACAATTTCTATGAGCAAAATTATTTTCAACTCGCTTTGGAAACGACATATGTCATAAATTTGGACAACTTGTTTCAAGTCCCACGCATCTTATTGCCTAAAAACTCAGAAGTTAAGCAAAGTAAAAGAGCTTTTGACATTTTTTAGAGAGTTTTATCCTCATTGTCGAGTTTACGGCAAATATTTATCATTTTACTAAATTTCATCGAAACATTTATTTAATTGTTACAAAAATCACCGAGTTCGATCAGTTATTGAGAAATGCCAAGATGAATGAAGTAACTCACTATGAAAATAGTGTAGAACAATTTTGTGCAAACACATTTTTCTTTCTGAGCAAATAAAATTTTATCTTTTGCAAAGGATCTCCCCTCCCCCCGCTCACCAGTTTGAGAATTTCCTGGTAAGATATCCATGGCAGGTGGCAACCTTATGGATGTGTGCTGTCGATGAGGGTGCCCGAGTAGCGGGAAGCGACTGGAGAAGAGTAGCCCAAGATGGATTTTTTTAAGGCGTATACTGGATTCGGCATAGGCTATCTATGGTCTGTCTATGGTGTAACAGCTCCTATGTCTCCCTGAAGATTTACAGTTTTTTTTAAACTATACCCAGTTTTATCCAGCTTATTAGTCGTCACCACATGCATTGATGCTCTTTTCAGTATTTTGTGCAGTAATTTGGAATCGAACTCCACATACATTATAAAAATTTCGAGTAACGCCAGACTTTTCATCTAGTGACTATAATTACTATTAGTAAAAAAATTAAATTAACAATGCATTGTCTCTTTCTCCTTTCTGGTTTACATGCAATAATACGGTGCACATGCATATATCATTCATTCTTTATTATCGCGACATTTTTGAACCGAAAGCCAAACAAATTTCTGTGAAAGTGTTCTTCAGTTTTTTATTTTAAATTATCCCAGTTTTTAATATTGGCATCGCTAGTTAGTTTCGTTTTGTATGATGATCGGATAGGTGGATTTCAAGTTACACGAACTTTTTAAAGCAGAAAGTATCCAGAAAACAGCAAAAAAAATTTACAATAAAAATGCTAGAGACAATAATGGCATTTGTTCCTGCAAGAGCTTCCGAAACTTCTAAACTGATTGCAATTTTTTGGTTTTTTCATAGCTTGTGCGATGCGTAATTCATAAATCGTTATTATTCTTATTCCAGGCAATACATGCTTAAATTTCAACAAATACCTTTCGCCTCCGCAGAACCTTCACTACAACCCATATATAAAGTAATCCCCAACAGTTTTATTTCTTATAAATGTAAATACAGAATAAATGCTTTATCTTTACTTCATAAATTTCTTCGAAAATCTACCCACCAATCCGTAAATGCCCAATAACTGACAAATTGGCACCCTACTCAAAAATTCTATATCATCTGAAATATGATTGGATTTAGTCCGAGCCATTCGCTCGAGTAAAGGAGATATCATCGTGCCCCACCCTGGCCGAACCGGTACGAGGAAATAAATTGCGTTTAAACCCCTCTATTTGCTTTGCTTTCTCCCCCTGAGTGAACGTAAAGACCGTTTCTGTACCCACAGCTCGAAGGGCAGCTTGAGTTCCTCTACAGCACACACTGTAGAAGAGGGAAGAAAAAAAGCTGTTTGATCAGGGATGCGGAGCCGTCGTCTGCACGCGCCAGGAACCAACAGCGGAGCCTTGACAGCCTCCATAGCACTAGAAACAATACTACCCATAGCCGAGAAAAGGGTGAGAGCATTTGATCCCAAATAATAAGAGGTTTGAATAACAAACACAGGAAACATTTTTTCAGACACTTTCGATTTCCGAACTGCCACGCAACACAAAACCCCATACCGTGCGAAGGTATTCAATCGGTGGATTGCTCTCTGTGGGCAGGAGCGAACGAAATATGGGATGATATTAGAATTTGGCTTTATGTGTTTCTGGCAGCATATCCACTTCATCCTGGCCAGGGAAGGAAGCGGGCGCCACCCCGGTGGCTATCAACATTCCGTCTTCTTTTGAAGCAATATCACATTGCGCCGAAAATTGTCCTGCTGCTTTCAGTTTAGGCTTCGCTTCCATGGCAGCCTAGCAAAGCACAGGCGGCAGGGCACGAGAAACTTGAGACATGATTTCACCATCAATATTGCGTTAGACAGCTAAGGCTTTCCGCGTTAAGGAATGTTTTGCCTTTGATGCAGAAATCAGTGGATCAATATTTTTTGGCGCCACGCAGGGGCAGCAGGCGTTTTTTGGCAGACTTTAATTTTGCGCAGTGAAATAAGAAAAGAGAGGATGGAACTCTGAAACGTAGAAATGGGCAATAACTACTTGGCCAATCTGATCATTAAGGTCTGAAAACATCAGCTAAATTAAATTCTTGTTGATGGAATTGTACAAAGCAGTATTTCCATTTTTAATTTTATGCATACATTTTTCAATTAAAGCAGTACGTTTTGTTCTTGTACTTGAAAAATGACCTAAAAGTAATAGTTTAATTGGAAGGTTTACTCAAAATTTTGAAGTTTTTAAATTCGCTGCGATTCGATTTGATTTTTATAATGATTTTTACTCAAGCTCAAGCATTAATTATTACATTTCATATAGCAATATTGCATTACAGTCAATACAAGATGTGGAAAAATGTGTTAAGAATATGCATATGCAGCATTAAAAATTATTTCTCCATTCGCAAGAAGTATCGTCACGCATCAGTTGATCCAAATTGCTTCTTTGTGGCACACCAGAGAATGAGGTAAAATTCTGGATCGACTTTCACTGTTGCACAGGTTAGAGTGAAACAAGGTGCATATTCTATTGGAGATTCCAAGGAGGTGTAGCTTAGCAAGACAGAAGTCGTGATTACCAGTGTCGAACGCGGACCTGATGTCTGCTTCAACTTAAGCTGAATCGTCCGCACCGATGCAAAATGATGTTAATTTACACAGAACGTTTGCGATAGAAACCATGCTGGGGGATGCTAACATAACTCCTAAAAGAGCTAAATAACACATCCTGATGATGATTTTGCACCATTTTTATCAGTAGTGTAGTGTCTATTTCCATTACAGTAGGCACTCGATTTTCAAACAAGCTATCAATTGTCTGAGAAAAATGACCACGTTTGGTTTCCGTAGCAATAACATCTACTGGGTACATTGAACATTTCAAATTTACAAAGCACAAAAACGTTTAGGGTTTCGCCGGAGATCACTCTTTTTGCCTCAAGTTTATTTTGTAGAGGAAGCGGTAGATTCACTCGCATCGTTAAATTGTCGCTCTACATACAAGCATCTTTGGGGGCAATACTGTTGCAGCAAATTGGAGCACAGTGGATGCAGAGGGGCTTGTTCAGTGAATCGTTTGAACAGTTCGCTCCAATAGTTTGAGCATGTAACAAAATTCAAGAGATTTTTTAAGCGGAAATTCAGTACCAATTCACAATCAACATGAATATAAAAAAATTAAACTAAAATCTCTCAACCATTCAAACATTGCTTAACAAATTTTCTTGGATCGCAAACCCGCGAATGTTGTAACCATTTTAACCAGTTAGAAAGCGAATTTCTGGACTAACGGCAATAATTTTTTTCCGGTACCCTTTATTATACCTAACATTGCGGGTAATGCGTATCAGACGCGCTATATACAGCACTGCCTGCGACATTAGGTACACTGTAAAAAAAAAAACGATTGTCGTTAGTCAAGGTATTCGGTTTTTAACTCGGCAAAAATGAAATTCATTAAAAAAAATTTGTACATAAGTTAAAAACGCAAATAAATAAATTTCAATTATATCGACATACATATTCTATTCTCTATGCTTATCGATGCAATAGAACCGAAACTGCCGAGTTGACAGAATACGCGTTAATGACCTTTGCTGTTGATCATTTCGAACAACATAATAAATCAGTTCAGTTTGGGCCTTCAGCTCACCAACAAAGCAAAGCAATGCCTCGGTGCTACATTCTGATTCGGAACTCGACCTTCTGTTTATTGTTTATTGTAGACTTCGCAGCCTGTACACTCAACAGTTGGCTGCGAAGTCTGTGTATAATTAACAGAAGTTCGAGTTCCGATTCGGAATGTTTCACCAAGGCTTTGCTTTGCTGTGCTTCTTCACAGCCAACTGTTTAGTGTACAGGACAATTGCGGGGCTAGCGCTACGATCCTTCTGACACTAACAGTCTCTCCCGAGCCAAGACTCGAACCTACGACAACTGGCTTGTTAGGCTGGCATCGTACCTCGAGACCAGCTGGGAGACTCACCAACATGTAGCTTTTTAATTAATAAACGTACCCAACAATCCGGGATCTTAACTCAGATAAAACGTTGCACGAATGCAGGTGATACTGTACGATTATCATGAAGAGGCTGTCTCGCTGAACCAGTACACTGCCGGTACCCGCATAACTGTACCATATTTATTTTTGTCACTTTTGAGTTATCAATCGGTTATTGACTTAATTGTTATCATATTATCTGAAAAAAATCTGAAATTGATACTTTTGTATGGAAAAACATTGAAAGTTGTGTTTGTCCCATATTGAAAGTACCCGCATTACTGACTTACTGCTTACTTACTTTATTTTACTTTTAAGGCGACAGACCGATTATCGATCCAGTGCCGAATCCAGAATACGTCGCCATGTCCCTCGGTCTTGGGCTGCTATCCCCCAATCGCCCCTAACACCTATTTCGCGTGCATTCTCGTCGACAGCACACATCCAACGAGTGCGGGGTCTATCCCGGAGTCGACGACCTCTATCGGGATTCCTGCTAAATATAGCCTTCGCTTGCCGCTCATCCGGCATTCTCGCTACATGCCCAGCCCACTAAAGCCTGTCGTGTTTTATCCGCTTGACTATATCCGCCGATTTGTATGCCTGGTACACTTCATGGTTCATGCGTCTGCGCCAAACACCATTTTCTAGTTTGCCTAGTTACCTTAGCTGGTTACGTAGTCCGTAAAAGGCCCTGTTTGCGGCTGCTATCTGGCTCTTTATCTCTCGGCTAACCTCGTTGTCACATGTCACTAATGTTCCCAGGTAAATGAATTCGTCGACAACTTCAAATGTTTCCCCATCTAGCACCACCGCAGCACCAACCTCCGACGGACTACCACGCACTCTGCCAGCCACCATGTATTTCATTTTGGCAGCGTTTATGACAAGCCCTAATCTCGCAGCCGAGAAGCATGTGCGACTTCGTAATGATGGTGCCGCTTCTCTGCACACCAGCCCTCCGTATAGCACCTTCCAATGCGATGTTGAACAATAAGTTCGACAGCCCGTCACTCTGCTTCAAACCATCTAACGTCACGAACGAGTCCGATATCTCACCGGCTATTTTGACGCTTGATGTAGAACCTTCAAGGGTGGCACGTATCAGCCTAATCAGCTTTGTTGGGAAGCCATGTTCAATCATAATCTGCCATAACTCATTTCTCTTAACTCAATCGTACGCTGCCCTAAAGTCTATGAACAGATGGTGCGTCTGCAAGTTGTATTCTCGAAATTTATCGAGGATTTGTCGCAAGGTAAACATTTGGTCCGTCGTGGAGCGTCCCCCTCGAAAACCGCATCGGTACTCGCCAACAAAGGTCTCCTGCAACGGCCTCAGTCTGTGGAACAGGATGCGGGAGAGAATTTTGTACACGGTATTGAGAAGAGTTATGCCCCGATATTTGCTACAGTCCAGGCGATGGCCTTTTTTGTAGATCGGGCATATAAGACCCTCCAACCAGTCCGAGAGCAATTCTTCATCAGACCACACTCTCAGCATGATTCGATGGATGGCACGATACAGCTGTTCGCTCCCGACTTTGAAGAGTTCGGCGGGAATGCCGTCCTTCCCGGCTGCCTTGCAGTTTCTCAGCTCTTTCACTGCTTTCTTCACCTCGTCCATGAATGGTGGATCCACAGCTTGACCATCATTCTCAATAGCCATCCTGCTCCTTTCGACTCCACTGTTTCCCTCAACAGCACACTGAAGTGTTCCTTCCAACGCCTGGCCACCTCTGTTTTATCGGTTATCAGGTTCCCTTCTCTATCGTTGCACATGACAGGGGTGACACGTTTCGATTCCTGATTCCGTTGACCTTCTTGTAGAAGCTCCTCGCATCGTGCCTGGAGAAGCAACCTTCCGCCTCCGCAAGAATACGCTCCCAATGCTGTCGTTTCTTCCGGCGATGGAGTCTCTTTTCAGCGGCTTTTGCATCTCGATATCTACCCATGCTCTGACGAGTCACAGCCGTGGCCAACATGTGACTCCTGGCGCGGTTCTTCTCCTCCGTCACTCGCTGGCACTCAGCGTCAAACCACTCATTGGGCGCAGCTACCGCAGTTGTACCCAACACTTCTCGCGCTGTAGTGCTGATCGAACTGTGGATGTGCCTCCACTGTTCATTCAGGTTCCTTTCAACTCTTTCCTCAATCCGTTCATCAACCTTCTGCGAGTACTCTGCAGCCACTCCTTCAGTTGATAGCCGCTGGATGTTCAACTGCATCCTCCTCGTTGCCTTGGACTTCAGCACGTTGGACAGCCGGGCGCGGATTTTGGCTACTACGAGATAGTGATCCGAGTCAACGTTCGGTCCTCTGAACGACCTCACGTCTGTAATGTCTGAAAAGTGCCGTCCATCAATCAGAACGTGGTCAATTTGAGAGCAAAGCTCTCCATTCGGGTGCATCCAGGTGTGCTTACGTATGTTCCGGCGTGCAAAATAAGTGCTACAGATAGCCATCCCCCTAGCTGCAGCGAAATTAACAAGCCTCAGGCCATTGTCGTTCGTAGTAGAGTGGAAGCTTTCCCTACCTGTTACGGGGCGGAAGAAGTCTTCCTGCCCGACCTGTGCATTTGCATCTCCGATGACAATCTTTATATCGTGTCCTGGGCACTCATTGTATGTCTTTTCCAGGAGCTAATAGAACTCCTCCTTTTCGTCATCGGGTTTCTCGTTGGTCGGTGCGTACACATTTATTAGGCTGTAAGTGAAGAATTCGCCCTTAATTCTCAACACGCATATACGGTCACTGATCGGCCTCCATCTAATGACACGCTTCATCTGTTTTCCAATCAGCACGAAACCGACTCCTCTTTCTGCTTTTACGCCGCCGCTATAGTATATGTGGTACTTAAATGAAGTGTCCGCAATAGGATCTACTGCTCGGAATTCGCGTTCTCCCGATTTCGGCCACCGCACCTCTTGGATAGCTGCAACCTACACATTCACCTTCCGCAGCTCTCTAGCCAGGATACTTGCACGTGCCGGTTCGAGTAGAGTCCTTACATTCCAAGTACCGAGTTTCCAATAATCGTTGTCCTTTTTCGTTCGCCAAGGTCCATGCCGATTATTCCGTTTCGTATTTATATCTGGATTGTTCGTAGTATTTAATATTCAGTATGCTACCTTACTAGGGCTGCGATACCTAGTCCCGCGACGGGGCTGCCGTCTTTGATATAGCAGGCGAGACACCGCGTTTCATGATTCAGCCGCCCGCTCCGGATCAGACGCTGTTGTACGCCGCCCCTAACATGGGGAAACAGCCGCTGTCCCACTGCATAGTAGTACAAACTGCGAACATATAATCTTGCTCTAGATTAGTGTATATCGGATAATTTTAGGCATATAAAAGTATGTCATTCGAGTTACTAGACTCATAATGTTTTCCTGTAGTACAATCTACGTTGCTGGTGTTACTGTCGGATGCTGGTTGAGTTTATATTTGATGGGACAAAATATGCGAGTACTTTTGAAATGTAGCCGCATATTTTATTATTATTATTTATTTATTTCCATCTGACCCGCAGTGGTCTTAATGAAATGTTGATACACTAACAATAACAAACAAAGAACGAAGTGCAACATTAACAAACAGATTTCCAGCAATACAAACTATCTAACAAGCACATGAAACATTTTTAAACTATCTAATGCACTACATGAGTCGTCTTAACCTATTCTTGAAAACGTCTATGGTTACATTGAAGTCAAAATAGTCAAAAAATCTATTGAATACGTCACACATCGCCCTTATAGGTTCGTTCTGGCCGTAGTTAGTACGTTGGTATTCAAGTCGTAGAAAGTTCCATGATCTCAGGCCTCTCGCAGGCACATAGATGTTGAGTTGAGAAAGAATGGCCGGGGCATCAATTTGTCCAGCGAAAAGTTTCCCCACAAAAACAGCTCTCGATATATTTCTCCTTTATGGTAAAGTGTCCATATCCAGTAAACGGCAGCGATGAATGTATGGAGGAAGCTTACTCGGGTTACTCCATGGTAGAGTACGTAGTGCATAACGGATGAACCGGCTTTGCACTGACTCAATTCTATTTTTCCAAATCTTCGCATTGGGGCACCAAACAACAACAGATGTTTCTAGCACCGACCGCATCAGGGAAAAATATAATGAACGCAGGCAATACGGGTCTGAAAGTTCTTTGGCGATTCGAATTATAAACCCTAGGTTCCTATTCGCTTGTGCAATTATGCTCGTGTAGTGATCTCTAATGGACATTTGAGAATCTAAGAGCACACAAAGATCCTTAACTACAGTGACTCTTTCAAGCGGCTGACCAGAGATTGTGTAACTCCACAGGATTGGTTTTTTTCTACGAGTGAATGAAATCGCAGAGCATTTGGAGATACTATCTGTCAGGCAATTGCGTATGCACCAGTTATAGAAAGTATCAATATACTACTGTAGTTCCTCACAGTCAGCTGTAGATTTTACGACGAGGAAAATCTTCAAATCATCGGCGTAGAATAATTAACATCCTGGCGGAATGACAAAACAAACATCGTTGAAGAACAAGGAAAACAGCAGCGGTCCAAGGTTGCTTCCTTGAGGCACGCTCGACAAATTTACAAAACTGTATGACTCGCTGTTTCCTAGTTTCACAGACAGAGTACGACCAACTAAGTAAGATTGAAGCCAGCCGACCAGATTCGATGTTGCACCCAGCCGCTCAATTTTCGGCAACAAGATGTTGTGATCCACGCGATCGAATGCTGCTTTGAGATCCGTGTAAATAAAGTCTACCTGAGCACCATCTTCCAAATGTTTGATGCAATGAGAACAGAACTGTAGCAGATTCGTTGTTGTAGATCTTCAAGGAAAGAAACCATGTTGGTCTACCGAGATGTACGCATTGATTTCGCGAAGCAGGACGCCTCCTACTAATACTTCAAAAAATTTGGACCCAGCGCATGAAGTTATCCCGCGATAGTTAGCTGTATTTTGTTTATCCCCTCTTTTGAAAACTGGGAACATTGTTGATCTTTTCCAGCGCTCTGGAAACACTCCTTGCGCCAGCGACTGGTTAAATATTAATTTTAATGGAGCACAAGGGGCAGTGGCACCAGGTATCATTGATGACTTTAATTTCTTTATTGCAAACATGATATCATCGTCGAGGAATCGAACATTGCCTAGATTCATTACATAGTTTGGAACGTTTTGAAGAGCATTTTCTACCTGTACAGCGCTAGCAGGGGAAGCGTTGAATGCACTAGAGAAGTGCTTGGCAAACAAGTTGCAGTTGCCATCGCGAGTGTTTGCAACTTCTCCTTCCAAAAACATTTGCGAAGGGAGTCCGCTTTCCTTACGTTTGTCATTCACAAAAGCCCAGAAACCTTTGGGGTTTCTTCTGAGGTTTGACTGTACACGTAGGATGTGCTGTGAATAAAGGATACGGTTATATGCTCTGTAGTTATTACTGGCCTGGGTGAAGTCTCGCTCTCTATCTGCGAAGTGCTTTTGCTCTCAAACGTTTTAGTTTTTTCAACCGCTGATTAGACCAGGGTGGTTTCGGTCTGGGACGAGGAGCTGGAACGTGAAGACTGAACAGCTGAAGTAAAATAGTTGAGAGTCTTTCTACAGCAAGATTAACATCCATTGCATGATTTAGTGCCGTTTCCCAGTTGATTACTTGTAACGAATCCATAAGTGCAATAAAATCTGCTTTGACAAAATTAAATTCTCTATCTTCGGGCGTATCATAAAACTCAACTGGTTGCGGAAATGCTTGAGTCACCAATAGAGGGGGGTGATGCGAATTTTTTTCTAGTAGAGGCTCACAAGCTTCAACAACAGTGTAATCCGGTGCCGATTCCTCATTGACGAATAATAGATCTAACGTTCGATTCCTATCGTTAGTGACAGTGCACATCTGTAACATATTCAGCAGCGACATACCGTCCATTTCGTCTTTTTTTTTCAAGTTATATAACGTAAAACCAATTCCACCAATGTTTTTTTGTTCTCAACTTTAAACTTGTGAAACTGTTCTGGTCATTAGTTTTGGATGTAATTGCTTAAAATAGCTAGAAATCAGAAAATTTACGGATAATATTAAATCGCCGTTTTCTCAACATGTTGTTTTCATTATAAGACAGTTATCCGGGTACCGGCAGTGCAGGAGAGAACAAAGAATTTTCTCGACGAAAGAGCGGTGAGAGGTCGCACAGTCTTTTTGGTTTTTGATTATGTATGAGGACAAGAGAGCCCGAAATAATTCTTCATTACGAGCAGGTATGAATGATATAAGTGTAATAATATTTTGAGAGTAAATTACGTCTCCTAGATGTCGACACTTAAAATAAAGAGATATTGTCTCATTTTTGGTTCTTCAGTTGTGTATCTGTTCTGTGAGATGGGAGACACCGTCACCTCCATCTATTCCTCCGCTTCTTGCTTCAACCTGTCGATCAACTCACAATTGTTCGGAAGGCGATTTTCGTCGAAATCCCTATATGTATTGGTTTACAGCACGTAGTCATCGTTAAGCTTTCGTGTAATTACAGCCTAGCATCGCTAATGGTTCCTACTGTGGGTTGAATACTCCTTCAGTCTTTAGCACAAACTACAGCTACTGCGCGTATTCCTGAATCTCTTTCTGTTGGTCAGATGATCTTCAGGAATGTACTTAGGACCAGAGCCTGACAAAGTCATTTTCATTTGACAGTTATCAGGTTATAGTGACACATTAACCCGTAGCTTTCAATTTAAAAGAATTTGTTTAATTTTTGAGCTCTTTGAGTCACATGAAAACTACTCGAAATCGCTTGATTTGATTTTGACAGCTGTAAGGCTTGAAAAGAAAGGACATGATTTACAATTGAAGGCGGAAATTAACAGCGTCACTATCATCTGACGATTGTCAATTGAAAATGTCAATGAGGCAAGGGGCTTAAATACAGTACTTCACGCATATAGAGTGAAGAAGGAGAAAAGAAAATCATGACGATATGAAACGGAGAACGACTTCATCAGTTTCACAACCCGAATCGGCTACGGGGTGCCAGTGATAAACAGATGATCAGAACTTACATGACGTATTTATTGGATGCCAGTGCCTTTATAATTGTGGCTTGCGGTATTAGAAATCTATCATCAAATGACGTGATGTGGTGCTAATTTTAATTGACACGTTTAAGGAAAGGAAAGAGTCTCTCTTCGTCTAGTTTTTTATCTATCTTTCAAAATAACCGGTATGGAGGTATTTCATTAAATCACGACAAAGAAACTACAGGTGCGACCCTAAAGCTTAAACTGGAAAAAAATAAAAGATTTACTCATTCCTCACTCACGTTTTGGTGCCCCTAGCCATTTCCGATACGCGACAAAAGCTCCCACGCACTCCAGCGCGAACGTTAACCGTGCGCCTCCTTTAACTGCTGAATCGATGGAGTCACCAAGTACATCGTTTCAAGGAACGAGCTCAGGAGGAAAGTTTGGATCTAGAGCTCGATAGTAATATTCTAGCGAAAAACTTTCTTCTACAAAGTTGTTGCATATGATGAGGTGGTTATTTTGATATTATCACTAATTAGAGTGACCAAAATTTTCTATCAAATCAGATGGTAGTTCTTATTTAGTCGCCAAAGTCCATATCGTTTATTAGTACCGTAAAGGCGGCTTACTTTGATAACATTTTGTAGTTTCATTTGAATATATGACTTTTCAAAGGATTTTCCCCGAGTTTCGCATATGTAGAACAAGTACTGAATTAATTAGAATGCATGTACAACTTCAAATACCATCAATTATGTTTCTACTATACTATCGATTTTTGACGTGGGACTACGTCTTTGTTTACTATACTGGAATGCATTCTGTAAAATTGGAAACGAAACTGGCATAGGTTGCGTCAGGTTTCAAACGTTACTAACAGCATAACCACATGATGGATAGCAATAACCAATATGTTGTTGGATAGATAAAATGTATAACAATTTTGTAATATGCTAGTTATCACTCTAATTTCATTGCTAAGCGGTAAAATTGATAAAAAGTTTCAATAACAAACTTACGCGAATAATGAACCAATTAGATGCGAGCATTCCTGGCACAGACGACGTGAATGGACACCATCCGTTCCCTGTGATATTTTCTCTATCAATATCGAAATAAAAATTGACAGAGTCTCCCCGTCCCAATAGGTCAATTTGTTTTTGCCTCCATAAGCTTAGACTAATATGATGTCTCGAAGGTAAAAGTTTTTCCAAAAAGTTTGAAACGATCCCCATTTCTTGAACAATTTCTTAACGTGCTTTCAGAACCTAATAAAAACTGATGTCTTGGAAGAAAATATGCCGGTAAAAGCAACAGTACCAGTGGAGTAAAGAACCGCAGGTCTCTCGTTGTCTATGATTGCAGCAGTGCTCTTCTATTCGTACATTTCAGCGGTACACTTATTTTCGTACTGCAGCGGTACTATTCGTATTGCAGCGGTACACTTTTGTTCGTACATTTCAATATGTGTGCAATCGAGGAAAAACTGCAATGCTGCTGCTGAAGGTGATTGAAAGTTCATCTCATAAATGGTCGGCGTGCGACCAGACCGAACCAAGCGCCAAAAACATTATTTCGAGTAATCGGCGATCAAAGTTTAACCTTCCAGTATGCTTCATGCAAGTTGCTGCAGAGAAATTTGGTTACAATACCATTATAAACTGTGATTTCGTGATCGTTTTTTCATAAAAGATAGATTAGCAGTTTTAACATCCACTAGTGTTAAAAACTCAATTTTCAAAAAAATGGCGCTTGGTTCGGTCTGGTCGCACGCCGACCAAATATAGTTACCATAAATTACTTAACAAGAATTGTTCATTTTTGCAACGGATATTAATTTAATTATATCTTCGATATCCACTAAACAATCGTGACCGGATAGTATCGAAAGAGTAAACTCCTTAATAAATACATTTATAGAAGAGAAACAGCCCGCGAATGCTTGTGAATTTTTTGTTTATTTACTAAGATTCATTCAGAATCTCTTTTCGCATTTCATTTTTATTTATTCTAAGCTTTACCATAAAATATAATAAATAATATAATAAACGTATATTAGCTGTCTTCGTAATACAGCGAATGTAGTTGTAGGGAAATGAAAAAAATTGTCAAGCAAAAAACTAAAATGTAATTGTGGATTACTAAGTTTTTTTGCTGGAACTCGTTAATAATTTTGTTTAACATATCTTCTTATGCTTGCCAATTAATTAAACTTTGTAAGGGCTTTCATATTATTTTGAAAGTAAGATCCATATTATAGATTTGATTTAATCAGAGTTAAATAAGACATAACCATTCATTATGACAACGTGAGTATTATTGGATTTGATTTTTGAG
This sequence comes from Wyeomyia smithii, assembly GCF_029784165.1. NCBI lineage: Eukaryota > Metazoa > Arthropoda > Insecta > Diptera > Culicidae > Wyeomyia > Wyeomyia smithii. Next base: position 109,013,046 of record NC_073695.1, on the reverse strand, counting down.
GATATAGAGTTAATTCTGACTTTGACGCATTAAACGCAAATTCTTGGTGCTTCTTTAACAAGCTCGATATGCTTGTGCCTTGTCAAATACATGTTGTTTGCACAAAAAAATACTACAGGCATAATATCGCCATATATAAACGATATTCTTTCGAGTGTTGTTGAATATATTTCAAAAATTGTTTTCCAGGGGAGGTTGAAATTGAAAGAACGTACAGTCGCTGAGCAAACAGATTGATTCTGTCTGCAGACTCTGTATATTTTGTAACAAAAAATCCCCTGATTACAGTGTTTAGTCCCACGTCACCATTTCATACAACCTTAGGGCTGTATACCTTGTAGTATTTTCACCGAAAATAATATCCAATCCATATAAGAAATCCTTAGGGAAATACAATCTCAATTGTGTTTAAATATCAGCATGGGAAAAAAGTTAAAACATTCTTTTCCTTCGTCCTCTGAAGCAAAAGATAAATCATCAAATTCAATTGAACTGATTGCCGTAGACCTTCCTTTGTAGAAACCATGTTGGTTGCGAGCCATGTGATTTTTAACCCGACTAGATATTATTTGATTTGAGATTCCAAGGTATTTGATATCTGATCTCTTACCTTACTTAAAAATTGGAATGAGGAATGATTTTTTCCAGACGAATGATAATTGTCCGGAATGAAGGGCTTTCCAACATATGAAAAGACTAAACAAAGGTTTTACGAAAGCTACATTTTTCATAAGCTAGGATGAGATTCCATGAGGCCCTGGACCTTTCGAGGCATCCAGTCCTTTTGGTGTTGTGCGCATTGAATGAGCAGTTACTTGTTTAACAGAAACTGTCTTTTTTTGTTCATGTAAAAGCCAGCTATTAGACTTCTTTTTCTTATTAGCAAATTTTAACAACGATCTGAAGTTATGTATATATTTTCTGCCCTTGTTTCGTAACTCTTATAAGCTAACATTATTTTAGTGGCCAATTATTAATATTTGTTCACATATCTGTTCAAACTGTTTCGGGTTACGAGTTTTTTGTATTTTCAGTAAGCTTTCTGTATCCTATTCTATGCTATGACACAAAATGGTCATCTAATTCACGACTGTTCGCTGGTCAAAGCGAAATTTGTAACCTCCCAATTACGAAGCCAGCCTGACTGTAGGCGTTTGTTTACAATCACTGCTTTTAAAAACAAATGAACGGTAGAGAATCACACAAGATGATTCAAAAGAAACGGTGAAACCAGGAAACGGAACTGAACTCATTTGCTACAAATACAATAGTGGGCGAGAAAGATCATTTGATTTTGCTCCGAGAGCTTCCCAGAATTGAATGTAGAATGTCACGATAGACCCACGATTATTTGTCAGTGATGAGTAGCTGACTTTCAGAGTGTCGTTAGGTGTTTAAGTTTTTCAACATTTGGCAAAGTAATATATATATATATAAAACTTCCCAGTTTATTATGACTTTAACGAAAATATATAATAATTTAATATCACCAAGAGCCTGCATGTCGAATTTCCAATTAATTTTCACCGCCCTCAGCTCGGCAGGGTTACCATTGAAACTGTTTTTCACCGTTCCTCGCTGCCAGAGCTGTTACCGTATGTATCCCGGTATCACTCCTTTCGCATTCAGTAGCGGCCGCATTTATCCAAGCCAACACCTCAACATAAAGAATCTCGAATTCATATTGTTTGCGATATCAGAACGTCGCCAGCAGCAGTGCCACCGTAAGTGAAATCCCCCATCACACGGAATGGGAAATCGAAGAGAGAGAAAAGCAGCAGACGAAATTCCGGGATCCCTGTATCAAATTAAAGCCTTTTCATTCCTCGATGTCATTAACAGAAAACAGAGGAAATCCGCTTTTCTCGTTGAATGCCAACTAACTCCTACAGCAAACGGATGCCAGCAGCGATGAAAACTGTGTTGGAATGGTGACGAGAAGCGAGTTTACGATTTCAACCGAAAACATCCGAACACACAAAACCGGAGCCACGGCTTCGGTCGGTGGCACTTTTTGCTTGAAAGCATACTTCCGGGCGGGGTGTTGCGTGTGTGTGACTGAAAGGGACTTACCGCAACCGGGAGGCCGAACTGATAGAGGATGAAAATCCTAACGGGTGGAGGCGCTGGCAGGAAACGCAACCCGGCAGTTGTTGCTCTTGTTTGGTTTGGGGTTACGTTGTGCTGCAGAAGACTGTTGACTATCACAGGTGAAAATGTTCTGTGTTGTTTTTTTTATCTGCTGCTCCCGTCCGATGAAAGTGAACTAGGACATGGACCGAATAGAATTCCTGAACCAGACTTCTGCCTGAAGATGAGAAAACAAAAGACTCAGGTGTCTGACCGTTATTCTTGCCGGGTGTTTGTGTGGCCAGAGTGTGCATTCAAAGGTGAGAGGATAAATTTTTGGCATGAATGGGAGAGATAGGATTGTATTTTAAATGAAGCATCCCTGGAGTTGTTAGGGTTTTTCGTTTTTCTAACTTGGGAAGTTTGAAACGCAAAGTTGGAGGTTCAACTATTAATTTAAGTGTTCTACATTTCGAATCAAAGAGATAATCGAATCCAATGCTGCGGGATTTTCGAGGCGAGAATCTGTGGAGGGCACCATGAAAGTTTTAAATCGGTTTCCGAAACATCGTTAGGAAAGATTATGTTCAATCCGGGACCCGTAAAGCTTTGGGGTTTCAAAGCACAGAACAGGGGTTCGTTAGTTGTTAGATCATTAAAATAATTCGATAATTCCAGGAAAGTTTGAGAGCAGTCCCAGAAGTTATTCGCCTGACGTCAAATTGAGTTCAAAACTTAAGAACACTCCGTAAGGTATATATTTGACAGCCGTTAGTGATATACGCTGATATTGCATTCGTAAATTTTATAGAAATTTTGTGTGAACCGGTACATTCATTTGGTATTGGCGTTGAAAAAAATCTCTTCCGCAGGAATATATTAAATATATAGATTTCAAACAAAAAATAAATTGTACCATTTTCCCAATCATTTTTTTTTATAATTTTTTTTCAATTGTTTACAATTGAAACACCAAGAGCTTTCTTCTCTACAACGACATACAACGTCCCGATTTTCTTAATTGTAAATTGCTAAATTTTGCGTTACGTGATATATGAATGTTCCTTAAACTTTACTTTCAATCAAACATCACTCTTTTCCTTTTCGAGCCCATCAGATGTCAAACTCAATGCAACAGTATTCGAGTAGTTGTCGTGTTTTACAAGTTGTAATTTACAACTCGCGACTACGAAGTTGATTTTGACAGCTCGTGTGTGTGTTTTTAAGTTGTTGATAATAATGGTGAGTGGTAACAGAAATAATAAATATTGAAATAATTGATTGACTTATCACGTGAAGCATATGTTCTATCGGTGCGGATTATTTCATCTTATTGATGGAGTTTCACTGTGGTCCAGAAATGAAAATAGGTGGTCAAAAGTCATTTTATCTTAAACGTTACATTCTAGAGCAATACTGAATTCAGGAAAGTTTTAGAGTAAAAAAGGATCCTTCTTTGGACATTAACAGATCCGTGATAAATCCCCCTACAAGTGAGATAAAAAGAATATTTTCTCTAAAAATCAATATTTTTTATCGCCGTCTTTGGCAAAGTTTTCCAAAATAACATAACAAAAAACTTTGCCGAAGACACTAGGTAGCTATTTTTCAATCTTACTGAGCTATCTGATTATGTGCAATGATGTTTTAAAAAAAAAGTTTTTGCCGTTAAAATTCTTGTTTTATACTACAATACGTCTGATATTCTCACTGAACTTTTAGAACAACATCAGACCTTCATTTTTTATATGCTACTGCAGACTTTATTTTATGATAATTAGGTTTCTAGCAATTTTTCCTGTCAAAAAATTTACTTTTGACAAATAATTTTCGATTTTCTGCCGTTTCCCAACAGATCCCACGGCAAGATTACCACCAATTGAATTGTCCATGTGTTCTGCACACACGGCAGTTAAAATTCCTTGCAGAAATTTGCAGAAACCTTTAAAATCATGGAAAAAACAACTTCAACGTAAGTTCATTTATGTCATGTTGATCAATAGCGGATCTTTGTTGGGAAAAACATAGCAAGCTTTGCATTTTTACATTTTGATGCATCTTTTAAAGTATTTTCAATGCATGTAAACAATAACTAATTATTATTGTAGCCTACTAAAGATGAATTATTAGATGAAGAAAAAAAATATGAATTATATGAGCGGTGCACCTATTCGGGAATATTCGAGCTAAAATTTGAATTTTCAGAAACCACGTGTTTACATGCATCGACTATACTCCAAAAGATGCATCAAAACGAAGAAATGCAAAGCTTGCTATGTTTTTCGCAACAAAGATCCGCTATTGATCAACATGACATAAATGAACTTACGTTAAAGTTGTTTTATTCCATGATTTTATAAGTTTCCGCAAATTTCTGCAAGAAATTTTAATTGGCGTGTGTGCAGAACACATGGACAATTCAATTGGTGGTAATCTTGCCGTGGGATCTGTTGGGAAAGGGCAGAAAATCGAAAATTACTTGTCAAAAGTAAATTTTTTAACAGGAAAAATTGATAGAAACCTAATTATCATAAAATAAAGTCTGCTGTAACATATCAAAAATAAAGGTCTTATGTTGTTTTAATAGTTCAGTGAGAATATCAGAGGTATAGTAGTATAAAATATGAATTTTAACGGCAAAAACTTTTTTTTTTAAACATCATTGAACATAATCAGATAGCTCAGTAAGTTTCAGAAATAGCTACCTAGTGTCTTCGGCAAAGTTTTTTGTTATGTTATTTTGGAAAACTTTGCCAAAGACGGCGATAAAAATATTGATTTTTAGAGAAAATATTCTTTTTATCTCCCTTGTAGGGTGATTAACCACGGATCTAAAGAAGTATCTCTATTTACTCTAAAACTTTCCCGAAGACAGTATTGCTCTAAAATGTAACGTTTATGAGAAAATGACTTTTGACCACCTTTTTTCATTTCTAAACCACAGTGAGTTTGAAGAGCTCTAATGTTAACGTTTTCTAGATAAGAGAATATGAATGAAAATTGTCTGAAAATGAAATTTTCCATGCATACAAAAGGTTTTCCAAATCTTTTCTCTGTGTGACATTGATTTCGAAGCGAATTACTAAATTTAATCTGCTTAAATTGTGTTTTTTTTGTTCACACAACATTAATTTGACACGGCACAATACTTTTAAATTGTGGTGTTTTTGACGAAGTTTACTGTTTAGCTCACTGAAATTTTCGATTTTTCTGCCAGTGGGAGCCACTCAGTTCAAAATGAGAAAGAGCCTTCAACATTTGTTGATTGTTGGGGTAGAATAAGAACATTTAGATACACGCAAAACTTAGACTGTGCGGAACCTGGTCAATATTGTGTCAAATTAGAGTATCTTTTGTACTGTTTCGGAACCAGTAAAATGAATATGTGTTATTCATAACGCATTTGGTGCTCCAGCGAATGTTCAATGTATTGAACGGCTCAAAATCAAAACACTTTTGAAGTAATTAACCGGTGCTCGTATTGCCATGATGATTCGTGCTGGTATTGGTAATATTTTCCAGAATGCTGCTGCTGCTAAAGCAGTGCAAGCAGTAATCAATACTGATGATTTTGGTACTGACTAGGTTAATGCAAATATGAACTGATCGATTTACTATCATGAATTCGGTCATTCAAAAACATCGTCGAAACACTAACAATTAAAATGACATTGGGTTTGTTCAAAACATTTTGCATTTAACGACGACTCTGGTTTTGTTCATATGCACTCGGTTCCCCGTTACTGGCACCAGCGTCAGTAAATTCTGTTGTAACAAGGCTCGCTATTGGCTGTTCCGGTTGCTGACGTTGGTTGGGGATGCATGAGCCTTTGATACGCATCGACTCGCGAATGTAATCAGCGGTTTTTTGAGCGCCTCAAAACTGATCGTTTGCCCGAAACCGAAGTCTACCGAAACATTACTACTTTGTGTGTATTAAACATATTCTGATTTCGATCTCTGTCAATGTATCCATTGCGTAACTGTTGCGTTATCCTTTTGACACATTTGTTGTGCATAGCCAGAGCATTTAACGTGCGTTTTGAGAGGACACATCGGTTGATGTGAGCTTGCACTTTTGCGTGTAGAGTGAGTATCTTTGCGACCGGTTCACAGTCGTCTTCAAATATACGAACGAAGAAATCATTTGATCACTGTATTTTTGAGTATACTTCCAAAACCTGTAAAGGAATATGTAAATACAAAATGGCTGAACCATTTGTTGAAAAAGCATGTGGGTCATTCCATGTCAAGTGATCAGGCAAATGCAACGACCCTCTCCGATTCACTTCAAAATGAATAAAATGACTTGTTTTAGGTCGAAACTGAAAAATCCAAAATTTGGGTCAATCGGACAACCCACCTCCAATTGCGGGGCCCTCCATTTTTGTATTCTTTGACAAAAAAGTATTTTCCATGTTTTGGAAAAACATCATATCTCAGAGACCGTAAGAGCTACAGACAATATTAGACACTATTTTGAAAGGTTATTAAATTTACAATCGAATGGCATCATCAGATTTTGTAAACAGTGTTGTCAATATTGATATTTTCACGTTTAAAAACTAAAACTTCGTTTATCTCAAAACACCCCCAATTTTTTGTTAAATCTGGTGACACCAATATGTTCAGCGGAAAATTTTACATAAGAATCACCTATCCACAAAATGCAATATGCGCCGTTGCGGAGATATTCAACTTTTAAGATAACGAGTTCGTTAAATTCCAACAATACGCCTACAAATGCGATAAGCCTTATTAAAACGCATCCCAAACTAAATCACCGCTTCAAATCTAAAAACTGGTTTCTCACATTCTACTTGATGGTACCTGAATTAACAGCCATTAAAGTACAATGTGCGTCTCATAAATTATATTTATTTAACAAGTTTGTCAGAAAATAACGTTTGATTTTTGTTTACCTTTTGGAGTTAAATTGAAATAAATACCCGATCAGAGCTTGACAATGTCTTCATCAGATTGGTAGCGTCCGCTTGAGGTGTCGCCGAATGCATTCCTCGGATTCCTGGAACAGATTTAACTGAATCGAACCTAGCAACACTGACAACTGGTGAATTTTTTCGCTCGTTTTATTAAAAAATGAAATTTTTCTTTGAGTTGCCGAACCATTTCCTCTCCAACACTTTCTAGACCTTCATTTTGCTGACTAGAAACAGCCTCAAACGATTTTTTTGAAGCTTTTGATGCCTTGAGCAGTTTTTTTCTACTGTATTTATTCGATCGTTTGATCTTCGACTCACTAACGGGCGATTGGCTGAGAGATTTTAAAACCGTGTTACGGCAAACCAGCTGTGTCTTTACTATACAAACAATTGAAATAGGTTCAAATTGTTTTCAAATAAAACAAAACAATAAAGACATCGTAGAAGTGAGCCAATAATATCAATTCATGTTCATGTTCATGTTGTAAAGATTATAGTGTGAAAAATCCTTTTACTCAGCTCATGCGGAGTTTCCAATTCTTCAGCTAAATGATCCAACTCACCAGTATCTATAACAAGGAATTAATGACTGTTAACTATAATGCTTGTAACATTACTTGTGCTGAGGTATACTATTTTTTCCGATTGCTATACCTGTTTCCTGATCCATCATTCTATCTCGCGAATTAATCCTTACAATCTCCGGATGCATGTCTTTCGACCTACTATTATTTCCTGATTGTACTCATGAAACCTCTCATGAAAACATGACGAAATGGTTTTTGAATTTCTCTTACGAGCACCGCCATGGCTATCCAGCGGATTGCAGCATTGTTTTTGTCTAGCTGCGAAATATTGGCCAAACTGTTCTTCATGGCTTCCGCATATAGTTTGCAAACGTTGAACACCAGACCAAAGTTTGAACAAAATCTATTCTCGCGATGTTAAGTGCGATCGATTGTGATTTTCAGCTGTTCACTTACTTTTTAAACTCCAACCTATTGAACACACTGTCGTGAAAACTCAAATCAACCTGCGTATGTTTTGACAGAAACCACTTTATGAAAACAAAGGAATAAACCATCAGAAAGGCCATGAGAAACCCACACTTAAAATGTGAAATAGTGTTTTTGTTTCGAGTGAGTTTAAACATTTGGCACATTTGTTGTGTGAATCAAACGAACTCGTTATCTTAAAAGGTGAATATCTCCACAACGGCGCATATTGCATTTTGTGGATAGGTGATTCTTGTGTAAAATTTTCTTCTAAACATATTGGCGACATCAGATTTAAAAACAAATTGGGGGTGTTTTGAGATATACAAAGTTTTTGTTTTTAAACGTAAAAATATCAATATTGAAAACACTGTTTACAAAATCTGATGATGCCATTCGATTGTAAATTTAATAACCTTTAAAAAGAGTGTCTAATATTGTTTGTAGCTCTCACGGTCTTTGAGGTATGATGTTTTTACAAAACATGGAAAATGATTTTTTGTCAAAAAATACAAAAATGGAGGGCCCCGCAATTGAAGGGGGGTTGTTCGATTGACCCAAAACTCTGGATTTTTCAGTTTCGACCTAAAACAAGTCGTTTTATTCATTTTGAAGTAAATCGGAGAGGGTCGTTGCATTTCCTTGATCACTTGACATGGAATGACCCATGTGTATTTCAGATATTTTTGTAATTAATTGACCTACAACTTTACAATTACTTTACAAATATTTTGATCAGAAGAAGCCTACGGTTCCTCTTTTGATGGTGACGAACTTGAAGCAAAAATGAGCGGTCCTATGCTTTAGTAAAAAAATGTCAGTACACTTTATGGGAAACGCAAGAATCCCAAATTTTGTAACACTTTGTGAGCTTTGAATCATAATAAGCTTGACTAAGTTCTTTAATTTCCGCCATTTTATTGCTAAGGCTTCCCGAAAAGTGCTCTTTGATAGGAGATTTGTAGCAGAGCATCCATCTCATCTAATGTGAGCAAAACCTCAAATGAAATGAACATTTCCATCCCTTTTAAAGAAGTTTCAAAGTTATCCTTGGATTCGTCCTGCTCAATTATTTCGTTTGAAGGTTTTGCATCGGATACTACCATGAAACATTTTGTTGAGAAATTAGTCCAACGTCAACCCAGCCTGAAATACAAACGCTTCGTGGAATCATTAGAAGCAAATCTATTAAAATTTATATTAAATCAAAATTTGTATAATCTTGCAAATTTAATAATATTTACGTTGAAATACTGAATGGTTTTGTATTATTTAATTATAATTGAATCAAATTTATTATAAGAATCTTATTTTAAAAGTAACTCCGATGCCGTTACATGGGCTCACTAATGTGGAAACATTAAAAGATATTTTTAAAAAAATAACAAAAACATGTTCCAGCAAAAACTGGGCCAAAAATTAAAACGAATCTAATGTTTGCAGAGATTCATTTTCATGTTTTGCTTGATTTTTTATTTGCCACCGATTACATTCATTGTACAGTGCTGTTTCGATTTTTTTCACGGTCAGAAAACATCCTCCCGTGAATTCAACGACCCAGTGGACTTGCTGAAATGATAAAATTCAGTATTTTTGATTACAATTCATTTTCATTCAAAAATACCAATCTTCATCATTTCACCAAATCCACAGTCTCGCTAGGATTCACCGGAAAAAGTTTTTTTTGACTGTGATAAAAACGAAACAGCACTGTTTTACAAAGACAGCTAATAAACGTATATAGTTTCTTAAGATAAAATAAAAGAATATCATCAGATAATGATGAAATGCAAAAAAAGGTTTTGTATAAATCCTTGATTGCACACGAAAAGAAATTGTATACCGCTGCAATGGTCTAATGTTGCCTTTATAGGTATGTTTTCCTTCAGGTCATCAGTTTCTATTAGATTCTAATAGAAGGTTACCTAATTGTTTAAGAAAGAGGGCTGTTTCAAATTTTTCGGAAAACCCTTACCTTCGAGACATCAAATTTGTCAAAGTTCATGGAAGTGAACATTAATTGACCTGTTGTGACGGGGAGGCTCTGTTATTTATTTTACTGTTGAACTAGTAAACAAAATGCTAAGTTATAAAATCTTTTATTTACGAACGATGTAGTATACAGCCCATAATTCAAAAATTGGCTAATATGCCATAGTCAGCAATTCGAGAAAAACGCATTTCAAAGTTCTTTGTCGGTGCAACACGTTTTGACTGTCCATGTCAACATTTTTATTGAGTATATCACCCTTCGTATATGCTGGAACCTTGCCGTTGAGTTGAAACAGGGAAATCTGCAGGAAAATTCCACCCGCCAAGTATTTTTCACGCAGTAGCCGTTTTTTCAATTATTAACGAAAAGTCAGTTGACAAACCGGCGTGCAATTTGGCTAATATCCATACGATGTGAATTATATCGTGCTCGTTGGTAATAAAAATGGCTTTAAATTCCATAAAGCAATACGGAAGCACAAGTGAGGACGAGAAGCACGACGAGACAATTGTTTCGTGCAACAATATAACAATATAACAAAAATATTATTAATTCATGATAATCACACGACCCACTTTTCTATTTTTTCTCATCAAATCCGAAAAGAAATCTGAATTCTCTCTTTGTTATAACCTCTAATCAAAGAGCAAAATAGCATTTCTAAGAATATAAATATTTATGACAGAAGGAAACAGTCACGCTTCCAACGGTCAAGGGTTTTGCGGCAACACGAATAAATTCTTGTTGCATCAAATATTCTTCGTAAAAAAAATAAAACTTGATGCAAGGGCCTTAAGATCCCTTACCTGAGGCCAGTGACCACCAGGCTACAACACACTTTCGAAAGTGAGACGAAACAAAGTACATTAATAACGCACTGGTTTGTGTACAAGCCACAGGTTGAAACATATTGGATATTAGCCAACTTCTCAATTATTTTGGATATTAGCCAAAATTGTTTCACATTTGCTGCCTTCCCAAATGCATTTTTCGGAAATCGGTTTTTATAGGGACCTGGTTTAGGGAGTGTACCATTCCGAGAAACTGTTTTCTCGATTTTGGTAAAAATGGCATATTAGCCAATTTTCGAATTATGGGCAGTATAATAGGCTTTAATCTATATAACTGTAATGATGTTAATGAAAGGAAAGGTTCAAATGCGCTGGATAGCTCTTTCCACATGTACGCGAGCTGCACTTATGGATACATTTTGGGCTGCTCCAGTTTCGTAGAGCTGATTCTACGACGCGTTAAGAAATGGAGGTTGTACCTACGTAACGTTTCGTCATTTGCATTCGTCGTCGATCATGGAACCTTTGTCAATCATTACAGCCTGATCGGAGGATAAACGATCTAACACTCCTTCTTCGATAACAATCTGTTTGACCAATGATTTTCTTTCATGGCTGACGCTTACGTACGAAATGCTTGACAAAAACAATTGAGATTTCTTCTTGGTATGTTAAAGAAAAATTTGGTCTGCACTCAAAACCAGTCAACAACATAACAACAGCAGTACTCGATTACAGCATCTCTTGCGATTTTAGTCCTGTCCATGTATGTGGTATCGACTTGTATTCCACCAGCATCGATCATCGAGGGTGCTGATAGTTCTATGATCGGACTAGTTATGACTTGTGCAGATTCATTGTTCACAGCTAGGCCTTTTAACAGTACAGGCAAACTTCGATATAAGGTACATTTCGATTTTCAAGTTGTACTTTATATCGAACTGTACCTTATATCGAATCATGAAACATTTTCAACAAAAGGGCTTCAAATACTTCATTTTTTTGTCATTTATCTACGTATAATTTATTATGGAAATAGAATCCAACTATAAGTGTTACTCAACTTGTTTTAAGTGCAATTTGAAACACATAGTTTTTTTGGCTTTTTAGGAGACCTTTAGCTGCGTGTGATAGTTTATTTCTAAAAAGTATGTCATTTAGAAAAATAGAAAAAAAAATCAAGCCGTTGCCTTATTATCACTAATTATTATTATACTTTTTATTAAAACTGCTTCTTCTTCTCGTTGTTATTTATTTTTTGGTCCGATGTATAAAAACCATGAATATCTGCTTACGGGTTGACAACTTTTCCAATAACTTCCTCGTCCTTCAGAATTTCGGAATCAGCATTTTCTTCATTGCATTTTAAAATGGCCGTTTGAACTTACTTTTCTTTACACTTAAGGGTGGCCTAAAGTGACACTTCGCACACTGGTTTAAATCGTGAAAAACGTGATCGTCAAATTTTTGAGTGTGAAAATGCTATTTAAATGCTACAGTGTATTCGACAAAATTTTTGTTCATATTAAGGGGAAACTTTTGATGCAAATAGATTTTTGATTAATCTGACTTAGGGTGCAATGAAATTAGTTTTTTTAATTACTTATCGAATCAAAGTTAAGTCTTTAGCAAAGTTGTAGGTAATATAATGCAGAAAAATTTTGCTGAAGACGCTTTGATTCTATCTCTTCAATATAGACCACATACAGGTAGTTTTATGCAAACATTCTTAAAATCAAAAACTACCAATCAACTTTTTTGGGTGTGATTTCAGAGGCTTACCATATTCTGAACATTTTTACATATTTTAGAAATAAATCATTCTGCCGAACATACCTTAAGCATATTCCCAAGTTTTTCATAGGTTTTATGATGTTTTTAGTAAAAAATGCACATTTTCAAACATTTCTAGCAATTCGAGTTTCAATAAAATTTTGTCTTTTATAATTTCAAACAAATTCTCCAGCGATCAAACTTTAAGTTATTTTTTTTTATCAGCTGCTCATGGATGGGAACATGTTAAACCACGCTATATCATTTTTTTTTCATCAACATTAAATTTTTCGGAATGGTTTTCAAACTTCCGCTAAATGTGAAGTATTTTATGGACACTCCCCAAATGATCAATAGTAACCAGAGACGTTGACAAGATAACCAATATATTGTTTATGAAAGTTTCCATTCCAATTTCAGAGTTATTTGTAACATAATAAAAATATGTACCTTATATCGAGGTAAAATGTACCTTATATCGAGTGACGCTATATCGAAGGTACTTTATAACGAGGGTACCTTATATCGAAGTTTGCCTGTACTTCCTATTGAGCACCTATTTTAATTTTCGGCAAATTCGAATATGGAATGGCTGGTGTTTTCAGCAGTAGTCAATTGATATGTCGGCTAATTGCTGCAATATTTTTTTTTTTTCACGAATAAAGGGTGATTTTTCTGCTATTTGGTTTTTCGTGTATTCAGATTTGACAGTTCACGCGAGAATTCTGACAGCTGTGAAAATCTAATGTACTCAGTTTGGTTTGCCATTTCACCATGAACAGACTTACGCCTGAACAACGCTTACAAATAATCGAATTTTATTACCAAAATTCGTTCTCCGTGAAAAATGTTTTTCGCGCATTACGACCATTCTATGGTCGTCATAATCGACCTATTGAGCAAGCTATTCAAGCTATTCGCGTTGACGGTGTTGCTGATATTTGTTTGGTTTTTGCATGCGATAAAGAAGGAAGGAAATATTTTTGCTTTTGTCATCACGCACATTTTGACAATTACATATGAGTGTTCACGAAGGTGCGAATAGCCTTCAAAATCTCTTTCAACGCGAATAACCCGAATTGTGATGAGATTTCAAACCAGTTTTACTCTATTGGACACAAACCCACCAACACGTATACATAGAGAGCGTACAGAAGAAAATATTGCTGCCGTATCAGCCAGTGCACACTGGGCCAGAAATGGAATCTAGCGGAACGTAACTAATAGCGCTCCCAGGGTTTGACCAATCGGTTTCCAGTCTTCTACAAAGTTTCTTGCTATAGTTAGGGCTTCATTTTGGATGTTTGAGTTAGTTCGGAATTTAGCTGCAAAGGTGGCGTTGCGATGCCAACTTCTTCCTCTTACACGCTAGAGCTTTGCGGTATTCGACAAAGTTGTAGATCTTTAAATTCCATGAAACATTACAGAATATACAAAATGTTTAACTCTTCAAGTTTCAGAGATCTACAAGTTTTTATAAATTTTGTCTGAATTTCACGTTTTATTGTGATAATTTTATGAGTTCACTCGAATTAATTTCTTACAAATTTTTCGTCGATAGAAATTGAATAAATTCGTCGTTTTCTTCTGAGTACAGAAGTTTTTGAAGTACAGAAGTTTTTGAAGTGAAAATATCACACAAAATTTGAAAAAATACATAATTTTGTGAAGCAGATATCTCAGCGGATAGCAAGTATTAGCAAACCATGATTTTTTCTAAAAATTGTTCATCAAAAAATCTTCATTTTCTGAAATTTTGAAAGAGGTGTTTTTGTGATATTTCAGTTTGAATATAACCATAGGTTTCATGTAAAAATACAATTGCTATGTATTTTTGCATGGAATACACGGTCCAGTACTTTGATACTCTATCCAACCTATGTGCAGTCTTCAGCAAAGTTTCTCAGTGTAATAAGAACTTCAACTTGATGCTCAGTTTAGTCCGCGATTTGGCCGCAGAGATGGCGCTTCGACACCAACTTTTTATTCTTACACGCTAGAGCTCTGCAGTTTCGACAAAGTTTTAGATTAGAAAATTTTATGTAACTTCGTAGAAGAAACAAAATTTCTGACTCTTAAAATTTTTTTGAAAATTTACAAGTTTTTGAAGAATTTGTTTGAGTTTCAAGTTTTTTGTAATAGTTTCGTGATTCGAAACATTAAAATCACCAAAGAATATGCAATTTTCTAAATCAGCATACGTTTTCGGTTAAAGAAAGCGTCGAGTTTTCGTTAGTAAAGCTAGGCTTATTGAGAGTAGATCCGTTGCTATTGAATTTGGCTACGAAACAAACAAAGTAACATTGAATTAGAAAATGAAGATTTTTTGATGGACAATTTTTAGAAAAAAATCATGGTTTGCTAATACTTGCTACCCGCTGAGATATCTACTTTACAAAATTATGTATTTTTTCAAATTTTGTGTAATATTTTCACTTTAGTACATCGAAAACTTCTGTACTCGGAAAAAAATGACGTATTTATTCAATTGCTATCGACAAAAAAATTGTAAGAAATTCGTAGTAAAAAAATTGTAGTAAATTCGAGTGAACTCATAAAATTATCACAATAAAACGTGAAATTCAGACAAAATTTATAAAAACTCGTAGATCTCTGAAACTTGAAGAGTTAGAAATTTTGTATATTCTGTAAAGTTTCATGGAATTTAGAGATCGACAACTTTGTCGAATACCGCAAAGCTCTAGCGCATAAGAGAAAGAAGTTGGCATCGCAACGCCACCTTTGCGGCTAAATTCCGAACTAATTCAAACATCCAAAATGAATCCCTAACTATACCAAGAAACTTTGTAGAAGACTGGAAACCGATTGGTCGAACTCTGAGAGCGCTATACATTTCGTTCCGCTTGATTCCATTTCTGGCCCAGTGTGCAGTGTAGTGGAAGAACGTGAAATGTCAATTCGACGCCGTTCGCAGCAATTGGGCTTGTGTTATTCGACTCCATGGGAGATTCTACAAAAGGATCTTGGTGTAAAGCCTTACAAAATACAGCTCGTACAAGAATTGAAGCCGAACGACTTGCCGCAGCGTCGGATTTATGGTGAATGGGTCTTAGAACAACTTGCCGAAAATCCACTTTTTTACCGAAAAATTGTGCTCAGTGACGAAGCTCATTTCTGGTTAAATGGGTATGTTAGTGAGCAAAATTGCCGCATTTGGATCGAAGAGCAACCAGAAGCAATACAAGAATCGCTAATACACCCAGAAAAATGCACGGTTTGGTGCGGTCTACACGCTGGAGGCATCATTGGTCCGTACTTCTTCAAAAATGATCAAAATCGCAACGTTACGGTCAATGGCGCTCGCTATCGCGCGATGATTTCTAATTTTTTTTGCCGGCAATGGGAGAGCTGGGTCTTGTTGACATGTGGTTTCAGCAAGACGGAGCAACGTGCTACACATCGCGCGAATCGATGGACATATTGCGGAATGAGCTCGGGAGCAATTCATTTCACGAAATGGACCGGTGAATTGGCCGCCTAGATCATGCGATTTAACACCGATAAATTATTTTTTGTGGGGCTACGTTAAGTCTCTCGTCTATGCGGATAATCCAAACAATTCCACCCTTGAAAGACAACATTACACGCGTTATTCACGAGATACCAGCCGAAATGCTTGAAAAAGTAACCCAAAATTGAACTTTTCGTATGGACCATTTAAAACGTAGCCGTGGCTAACATTTGAATGAAATTATCTTTAAAAAGTAAATGTTATTAACGAATTTATCGGTTCAAATGAAGATTTCATACAGTTTTGTATTTTTTATGCGTTTTCTTATTAAAGAAAAACCAAATTCTGAAAAAATCACCCTTTATTTGGATATCAAGCTATTAACACACTCATACTTACATGGTAAAGTCTCGGACGCTGAAGTAAGACTGCGCACGCGAGATGTGTTGGTTGGCTCTTTTAATAGAACTACTTCAATCCATGCATGAAATCGTTTTATATCGTCCTTAGAAACAAATGCATCGAAAGATATTCCCGGTGTATACTGTTGCTTGCATTTCGGAACGTAGCAAATCGTTCGAACCTCTGGCATTTCTTTTATGTGTTTCCGTATTAGATTCCATATTCGCTTCACAGTTCGCGACTTTTAGGCACTCATATTTTTGGTGGCACATATTTCAGAGAAAGGGAATTTTGTGCATTAGACTCTATTGCACGCACCTCTTACAAATAGTACATCTACTACAGTGGCGACAAAGCTGACGGAGCGTCAAATTCGTATTGCTGAGGAATCAAAAAACAAGAGTCATCCGGGGAAGGCCCGTAGATTACCGTATATGCATGATAAGAGTTAAGGGCATATTCTTAAACTACAGATTAATCAACACCTATGCACCGACAAGCGAAAAATCCGATGACGTCAAAGATGAGTTCTCCGAAAAGCTTGAATCTATGACGAGTGCCCAAAGCTCGACGAAAAGTTGTCATCGGAGATGCAAAGGCATTGGTTGGAAGGGAGAAATTTTTACGCCCTGCCATTGAAAGGTATTAGGACGACAACCTGCTTACGGATAATCCAACGATTGCAGTCAGCTATATGGTGCTCCTTCAAGTGCTATTGAACGGTGGGGAGCAGGATGAGCATAACAAGCTGTGGAGCCACCAACACAGGAGGAGGTTAAAAAGACGATGAGTGAGCTAAAAACGGCAAGGTCGCTGAGCAGGATGATGTCTCGGCCGAACTTCCAAAAGCGCGAAGTGAGCGGCTGTATTATGCGATCCACCAGATCATACTGAGGATCTGGGTGGATGAAGAAATGCCGACTGGTTAGAAGGCCTCATATGCCCAATCTACAAGGACTATAAGGCAACTATCGAAGCATTACGTTGCTTAACTCCGTATATAAAGTGTTCTCTCGAACCCTGTTCTACAGATTGATGTCATCAAGTGGATTTTGTCGGTGAATACTAGACTAGTGTTCGATAGCGGCGTCCCTCTACGGATCAAGTTTTCATCCTGCGACAGACTCTCGATAAGTTCCGGGAATGTAACTTGCAGACTCACCATCTGTTTTTAGAACTCAAGGCGGCATTTTTTTTTTTTATAAGATTTGGACCATTGCGACCATTATTTTGATCTTTTGTGGTATTCAAGGCGGCATACGACTCAGTGAAAAGAAACGAGCTCTGGCGGATTATGCTGAAACATGATTTCCCGACGAAACTAATTATGCTATGTCGTATGACGCTGGATGAATCTAAATCATACGTGCGGATAGCTGGCGAGATATCAGTCGCGTTCGTAACGTTAGATAGGTTGCAGCAGTGGGATGCGCCCTCCAACTTAATTGGAAGATAGAGTGTGGCGCAGGCACATGAATCACGAGTTGCTAAGATAGTAAATGTAATCTCTAATTCGTTTATCCCTAGTACCGGTAAACGGTTGGTTGGCCAGCAAAGCAAAATAAGTAAGCAAGTATTTTTCAACCTAAACATAAAAAATGGAAAACCAAGAACCAAGCATAAACTTCTGAGTTCAAAAAAATAACTTCATCTGAAAATTCTACTTTTATCTCCTATTTTGGAATGTAATTATGCGCGAAAATCACCACACTAATAATTATTTATACACACCAGTTTCCTGTTCACTCATGTTTTTATCGATATTCGATGTAAAATACGGCATGTGGAGCATGGGCGTAGCCAGAATTTCAAAAAGTGGGGGGCAAGTTCTTCAAAATTTTAGAAGTAGAAAATGGTATTTTGAAAAACATAAATAAATACTAGTACTTAGTGATTGTAACATTAAGGCAACCAGTGAAAAGTTATCCTTGACATCAGAGTGGAAAATTTGATTGTTCTTTGTCCAACTTCGAATAGAAATAGATGTTCTTTAGTAAAAACTCTTGAATTCTTTTAAACCTTTGGACATATTAGTGATCAACACTAAATTTCTTTTTTATCAACACTTAAATAAACTAAACTGTAATTTAATTTACACTAAACCTACCGTAGAAGATCACAATAACAATGTCGTAAACCAAAAACCATCTTCCCTTTATCCTCCACAAATCGCTCCAGCGCTAATTCAGTAATTTTTTTACGATTGTTGTTAACCATCTGCCGATGAACACTTAGCGAGCAGAGAGCACTCAACCGCTGTCCAACCATTGTTGACCTCAGCCAGGGGTGGCATTGTGCAGCTCGATTCGAACGATTTTCGCTATTTTCGAGTACGACACATACTGGCAGTTTGTTTCAAGCTCAAAGGGAGCTGTCATTGTCACTTGTCCTTCGGCTCATCTAACCCTCAAAGTCGAAAAAATACGGTTGCTACGGTTGAAAGCGTTATTATCACATGACGATTGAAACTTTCGCAGTTCGCAGAAATCAATGTCATTTCACAATTAAAAACAATCTGTTCTTTTTCCTCACATGTTCCCAAGGCTGATTATTCGTGGTCATGTTTATCTGAATTAGCTACGCAAAATTAGAATATATATGACGTAACGAATGAACAATATAACTTATCCGGGGCGCTTAGGATTCTTCCGAAAGTACTTTAATATTCAAGAGTAGAGTGGTCGGTATTACCGACTTTTCGAAAAGCCGGTTTTTCGGTATTAATAAAAATAGAAACCAGTCAAAAACCGGTATTTTTATTTTTTTTCGGATTAATATAAACTAGGGGCGACTCGTCTCAGCGTCTCAGGTTGCACCTATGAACGTGTCGCTGCATAATTAGGTTTTGCATTTATGAGTACCTATTAGGGTGGGGAAAAATGATCGATTTTCCAGAACCAAGTTTTTTGGTTTTTTTTGGGGCCCCACACAACCCTAAACTTGCCGGGAGTCGATTGGTTTTGTTTCCGCTTGGCGCATTCCATTTCAAATTTGTATGAAAATGTATATAGGAAAACCTACTTTTTTGCATTTACCTTTCTAGAAAGCTCGATAATGCTCTAATAATGCACTACATTATGTTAAAATATAGTATTTTAGATGCCGAACAACTTTGCAGAAGACACTGAAGAGCTAGAATGTCCCTGAAAAGAGCTATAGCTGTTAAAAGTTGAGTATGTCGATTTAAATGCAGAAAATCTTGTTTTCTGCCAACATTACCAATGCACCGGTGTCAGTTGGATTCCCATCAGAAGTAACCTGTCGTAACGAGTTTATACACTCAACTGGATCAAGCAAACAACTTTAGGTCAATCTTCTAGGCGTAGGTAGAGTCTACAACGTGTTTCAGAGGTTACTTCAGATGGAAATCTGACTGACGCCGGTACACTGGCAGTGTTGGCAGAAAAAATGATTTGCAACATAAATTTTGACATAATCAACTTTGAACAGCTCTAATACTTTTTTGGGACACCCTAGCCCTTTAGTGTCTTCGGCCAAGTTGTTAGGCATCAAAAAACCTACCATCCGATGTCTTTAAACCTATGGTTTGGGCCATTTTGAGCTCATTAGAATGGAAAATGCAAAATAGTTTGTTTTTCCATACAAATCTCCATATAAATTTGAAATGCAATGCGCCAAGCGAAGACAAAACCAATCGACTTCCGATAAATTTAGGATTGTTTGGGGCCCCGATTAGAACAGAAAAAATCTTGGTTCTGGCTTTCTGTTATCAAGTTTCGGTTTTTCCATATAACGATTCCCCACCCTAGTACCTATGTTTCATTACGATCCAGGTTTTTTTTTGTAAGATTCGGACCATTGCGACCATTATTTTGATCTTCTGTGCTATATGATCTAGTTACAAAGAATTCAGTGTTATGATCAATTTCGGAACTAATATTACCAAAACAACATGCAGATTTTTATTTCAATTTTCTTTCACATGGCCATACTTAGTTTTACATGAGTGAATAACTTTAAAATTCTTAGAGAAACAATATTTAAAACTGTTGAGAAGAGTAAATGAATTAAGAAGAAAATGAAATGACGGTCAAACAAGAATTTACATTTTACGAATCCGAAAGAATCGAAGGTAAATACTTCTATATTCTGTTCGATGCTCTTTAAACAGGTCGTCCAAGTTAAGTTGAACCTCTGAAAGTATTTTTCTCAGCTAGAATCATTTCTAAAAAAATCCGCTGCAGTTTGGGCGACAAAGCTTTAACCATGCTACAGCTAATTAAATTTCATTTTTTAAAGGAGCAGTGCTGAAATTCATCATTGATTGATTATTTCATCCTGTAAACACTTTGTATCAGGAGCAACTTGTCTAAAACTATATGCAACCTGTAAAATGCACACGGGAACGCCAAACACAAAAAAAATCTAATCAAAATTCATAATCATATATTATTATTTTAGTTTTACCTTCAAAAAGCACAAAACGAATGATGACTTGCGTTTTTCGCGGACATAATTGTTTTTACTGCTTCTTACTGCTTCATACTTGAACTGGTAGGTTCAAAATTCATGAATTGGTTCTGTAAGTATGAGTGTGTAAAGAAATCAGCTGTTCTACTTAGAAAATAAATGTTTTGCTTTATTGATATGAAGTTTCTGACATATTATCGATACACACAAACACATCGTCTGAATCCAAGCAGAACAAACAAAAGTTGATTAATAGGTAAGAGCAAATTAATAATCAATGTTGCTTCTGTCTAAATGTATTTACTATACACACCTTCATGTGATTTGTAACGCCTATCAAGTGGGTAGCATTCATTGGCCTTATAATGATTTATGATTATTGTGACAAGTTTTTTTTTTAATTTTGAGAAAAATACCGAAAATACTAGTTTTCTCGCCTCTCTTATATTGGTATTTCGGTATCCAGCTTTCCACGAGCGGTAATATATTAAATATATTCGTGTCTCAGGACGCTTAGAACTACTGAATCAGAACTACCAATCCATACCAAATTGCAACTTCTTAAGTCACTCGTCTATCCTCACTTTTTGTTCGGTGATGTGATATATATGGGAATGAGCAGAGCACTACTGATGAAACTTGAAGTGGCCCTAAATAGCTGTATACGTTATGTCTATAATATAAATCTATTTACGTCAGTGCGGCATTTACAGAAAAATTTGATTGGATGCCCTTTTCAACAATTTTATGATATGCGAGCATGTTTGTTTCTGCACAAAATTGTAACGAAGCGTTCCCCGAAATACCTATTTGAAAAGCTTGTTCCATCTCGTAGCAGCAGAACTAATAATTTCGTAGTTCCTCCGCACAGAACAACATCCTACGGAAACTCTTTTTATGTGAGAAGTGTGGTTCTCTGGAATAATTTACCCACGCAATTAAAACGAAGAACGTCGGAGGCAATGTTTAAAAAAGACTGCTTATTATATTTTAATAACTAATGTTTATATTATGATAATAATTTTAAGGAAAAAATTGTACTGTAGCGTAATGATAGAATAATACTATTGTACAACTTTGTCCCACCGTAATTTGACTAGCAAAAAGACGTATGCCTTGCGTCAATTAGTGAATTTTAATAAATAAATAAATAAATAATAGATCATTGCAAACGAAAAATAACCTCACTTTTCTGACACTTCCCACGGGTTTGTTTACAAGGTGTTCTATTCACTTTTTATGTGATCGGAGTGAAAATGAATGATACGAGTACGATAAAGATGGGAAAATTCTCCGCCTATGCGAATTCTTTACTGTGATTTTTTGGTTTATTTTTGGAAACGCAATTTTTAACAAGAAACTTCCGCTTTTTTATTCGGGCCGAAAATTTTTCTATGTAAACAAACTCGCGACAACTGTCAAATCTCTTTCTTCTTCTTGTTTTTCGACGTCATCGTGCAATGATCTATGGCGGATAGTGCACGCAGCCCTTTTTGACGTTTTCTGTAGGTCAGGGAATTTTCAATCGCAGTAACGGAGTAGAAAATATCACAACATCGTAACGTAGCGTAGTAACTTCAACAAACAATGGGCGTTTTGTTATTTTAATTCCGTTGTGCGCATGCGCGGATCATGATAAACAAAACTGTTTATTAAAGTTGCTATGTTACGTTGCAAAAATTTTATGTTACCCGACCTACAGAAAACGTCAAAATGGGCTGCGTGCACTGTCCGCCATTACCGCTTGTGGAAAGCTGGATTAAAAAAAATATAGAATTTACCGGTTTTATCGGTTTTTGTTTTACCGGTAAACCACCCTATTCAAAGATTATAGTTTTATTAGGCATAATAAAATGATTCGAGCCACAGACAAAAAATTCACCAAAACCAATTATAATCAACGCAAATATCAACTAAAATTGTATTGAAGTCTGTTATTTAAGGGCATACCAACAACGGAGGTTTCTTTGAAAAGTACTCCTAATTAAAACCAACATAGAAACCAGTGGTGGGCACCGCTAACCGAAAATTTAGCGACGCTAATCACTAAGTCGCTAACCGGAAATTTTAGCTCGATAATCGCTAAACGCTAAACGCTAAACCCACATTAGCGGAACTTTCGCTAATCGCTAATCGCTGACTTTTTAATATGTAAATAGTCATATCGCTATATTTATTGCTCGTGTTTTGTAAGATTTGGACCACTTTGATCTGTTCTGGTTAAACAAACGAAAACAATTACAAGAATAACAAAAGTTATTTAGCTTGCATTGAAAATAGATACTCTTAGGAATGTTTTCATAAAAATTCAATTATTACCTGAATCGAAAAAGTAGAACCAAAGTTGTCATAATTTCAAGCGCATTGCAATTTACCAAAGTTCTTGTGCTTGTTCTTCAAAATGCTCCTTTGGCTTGTACGATAACTTGAACTCCATTCTAGGGTAAAAAAATTGACAAAAGTAACTTTCGCAGTAAAGTATGTTCAACTTTCGAAGCATTTTACGTACGCCATCAGCAATTCACAGTTTTTCTAAATATTTCTATTGTCGCTTCTCTGCAAAATTTAGCGAATTATCGATTAGCGTTTCGAAGGCCAAAATTTTAGCGACGCTAACAGTTTCGCCAACCAGCTCAAAAATTAACGAAATAGCTAAATCGCTAACTGCATTTTAGCGTCGCTTATTAGCGAATTAGCGAATTAGCGAAATGGTGCCCAGCACTGATAGAAACACAAAATGTTTTTGTTTACCTACCGTGATAGCGACACTATTTATAATTGTATTTATTGTTCACCACTGGGGCTGGTAGAACCTTCTTAGAATTAAATGAAATGTCGTGGATGTGTAGACTAAACTAATTTCTTTACGCAAAATTCTTCAGGCCATTACAAAATGGACACTTGAAAAAAAAAGTTTCCCGAACAAAAACGTATCCATTCCTATTAAGTTAGGCGTACTTTTTCTAAAACGACTATGCGTCTCCACACTAGTACGTTCTACATGTTTACAATTATTTCACGAAGAGTACTTTGTAAAATCTACACTAAAAATTTGCATTTTTTTTTATTCGCGGGACTTTGAATTGTACGATAAACTCGTCTTATTCTTCTGAAACAAAATTATTGAATTGATATTTATGCAGGTAACAAGTTGAAATGGTAAAAAAACGATAGAACTAAAATACCACCTGACAAATCGCATTTACTAACAGTAAAATATCAATACAAAACCATTCTAAATGAATTTTTCGGAAGCATACATCATTTAGTCAGTTTAGATATTAAAAATCTTGTTGCAGGGTTCCTCCAGTTATGATCCCCTCCGGACTATTTTGCGAATGCCATATACGAAAAACTATTCCCATATCAATTATACTTGATTTAATTAACCTTTGAAAGCCTATTCAGCTTCACGCTATTCATTTACAGAGAATTGCATTTCTCTTGGAAACATGATCCCTCAGAAACTCGCCGACAAGCAATTGCCATCGTGCAATCAGTCTCAAGGGTCCAGCCATTGAGAGGGCGAGGACCGAAATTGATAGATTACACTTGGACAAAAATCCATTCTCAGCCGACGTTCGGATTTAGCCCGTGAATGAGGGGGAAACTCGATTTCTCCCACAAGCCGGGTGCACACAAACACATACTGACCATGCCATCAAATGCACTTATCTGATTTCTCTCCAATTCCGTTTGTCTCCCGTTGTTGTTGCAGGTGTACAGCCTATCGACTCCAGCCCGAAGTATCCATAGCAATAGCTCTAACCCAAAGGACAAGCTCCGGCGGATTGCCGTCTCTCCGGACACCATAATCTGCCAGCAGCTGGCGCAGGAGGGAACCTACGGACGAATCTTCTACGGTGTTCTACATCATCCCCTCGGCGAGACAAGAGACGTCCTTATCAAAACTGTTGTCGGTAAGTTATAGGCGGTTACCATGCAGATTGCGGTGTTTATTGTTTGAGCCCTAGAGCAGGCATAGCCATAGATTTAAAACGATGTAAAATTGTTGCACTGACCTGGCAAGCAAACGAACTTTAGAGTCACCTTACTCCTGAAGCCACCAAAGCTTTAGCTCGAGTCTCTTTTGTTTAATTATCAGTGCGGCATTCGGTGCATTGAATTGCGGTGATCAACTTTCCATGTCCGCATCAATTCGACCTAGGTAACTAACCATTAATCTTCTCAATTTGTTGTTCCTCTTCCTGGCGTTCTACTTTCAGACGGTGCCTCGCTCAGCCAAGTGGCCTATCTACTGTCGGAGGGATCAACGCTGTGCGGAGTATCCCATCCCAATATACTATTTCCGGTGGCAGCTGTCACCGAGCTTTCGGGCCCACCGAAAGTCGCCTATCCACTGGCAGCCAAGGGAAATCTCAAACTGTAAGCCTCTTTCAAACTGGACTTGTGTCTCGCATATCATGAATCGTGATTTTTGAATCGAAGATTTATTGCGGCCCCTTTTCGGGTTCACCTCATGCATATCACCCCCCAATTGTATTCTGTTAAATGTGAGCCAAGTAAAAGCGATACAGCGATGACCTGTAGGAGGAAAAACAGGGCTTTCCTCTATATCGAGCTTTCTTCTTTCGTTAAGTTTCCAACATCGAAAAAACATCTCCGACAAAGTTTTCTGGCACAGATTTCCGGCCAGGTTTTTTTGGTTTCTAGTGTAAAACCCTGGAAAAATAAACTGCACATGCTGTGGCATGGGCGGCGCAGAGACAAAATTATGCAGGACAAGTGGTATCGAACAAACATTAGCATAACAGAGTCGAGATTGTCGGGTGGAACTGTGGAAACTTAAAACTAGATATGTTGCATGCGCTTCGGTAGAAGAAACTTTTCTGTTGAGCCACATGCTTTATGGAGATTTTATCTTGCCAAAGACTTGACAACATGTGCAAACCAATAGATTTTTAGTGTCATTCTGCTCCGTGGCGATGTCGGAGTTTCACTCAACAACGATGGAGTTTCGGCATTTTCAACCAGCTGAGCTTGGGTTTACGACTTTTGTTTGAAATTGAAGTGAGATTATGAGTGTGCCATTGCTACAGTGATTTTGTTTTTTCAGCATTATTAAGATTGCCATTTTATTTTTTTATTATGACTTCTTTTTCCTCATATACAATTTTAGGTAAAAACAAAAGTAAATGAAAATTTTTCTCTGTTCTGCCTTTTTAAATTGCCTTGCCCAAAACCCAACATTAATCCACCTAGCGGTCTGACCCAGCCTTCCCCTTCGAACTTATTATTTGTTTGAATAAATTTACAGGAAACCTCCAATTAATAGAAAACAAATACACCTTGATACTCCTGCTGGATTTATTTTTCACTCTTAATAGCGAATTTCTGGTAGCCAATTATTGTAGTTATGCTTATAACTATATCGAACATTTTGGAAGTAACATGAAATAAATATGTTTTGAATATATGCGTTTTTTTTTGTTCCTGGTATGATCGAAACGTCACTGTACTCATATAAAGGTCGTACTCGACTATATATCATTTGAGATTCAACTTTTTATAATAGAAAAATTTTCCTTGATGAAGTTTCGTTACCCAATGTGGCTTTTTCAGGAACCGGGATAATGCTTACAGGCCGGGAATCAACTCCATACTCCATTTTGAAATCTGATTTTGCGACTTATAATTTCTGGGAAACAACCTTTCATTGCCAAGTTTAATCCAATAAAGGTATATTCACTCTTTGGGTCCTAGAATGTTGATGTTGTATGATGTTGTATTTGAAGTGCTAAAGAAATATCGAAATGAAAAAATTACTCCTAATTTCAAAGACTTTAATCACGAGCATAATAGTACAATATCTTTTGATTATTTAATTTCGTTTTTTTTCCATAACTTTTTAACCACGTATCAAATTGTTATGAAATTTGTTATTTGTACGTTTGAGAAACAGCCCGTAGTTATGTTCAAATAAGTCGTGTTATCTTTGAGTTAATACACGCAAAGTCTTTCCGTATTACTTAATTAGCAATAACGTGAAATGACTCTTTAGGTAACATATCTGTTACTTAAAAAGCAATAAAGTACATCTCCAGTCGAGTAACAACACATACTGTCATATATTGAGCACGTGTTACGGGAGTACGACTAACTAATAACGGACGTGTTTCAACCACATGCAAAATTTTCTCTGGCGAAAAACGCTCCCTTTCCATCTCCAGTCAAGAAACAACACCGTGGCATATGTTGTACATGCGCTCCGAGGGCGACTCCCCCTGCCGCAGGTTAATGTACAGCACTGCTTAGAGCTGTACATTACCTCACGGCAAGATAAGCCGTTCCTTCGATCTCAAATTCATCCGATATGCGTGTATTGGTTTGTTGTACGCATACGGAATACAGAAATTATATGACAAGAGTTGCCAAGCAGCATTTTTTCCCGTCATACAGTATGCAAACGTTGATGATTTCAAAGACTTCCAATGCGTCTTGGAATCACATCACGATTTGTAAATTGCGTCAGAGAAAAACACATTTGCCTTTATGCAAGCTATCTAAAGCACGCTATGAGTGTGCTTCATAGAAACTCATTTGGCCCTGTTTGAAAATACAAAACTCGTGCCCATTCCGAACAACATTCGCAGCTCTGGGCTCACGGTATTGCATATTTTAATTTCAAGTAAACACTGAGGAACGAAACAGTGGTGTCAGACATTTTAGGTTGACGGGTGAGATTCTTATTATGTGTGAATGAAGGGACAGAAATGAACCTACTCGTTGCATCAATACAAATGCAACGAGTGAAGTTTTGCTAACACATGCATTGCAGTTCTTGGCTGTATGTACTCCTGCAGAAACACATACAAGCGTGTGGCCATCATAATTTTTGTTATTTTTTGGTTATTACTCTTTGTGTATAATGTGCGGTCTAATACACAATAAGTAATATAAGGTTACACCAAAGTAGCAAAATGTTCCCCGTTTGTGTTGGGTGTAGACTTTCGTTGCTTTCCGAATTTGATACATAACGGTTGGAATAAAAGGAAGATTATAGTTAAATGAAATGGCAATTAAACCTTTCATTTGACACTAAGATTGTTGAAATTAGTCCAGCCATCTTTGGGAAAACGAATGAATTTGAAAAGTCATCGCTACATGTTTCTTTTCACAACTTTCGGATCACATGCCTTATCAACATAAAATTCTTTGGTTTACCCTTAACTAGCCCGTGAATTTGGTACCAATATTATTTAAATCGGTTGTGTAGTTTTTGAGATAATGAAGTTTCGTGATTTTCACATTTTGATACACAACAGACAAAGTTACAGTCCGATTACAATGAAATTCAATAGGGTGTTATGAGGCAGCTAGATCTTTCATTTAATATTTGTGAAAATCGGTTCAACCATCTCTGAGAAAAGTGAGTGAGTTTGATTATTCTTCGGAATATGTTTCTTTTCTTAGCTAGATTTCACATTTTTAAACATAACAGGCAAAGTAATAGTCCGATTGCAAAACAAATCAATAGGGTCTTTTGGGGAAAGTAGACCTTCCGTTTGACACTGATTTTATGAAAATCGCTCCAGCCATCTCTGAGAAACATGAGTGAGATTAAACAGTCTCCAGAACACGTTTCTTTCCATAACTTCTGAACCACATATCCAATCTTTATAATATTCAATAGTCAAGGGTTTTTGGGTAGCCCGTTTATTTAAAACCAATTTTGTTAAAATCGGTTGTGTAGTTTCTGAGATAATGATGTTTCGTGATTTTTTTCATTTTGATACATAACCTCTAAACTAAAAATCCGATTAAAATAAAAATTTAATAGAGTCTTATGGGGCAACCAGCAGGGCCGTCGTCACACTATTTTCTCAAGTGGGTAGTAAGGAATAGGGAAGGTTCTTGGGTGGCCTTCCAGTAGTTAACCGGATCGCCATGGTGGACGAACACATGCGTTTAGGCATGTTTTTGAGTTCTTTCTTTGTTTTATTTTTCAATTTTTGTGACAAAATTGTTGGGGTAGATCTTACGCTTCAGTTTTTCCCAGAAACTCTTGATGGGACCAGCTAGGGATCGCACCATCGCTTTCTTCGAGTAATGGACCGGCGGCAGATCCAGCCAGTACACCGCGTTTTCGCCCCTTTGGTATTTTTTAATGAACGACGCAGCTTTCGGCAGACACTTCTTACTATAAATTTCCCCGTTCACGGTCAGTCAGCGGCTTTGACATCTCCTTTTCGCTGATTGTCAGCTATAGCAGCACCTTCTTGGGGAACTTGGTGTGTTAAATGATCTTCAACTCGCAGCTCACTTCCTTCGTGGAGGAAGTAAAATACGAAGTGCCCTGCCTCCATGTTCGACAGGTAATTTTCACAGTTTGGCCGCTGGCACCAAGCTCCCGACCAAGCGCACGCAGCGATGTACCCACTTTTCCCTCTGTTTTCCTCTTAAGCATCCTTTAAAGCTTCTTATCAGTGCTGGGACTTTTAAGCGGATATATTCGTGATCCGGTTATCCGAAGCTCGGATCACGGATGTGTAAACGAATACTATTCGGATGTCCGGATATCCGGATACGGATAATCGAATAGCCGGATATCCGGATATACTAGCCGGTTATCCGGATTTTTTTCTATCTTTTAGGCCCGTTCGAATGAATTGTAACGCGAAAAATGGCTTTTTCCACAATCCCCCATCCCCTCGTAAGTATTTATTTACATAATTCTCATTAAACTATGTTCGGATACAATATCCGGATATCCGGATATCCGACTATCCGATATCCGGATATCCGGTTGATCCGGATTTTGGATATTTGTCCGATATCCGAGGTGGGATATCCGGATAGTCCCAGCACTACTTCTTATCGCTCAGAGTCATCGGCCGTTCGGAACCGGTTTTTTCGCTGCTTTGATTTTTGTCCAATAGTGCCAGGATATTATAGTTGCCGAAACGGGCGTACCCGGCGTCCACAAAGTGTCGCACGATATCCGTTTTTGAAGAGGTGGGGTATCGTTCTTTAAACGCGCACACTTCTGAATGAAGTAGATTTACTGTTTTCGCCATCACGGTTAAGGCCCGAATACACACGCGGCGTGACAACGCCTTTTTGACGAAAATTGTCAGTACCTTCTTCAAAACTTCTAAGGTGCCTTCTAACATCTACCACCTTCCACTCATCTACACGGAAGGCGCAATCACGCCGTCTCGAATTCCGCCGTGTGCTAACCTTCTTGCTGTCATGCCACCCAATTCATGTTTGTTTATGTTTGTTGGAAGAAAAAATAAAGCAACACACTTCTAGAATCACCAACAGGCGGAACATGATACAAGACGGCCAGCGCCTTCGCCAGGAGAAGGCGACACAAGACCGTGTGGAAGGCAAAATACGTCTACGAGGAAGGCAGTCAAGTACGTAGCCGAAGGAGGCGAACGACTGCCTTCTTCACCAGAAAGCAAAGCTAGGAGGTTCTGGTTGGAAGGGGTCCCACTGGAAGGCGCGATTACGCCTTCTGATTTGTATTGAGGAGGCGTCATTACGCCGTGAGTGTATTCGGGCCTTTAGAGTTCGAGTTATTTTTTTTCTGCTAACTCATTAGTTACTTTGATTCATGCTGCATGAGTTGTTTCGTTAGTGCATGTACTGTACACTGTACCAAAAAAAAAATCGATGTTGAAAAAGTCAAGGTGCTCAGCCCTAAATTGAGAGATGATGTTATTTATAGCATTTTTGTTAATCATTTCGACTTTCTAAAAAATTGTTTTCAGGTTGCCCAAAAGTGATTTATGAAAAAATGACTTTTTTATGCTACAAACCCACTCTTTTGCACTTTTTTTAAATTTGTTCGTTTCCTAAATTTCCTCATATATTTTTTTATTTTTGTGGAGTTGTTCCTGAATATTTTGCATGGTTCTGTTTAGCATTGCATTCAGTTGTTTGACTCCCAGAGCCCATTAAACATCACAAAAAAATAATGTTTCTTATAATTTTTAGATAAAACCCTTCAAAACACGAATAAAAAAAATTTTTGATTAAGAACTGAAATTTTGATAGCAAAGCGGAATTTATGACGAAAATTTACATGAAAAAAGATACTTGATATCTTATCGGAGAGCTGAGATATTGGCATTTTTACATGTGATGGAAAACTATGCATTTCAACAAATATGTTAAATAACTGTTCTACATTGGGAAATAGAATATAACAATGTTCAGAAATCAAATGCATTTTTGAAGGCTGATAACTTAGTAGAAGGTTTAAAAATTCGGAAAAATCTGCGTAAAAAGTTAGAACGAAAATTGTGATTTTCAGTGCCCTCTAATAGAAAACTCAATGTTTCTCGTAAGGGGCCATCCACATACCACGTGGACAGATTTTTAACGATTTTGACCCCCCCCCTCCCCATCCGTGGACAACTGCCCATACAAATTATGAAAAAATTGTATGGACCGTGGACATTAGCCAACCCCCCCCCCCCAAAGCTGTCCACGTGGTATGTGGATGGCCCCTAATATGTAAGAGATAAAAACATGATGTCTTCGGTAAAGTTTCTTGTTTTAAGATAACCTAAAACTTTGTCGAAGACACCTTGCGTCTATCTTATTATGGTTAAAAAGTAAATTTTTTATCTCACTCATTGGTGAATTGATCGCTCATCTTTCTACTTTGTAAGATGCATTTTTGAATATCCTGAAACTTCTCCGAACATACCCTATGGCTATAATCAACATTGGAATCACTATTTAGGAAATTATTCGCACAAACGGCAAAATAAAACACTGCGCAATGGAGATAAAGAGCTTTAGTGCATTGCATTTGTAAAAATGCTTAATTTTCCATCACATGTAAAAACGCCAATATCTAAGCCCCCAGATAAGATATAAAGGATCTTTTTTCATGTAAATTTTCGTCTTGAATCCCGCTTTGCAAAAATAATTTCAGTTTTTGATCAAAAATTTTTATAGTATGTTTTTTGAAGGGTTTTATCTAAAAATTATGAGAAAAATTCACTTTTTTCTGATGTTCAATGGGCTTTATGAGTCAAATGATAGAATGCGATGCTAAACTAAACCATGCAAAATATTCAAAAACAACCCTACAAAAATGAAAAAATATATGGAAAAATATAGGAATCGAACAGATTTGAAAAATTGCAAAAGAGTGGGTTTGTAGCTTGAAAAAGTCATTTTTTCATAAATCACGTTTGGGCAACCTGAAAACAGTTCTTTAGAAAGTCGAAATGTTCTACAAAAATGCTATAAATAACCTCATCTTTCAATTGAGGGCTGAGCACCTGGACTTTTTCAACATTGATTTTTTTGTGCCAGCCTGATGTATAGGTCAACCCATGAATAATAGACAATAAGGAAAAGTCCTGGAGATGTGTGGTCTTCAACAAAAACGTGTGTTTTGTATGTCCAAATGCTTCTTTAGAACGACGTTTTCTTGTAAAATGTAACTTACAAAAGTTAAGTATGAAAAACTAACTTTTAAGTAACTTTTATAGAATACACGCTGTAACTCTGTACCCAATGAAGACAGGATTTTTTTTGTTCAGCAAAGTTTCATATTTTTGCACGTTTTAAAACTTTGCTGAATAAACCATTTCTCTATCTCTTAACACAAAAAAGTTGGTATATTTGATATATTAAAACCTACTGTAACATATGTTCGCCGCATTCTTTTTTTGAGACAAAAGGAGCCTACAAGAGTTTATAGTACTTCAGCTTCAAGGAAAAGTAATGACATCATGATTCCACTTGCCCCTTTCTAACCTATACGTTCTTGAAGTTATTGAAAAAAATAAGCTCAAATATGATATAACTTTGTAAGGAAAAGTCCTGGAGATATATGGTCCCAGGCAAAAATGTGTGTTTTGTATGTCCTAACAATACATTCGTGTAAAATGCAACTAACAAAAGTTAACTACAAAAAACTAACTTTCAAGTAAGTTCCATGTGATTTACTCTATAACTTTGTACCGAAAAAAGATAGGATTTTCATTTGTTCAACAAAGCTTCATATTTTTCAATCTCCTACAACTTTACTTAATGAACTATTTTTCTATCTCTTAACACAAAAAAGTTATTTTTTTTTATTATTAGTACAGGTCGGACTCGATTATCCGGAGTTTTGAAAAACATTTCGCTCCGGATAATCGAACCTTCCGGATAATCGAGCCATTTTTTTTATTTAAATTTTTATTATCTCCTAACTAGATTAGAGAGTTTTCTATTATAATAAATTGTACACAATGCACGTGCCGACGAAAAAAATTAAAAACTGTCTTTAGACTGTTTGTCGGCGTTTGTTATACGGGTCATTCCATACGAAGTGTACAAGCCATTTAGACACGACCATCACGGATTTGGCTCAAAGCTAGGGGAATTATTTATCTAGGTTCACTATGAAAAATTCCCAATTCTGGTGTCGATTGAAATACCCCCCCGCTCTGTCGGACCCCTCTCTTTGTGACAAAGTCCGGCAATTTTTGTTCAAAACTCCGTTTTTCTTTTTCTTACAATTCATAGATGTAGGACGTCCGCAAAATACTGATAGATGATTTTAAAAGAAAATAAACCAAGGAATCCAAAAAAAAATTTTTTTGACTGGAAGTGTTGCCAGATAGATTATTTTTGTATTTGAAAACTAAATTTACATTTTTCGGCAAATGCACCCATTTTTATTTTAAATTTGATAATTTCATCGTGTTCCTTGGAAAATTTCACGTAAGAAACAACTATCATTCCGAGGTAATATGAGCCAATCTCGATATATAACATTTTACGAAAATAGTCGTAAATTTCGTAGTTAATTTATTTTATAGTTTATAGCCGTAAGACTCCCGAAAAATAGTGATGAGTGAATTTTGAAGAAAATAAACTAAGGAATCCAGAAAAAATATTATTTTTGACCAGAAGTGTTGCCAGATGGATTATTTTTCTATTTTAAAACTAAATTTGCATTTTCGGCAAATGTAGCTTAGTTTATTTTAAATTTGAAAATTTCATCGTGTTTCTCGGAAAATTTTACGTAAGTAACACTTATCACCCCGTGGTAATATGAGCCAATCTCTTTATTTCTTCTCTTTATTATCTTTATTTTTCGGGTGTCTTACGGCAATAAACTATAAAATAAATTAACTACGAAGTTTACGACTATTTTCGTAAAAATGTTATATCTCGAGATTGGCTCATATTACCTCGGGATGATAGTTGTTTCTTACGTGAAATTTCCCAAGGAACACGATGAAATTATCAAATTTAAAATAAAAATGGCTGCATTTGCCGAAAAATGTAAATTTAGTTTTCAAATAGAAAAATTATCTATCTGGCAACACTTCCAGTTAAAAATTTTATTTTTTTGGATTCCTTGGTTTATTTTCATATAAAATCATTTATCAGTATTTTGCGGACGTCCTACATCTATTGAATTTTGAACAAAAATTGCCTGACTTTGTCACACAGAGAGGGGTCCCACAGAGCGGGGGGTATTCCAATCGACACCAACATTGGGATTTTTTCATAGTGAACCTAGATGAATAATTCCCCCAGCTTTGAGCCGAATCCGTGATGGTCGTGTCCAAGTTTATTCTTTTCCGTGGTCACTTCGTATGGAATGACCCACACATATATACGTCATAACAAATTTTGTTACAATGATTATTTCGGAGATGGAAAAACGAAATAAAACAACACTCATGTATTTTTTCTATTTCTTGAGTGACCTATAACGACCTAGACGCTCGATATGGACTACTTTGCGGAATTCAAGTCGTTATTAAGTTCACTTGATGAGTTTTGGTTCAATAATCCGAGAGTATCCGGAACAGCACCGGAACCGAGAGTATCCGGAACAGAGCCGGTACAGGGGTACAGGCCTGCTTGTGTTTCTAAGTACTGCAATGATCATGGCCATTATATTACAGGAATGTGTTTCTGCCATAAATCCGAAACCGGTTTAGCAATAGCGGTTGTCCTCATTGGCAACAAAAGACATAATACCTTGCTTTTGAAAGTTATTGAGTAAGAATTGGTTGAAGGAACGACGAGAAAGCTGCCAAAAACGAACTGCCTAAGCGGAACGGGCTTGTACCGCTACAATTATGAACAACCCCGAACCTCCCAATGACCCGGAAGACAAAAGTACGTTATAGAAATACAATAAAAAAAAAAAAAACTCCGGATAATCGAACCATTTTCTCCGGATAATCGAGCCCCGGTTAATCGAGCCCCCGGATAATCGAGTCTCCGGATAATCGAGTCCGACCTGTATAGTAAACTTTTTATACTTTTTGACAATTTGCGATTATGTGGGTCATTTATACAAACAATTGTTCCGAAGACACTAGTAAGCTAGGATGAAGGTGAAAGGCGCTATGGAATTAAGTTCCACTTTTCGCCTTATTGGACCACTGTGCACCGCCGTTAATGATTTTGAGTCGACCTGTGCAAAAAAAGTTCCAGTTATGCATGCAGGAATTTTTTTTTGGTAGAAAGCATTGCTATAAAAAATACTTTTCTTGAATAAATAAAAATAGATTGCAAATCATATATTTGGTAATTTTGAACTCAAACAGAAATCGTTATTAGCACGTGTGTTTGTGAACGAAGAACTAACAAAATGTAAACAAATCGTTTTATTACGCCATTGGTTTCAAAAAGACTTACAAAATTCATGGCAAGAATCCTTTCTTTTGTATAAATCGATAAAATTATTTGAATCAAGTTTTCAGTGAAGGGCGAAAAAACAGTTTACCGAAAACAAAAGATACTTTGGAACTAGGACCTTTACATTGTTTTGAAGCAACGAGCTTATTTGGGAAATATTTCGTAAACAGGCGACAGTAAAGGGCGGATTAACATTGCTTTCCAAATAAAGGCGCATTTGAAGGGGCGCAAGGGCGCAACTGAAGAAAAAATTAAAACAAGGCGAAAGAAAGGTGGGCGAATCTCGTTGTCAAAATGCTTTAAGGCTCATTTGAAAAGGGTTAGAAGAAAAGCGCATGTTTTAGCCATAAATCCACAAATTTAATATAATATTGCTAGGAAACTATACGACAGGTTTATTTTACGTTGATTTTTGGTATTGATTTTAATGTTAGTCACATCGTTTTAAATTACGATTTAAAAATGTACTTGCAAATTTTCAAACTGATATTCCCCAATGTTTATCTGCAAATTTTCAAACTGATATTCCCCAATGTTTATCTTTTGCCAGTTGCGCCCTTATCGCAAATCACTCCGGAAGTATTCTCCTGATAGTAATATTTCACCACCTGACATTCCCGCACGTTTTGGTCATCCACCGACAAATCAACTCGTCACACAGTGACTGGTCTCTGAACAAAAGTCGGAAAAAACCAAAAAGTCTTCTTTAAATGACTGGAAATAACATCGAAAACCAAAGCCTTGGTACTTCATTCCGATTCGGAACTTGATCTTCTGTTTATTATACATACACAGACTTCGCAGCCAACTGTTAAGTGTACCTGTGCAGGACAATTGTGGGGCTAGCGCTACGATCCTACTGACACTAGCAGTCTCCCCCGAGCCGAGACTCGAACCTACGACAACTGGCGTACCTCGAGCTGTGAGGCTAAATATATTATTACAATTTTGGGGTGGTTTACTCATTTCTGATACCGGAGCCAGCCACGGTACAATCTCGCAAATTGACGTCACTTAAAACTACGCGTATTCGTTTGGAGCAACGCTGTTGGAAGAGGGCGAGTTGGTAAACGCCTGTCGAGGACTGAACAACAGCCAACAGCGTAGCCAGGAACTTTTGCTGCAAGCCGCAATGTGCCGAGATAAAAAATGGAGTATTCTGGTGGACGATTGTGAGGTGACCGAAAGGTGGCCCACTTGAATGGCGTACAGCAAGAGAACCAAGATGGCGGTGGAAGTGACATCGTCGATGCAACAGAGGACGGACTCGTTCCACTCCAACGATAGGCGAAGTTAAGAATGTTGTCAAGTGGCTGAAGAACAACGAATCGGTCGGCAGAAATAGTGTCGAAGCGGAGTTTATCAAGATGGGTCCGGATAAGTTTGCCAAGTGCCTGTATATACCAATTGTTATGATTTGGGAAACCGAGAAGCGGAAGAATGGAGTTATATGCCCTATCCACAAAAAAAACGACAACCTAGACTGTGAGAACTATCGTGCGATCATCATCCTGAATGCCGCCTTCGAAATATTTTCTCAAGTTATCAAGGCTTAGTAGAAAGCCATTTTTCAACGGACCAGATTCATCTTGCGGCAGATCCTTCAAAGGTACTGTGAATACGCAGTCCACACGCACCATCTATTAATCGATTTGAAAGCCGCATATGATACAATTGACTAGAAAGAGCTATGAAAGATCATGGACGAGAACGGCTTTTCCGGGAATGGATGGGTATCAGTGCTGAGTGAGGATTTCGGGTCAATTATCCGGCTCATTCGAATCTCGCAAGGGACTTCTGTAAGGTAATGGTCTCTCTTGTCTACTGTTGAACATTGCTCAAGAAGGTGTTATGCAACGAGTGGCGTTCAACATGCAGGGTACGATTTTCAACCGATCCAACCAACTTATTTGCTTTGCCGATATCGTAGACGTTGTCGGCAAAATATTAGAGGCGGTGACAGAGCAGTACACCAGCCAAAATAGCGAGAAAAAGAATGTAGTACTGAAGCTCAACACTTGCGTACCCGACCCCTCCGGATCCGAAAAAATGATAATTCTTTTACCTGCTATTACGCAAGATCTGAACCGATTTTGATCGAACCTTTCTAAAAAGATCACAAATTTATCATAGTTTTTGGGACAGTAGGGAACATTTCGAAATTTTCCGTTGTTCCGGATTTATCGAGGGGAACCGTGGGGTAAGTTCCTCTTCAAGAGACACAGGCTAGATTAAACATGGTAGCGAAACCTTGCTTGCAATATATCAAACTTTAAGTTTTTGCAAAACAACACTCTTGGCGATCGGTATTTTCATTTTTTCGGCTCCGGAAGGGTCGGATACGTAAGTGTTAATACGTCAAAAACGAAGAACATGCTGGCTGGCGGAACTGAGCGCGACAGGGCTTGCTTAGGCAGTAATGCGACGATTAACGGCGTAAGTTCAAGGTACTCGACGTATTCGGTTTGGTAACATCGGACAACGATACCAGTCATTAGTTCTGGAGCAGTATTATTATCAACGGGCTTCAATAGCATCTGCGGTTGAACAGACTTTGCCCTATATAACCTATATAACACCTATAAGACCGGTTTTTTTTCTACGGGCATGAGACGTGGACACTGCTCGACAAGGACCTGCGAGTACTGGGAGATTTCGAATGACGGGTGTTAGGAACTATTCTCCGTGGAGTGTAGGAGGTCGGAGCGTGGCGGTGAAGGATGTTACACGAGCTCAAGCCACTTGCTGGCGAACCCAGTACTTCGAAGGTAGCCTAAGCGGGACAGATACGTGGGGCAGAACATGTTGCACTGGAAGGCTGGACAACTATCCTGCAAAACTTACGTCCGTTGGAAATCCGGTTGGTACGCGACGAAGAGGAGTACATCGAGTAGATCAAGTGGAGCAAGACCTTGCAAGCATTGAATATCCGTGAAATAGAGGAAATAACCAAGGAACCAAGTTGACTGGAGGAGTTTTGTCCAACAAATTGTATCTTAATGACGTTACGCCAAACAAAGTAAGTAAAGGCATCAAAATGTTAGAACAGTCTAGATGGAGACTATATCGAAAACTGATTTTTATGGTAATTATTTTAATTATTGCGGGGCTATGATTCTACTGACACTAACAGTATCTTCCGAACCGGGACTCAAACATAAAAAAAATATTTATTGTAAAAAATACTTTTGACTACGAAAAATTGTAAATGAACACTTTGTTTTACACAAAAAAGTTAATTTTTGTAATTTGTTTTCTTGAAATTAAAACAAAACTTTTGGTAAAAAGTTCAAGAGAAAGAAATGAAATACAATTTTCTTAATAAAAGTTTAGATTTTGAAAATATATACAATATCCAGATTTTTAAAAATATTCATTTTCCAATGATTTTAAACGATTCAGGTAGTCATTTCAAATCAAACATTTTGTATTAATACAAGAAAGAGTTGAACTTTTCCTTGAGGTTTAATATTTGTTGAAACTTGACGTTATTTGTTGAAAGAAAAGAAATCAATAATCAGTATTCAGTATTCTAAAATTATTGATTAAACCTAATAAAATGGTTGTGCTAAATTTCAAAGTAGTTTTATAGGCAGTTTAAAAAGGTTGATGTTCTTTTCCGGTTGTCATCGAACCAAACTTTAGTGACGATCGAGCAAAACTTTAGTGACAAGACCGAAGCATATTGCCAAAAGGTAAACCAAAAACCTGCTTGTAGTATTGGTTGTCAAACCCGAAAAAAAGATTTTCGTTTTGGCAAAGGTTTCGGTTGCGACGCAACAACATGTTTTCTAAAACTCCTCATGGACAAATCGTGCATGAAGCATATTGTGCATTTTGACAAACTTCCTATTTCATGAATGGCTGGTATCACTACGGGCAACAATGAAAGCCAATAACTAACAAGCGGAAAAAGCGTTCCACGTGCTCATAAAATTGAAACCGAAACCGAAGCTGTTGACATAGAGATTATTTCCCGCAGGCAACATTGTGTTTTCGTTGTTCCCACCGCCTCTCCGTTATCAAAACAACTTTTTTCCTCGCTGTGTTCACCCAAAAACCCACTCCCTCTACGGCGGAAGTGATTCCGCAAATTTACATAAATTTTCCCTTTATTTCCCCCATCAGCTGGAACCCTCAACTCGATAGTCCCTACCTCCCACCACGATATGCAATCTTCTCACATTCTCGGCAAGCTTTTCGCTGGACCCATCATCGTCTCATGTGTCTTCTTTCTTCGCAGATACCTTCAAAGCTGCCGGGATATCGGCATGCAGAGCTCGGGCGTGTCGCTAAGCACCCGACAGCTGGTGGATTTCGGCCTTCAAGTGGCCCGTGGCATCTCGCATCTTCATTCACTCGGTGTGCTGCACAAGGATGTCGCTACCAGGAACTGTGTGTAAGTATGCTGGTGGATGATGAACGGGAGGAATTGGTTTTCGTTCGATCTCATTTTGAGACGTACAAATAGTCCAAAGTGTGTTCCAATTTGTGATGTGATACTGAAAGAATAGTTTGATAGTACTATAAAAAGTAGAGAGGGATGAGGAACTTATCAACTCGCGCGACAACAATCAGGACTTAAACTTAGAATAATAACTCAAATCAGTTTCTATCGTAAATTTCAAAGCAGTGTGATTTTTTGTCCCGCAGTGCTCTAAGTCTCATTTTCTCTATACTTACCAAACTATGAAATCAGAATAAATGGCAGACATTAATAGCGCTTCTCTTCTCTACGTGCGTGCTTACAGGCTCGATTCGGAGCAAAATGTACGAGTCTGTGATAACGCTTTGTCGCGTGACGTGTTCCCAAATGATTACCACTGTCTCGGTGATAACGAAAACCGGCCGATTAAATGGATGGCACTGGAAACGTTAGAGAAGAAATTCTACACAACGTCGAGCGACATCTGGAGTCTAGGAGTTCTGTTATGGGAGCTGGCCACACTTGCAGCAATGCCATTCGAGGTAAGTTCACATTTATTGATGCGAAAAAATCCAATCGTGTTCAACTATTGTTCTGCCCCTTCTAAAGTGAACTTTCATTTCGTTGCAATTGTTTCGAAATCGATGTATTATTTTCAAAGAGTGTATAAGAAAAAAAATAAGGTTTATAGAAAAATACTACGAGGTATACAGCCCTAGGGTTGTATGAAATGGTGACGTGGGACTAAACACTGTAAATAGGGGATTTTTTGTTACAAAATATACAGAGTCTGCAGACAGAATCAATGTGTTTGCTCAGCGACTGTACGTATTTTTATTTTCAGCCTCCCTGCAAATCAATTTTTGGAATATATTCAACAACACTCAAAAGAATATCATTTATATTTGGCGATATTATGCCTGTAGTATTTTTTTTGTGCAAAAAATATGTATTTGACAAGGCACAAGCATATCGTGCTTGTTGAAGAAGCATAAAGAATTTCTCGTAATGCGTCAAAGTCAGAATTAACTCTATATCCTCAAAAACCAAATCCAATAATACTTACGTTATCATAATGAATGGTTTTGTCTTATTTAACTGTAATTAAATCAAATCTATAGTATGGATCTTACTTTCAAAATAATATGGAAGCCCTTACAAAGGTTCATCAATTAGCAAACAGAAGAAAATATTTTAAACAAAATTAGTAACAAGCTCCAGAAAAAAATCGTAGCAATCCACAATTAAATTTTTTTTTGCTCGACAATTTTTTTTATTTGCCTACAACTATATTCGCTGTATTACGGAGACAGGAAATATACGTTTATTATGGTAAAGCTTAGAATAATCATATATCATCTAACAATTTTGAAATGTAAAAGAGATTCTGTACGAATCTCACTAAATAAACAAAAAAAAATCACAAGCATTCGCAGGCTCTTACTCTCCTATAAATGTATATATTTAGGAATTTACTCTTTCGATACTATCCGGTCAAGATTATTTAGTGAATATCGAAGATAAAATTAAATAAATATCCGTTGCAAAAATTTACAATTCTTGTTGAGTAATTTATGGCAATCATATTTATGAGATAAACTTTCAACCACCATCACCAGCAGCATTGCAGTTTTTCCTCAATTGCATACAAATAGAAATGTACGAACAAAAGTGTACCACTGCCAGTGATGGAAACGAAACGAATATGATGAAATCGTCGTTTATTCATCATGTGTGCACTTTACGAAGAGTACAGGCCGCGACTAAACTCGAATCCTCTCAACCCATAATGAAATGATGATAGGGTGCATAGGTTTCTGGGAGAAAACAAACACATGACTAGACTACATCAGCTCTGAGAAGCGATTCGATCGTTGCGTTTGTCTTTCCATAGGCCGGTAGTTACGGGAAGAAAGGATAGCAACAGGAGAAAATCATGTCGCCTGAACAGCAGCAGAGGTGGGGTGCTGTGAGAGGGAATGTGTGGGGGAAGGAACTACTTCGGCAGCGGTTGAGTTTAAGCGAGAGTAGGAGAGCATACACTGTCATTGTCTTTCTTTTTCTGACAAAAAATCATATTCATGAGTCAAAAGAATAAGGATACAACAAGTTCTGATCGCTCTCTGTAACAGAGACGAATAACTTTATATACCGAGTTGTGCTCATTGAGAACCACGTATTGTGGTGTACACTAATGAATAGAAATATATCGTAAAGAGGAAAGCAAAAAGAGTGCACCAGCACCGATACTTTGTTTTTCGCATACTGACGACGATGTCAACGCATCCTAGGCTTGTTTTATATGTATTCACTAGTTGAACGTTCCCGGCGATGCTCGGAGAACGCACAGAACGCATTTTGTGATTTGGGGATGTTTTACAGAAACTGGAAGTCGCCATTTCGGATTTCAAAATGACGTATGGAGTTCGGAAGTTTCGGAAGTATTGAAATGGTTGGCCAAATACCACTTTAGATTATTTTCCTGAAACCAGAAGTCGTTATTTTGAAAAATGTTATGTGGGGTCATCCCAGTTCCGAATATACCACACTCGGGTGATAACCGGATATTCGTCAATCGTTTACAGTAAAACCTTTTTTTATGTAACTTTTAGAAGAAAGAAATCAAAGTAAGAAGGATTTAGCGTGACCATTCATGCTTAGTTCTCCTCTATTATCATATCTCAAGAGATAACATGTGAATTTTTGCAACGAAAATGTTTGTTGGTGTCCAAGGAACACGTCTGAGAAGAAGTTAACGTTTTAATCCACATAACTACGTATAAATTAAAAAAAAAGATTAAACCAATGAAATGCGGCCTTTACTCCAGCCAAATGTCCCAAGATCTAATTTTGGTAAAAGTAAAGAAGTATTTCGAATCCCGTAATGTGTTACTATTCACAAAACTACGAAAACATCAGAAATGTATTTTTTTTCTGCTCGACTTGCACCAAATTGAAACATAGATTCTTCTGCAAGAAAATATTTGCAGATGTTGAAGGAACAACGAACATTTTATTGAAAAAAAAAAATTAATTTACAGGCGAATTGAGCTCATGCTCAAAAAGTCAAAGTTTTGCATGTATTATATGTATAATATATATAAATTTTGAAAAGAGTATTTTAATGTGTTTTTCTGTATGCAGAAAATCATCTTCAAACATACGTAGTTTTTAAAGTAATATCTCAACTTTTAGCAATAAGATAGTTATTATTTTTCCTCAAATGTATTTCCTGAACATTAACAAACATTTCAATGAAGAACAATTACATATCATTGCTTTGAATTTCGATTAAGAGGCAAATTGAGTTCAAATATTCATGATTTTGCTTGTTTTACTTAGTTTTGTGAATAATTTCTCTATTTTCAGTCATCAGAAAACTATTATTTCTT
Source organism: Wyeomyia smithii (assembly GCF_029784165.1). Taxonomy (NCBI): domain Eukaryota; kingdom Metazoa; phylum Arthropoda; class Insecta; order Diptera; family Culicidae; genus Wyeomyia; species Wyeomyia smithii. The sequence goes on along the minus strand of NC_073695.1, from coordinate 108,969,715 downwards.
CTCGAATTCCTGAATATCAACGAACATTTTATTGAAAAAAATCACGTGTCATCGCTTTGAATTCTGATTTAGAGACAAATTGAGCCTAAAAAATTATGGTTTTGCATTTTTCATGTGGTTTTGTGGAAAATATTTAAATTTCAAATAAACAGACACCTATTATTTTTCCCTCAAATATCTTTCCCAAACACAACAAACATGTTATTATAGTAAAAATCACAGATCACTGCTTCGAGTTTTGATTTAGAGGCAAATTCAGCATAAAAGTCACGATTTTGCATGTTTCACGTAGTTTTGTGAATAATATATCGAGTTTTAGTAATCAGATTTCTGTAATTTTTTCTCAAATGTCTTTCTTAAACATCAACGAACATTTTAATAAAAAAAGAATCACATGTCATCGCTTTGAATTTTGATTTTGAGACGAATTAAGTATAAAAAGTCATAATTTTGCATGTTTCACGTAGTTTTGTGAATAATATCTCAAGTTTTAGTGATCAGATACTGATTATTATTCCTCAAATGTCTTTCCTGAACATTAACAAACATTTTAGTGAAAAAAGAATCATATGTCATCGCTTTGAATTTTGATTTAGAGGCAAATTTAGCACAGAAAGTCATAATTTTGCATGTTTTACGTAGTTTTGTGAATAATATCTCAAGTTTTATTAATTAGATACCTATTATTTTTTCTCAACTGTCTTTCCTGAACATTTCATGTTAAAAAACCTGCATGTCACCGCTTATTATTTTTGATTTAGAACGATTCAAAATGATGATGATTTCTGTACACCTCAGAGACTGAGGGAATAATATCAATAAGATCAAGCGTTACGGAATTCCATTTTTATATAGTAGATTAATCGCTAGAGGTGATTTTTTTCCTTCGCTGACCACTGCAATACGAATAGTACCGCTGCAGTACGAATAGAAGTGTACCGCTGAAATGTACGAATAGAAGAGTACCACTGCAATCATAGACGACGAGAGACCTGCGGTTCTTTACTCCACTGGTACTGTTGCTTTTACCGGCATGTTTTCTTTCAAGACATCAGTTTTTATTAGGTTCTTCAGAACCTAACACGCAGGTTTAGAAATTGTTCAAGGATGGGTATTGTTTCAAACTTTTAAAAAACTTTTACCTTCGAGACATCATATTAGTCTAAGCTCATGGAAGCAGAAATAAATTGACCTATTGGGACGGGGAGACTCTGTCAATTTTTATTTCGAAATTGATACAGGGAATATCACAGGGAACGGATGGTGTCCATTCACGTTGTCTGTGCTAGGAATGCTCGCATGTAATTGGTTCACTATTGACGTAAATTTGTTATTGAAATTTTTCATCAATTTTACCGCTTAGCAATGAAATTAGAGTGATAATTAGCATATTACAAAATTGTTATACATTTTATCTATCCAACAACATATTGGTTATTATTATCCATCATGTGGTTATGCTGTTATTATCGTTTGAAATCTGACGCAACATTTGCCCGTTTCATTTCCAATTTTACAGAATGCATCCCAGTATAGTAAACAAAGACGTGTCCCACGTCAATACACAATAACATCTTCGCAAAAAATCATACTTGTTGCTACTTTGTCTGTTAATAATAAGTGAACATTTAGCCCACACGTCCTACGCGCATTACAACCAAAACTTTTTCAATTATTAATATGCATTTGGCGCCAAACAGTTTTAAACACTGAAACTAGAGCAATAATATAGTCGTTTCGTGCATCATCCATTTATTGCCAGGAAATAAGCCACCGCGTTCACCATCATGTATATGCATCACGAATCTCTGCTGATTGGCATGAAGTCACTCTCAATAGGGCGCTTGAAACTTCAACGAGTGTTTGTTTTCGACATTCTGTCAAGCTAAATAGATTGCCTTGTTATACTACCGCACAACAGCCGCGTCGGTTCTCACCACCATCAGCGACATTATCAAACTATTAGTGTGTCATTTTGAAGGACATTTTGCGACGAGTAATTCAAAGTTTAATCGATCGCTTTTAACGTTGGGTATTATCGAAACCACTAAACTAGCAAACATAATCGATTGTCAATGAACAAACACAGGGGATTCAATTTGTTTCATTTAAAGTTAGCTGGCTTTGTGATACCACTAAACAATGTATCGTAATTTTTGGGACAAATCGTGCAAGTTTCCGCTTTGAATAAAAAGGAATGTATACAAGATTTATTCGAAATTATTGAAGAGTACATACATACATTAGTTTTTTTTACATATTCATGCTTCCTCTTACAGCTATCAAAAAATTTCGCTTTATATTCGTTGCTGGTTTTCGAACTAAACGAAAAGACAAAGAGCACCGTGTGCTTTTTATATTCTCCGTTTCTTTGAATGAAATGAGAAAAGTGACAATTTCCGTAAATAACGATCATTCGACGCAAAATCAGATCAGATGAGTAGTAATTTTTCGAACTAATCAACCATCAACATTCAAGTTCATTAAAACAAGCAGTGTATGGAGCTAGAGAAGCGAATAATAAGCAAACTGAAAAATATGTCACGGACTGGGAAAAATATAGCGCATCCAGACGAGACTCGAAACCTACATATACTTGTCTCTGGCATGGTGTTTCATCCAACAAGCCTACTGGGACGGTGATACACTTCAAAGTCTATAATCGAATCACATTCTATATGTGAAATATCTTTTTTTAGGAGATAAAAAATAACAATATTTGACAAAAACATGCATTTATGAATGGCTAATAACTTAGTAGAAAGTTCAAAAGTTCCTATAAATCTGTGAAAAAAAATTGGAACGAAAATTGTAATTTTTAATACCTTTTCATAGAAAACGTTATCTGGTTCATAACAAGTAATAAGATCATCTAAAACTTTGCTCTCAATCTGATAAAAAAGAAAATTTTTATCTCACTTTTTGGTGGATTTAGTAGAAATATTCGTTTTGATAGCTTCAATCAGAAATAGTATTAAAACCTAAATAATCCACCTAGCGGTCAGATCCAGCCTTTCTCATTCAATTTTTAATTTGTAAAAATAGATTTACATGAACGCTTCAATCCAATAAATGTATATTCACTCTTCAGGTTCTAAAATATTGATGTTGTAATCTATACATATAAAAATGTAGCCCGGTCTGTCTGTCTGTCTGTCTGATCCATATAGGTTCGAAAACTACCGAACCGATCGACGTGAAAATTTGTATGTAGGGGTTTTTGGTGCCGATAAAGGCTCCTATGATAGTTCGACACCCTTCCCTCTTCTGGAAGGGAGGGGTCCCATACAAATGAAACATAAATTTCTGCACAACTCAAGAACAAACCAAGCAAATGAAACCGAATTTGGCATGTGGATGTTTTAAGGGGTAACCAATATGTCCATAATAGTTGGATGAAACACAAATTTGTGCATATCTCGAAAACTAATCAACCAAATGGAACAAAATTTGGCAGGTAAATGTTTTTAGTGGTAACAAAAATGTACATAATGGTTTGAAACCCGACTCCCTCTTCTATAATGGAGGGATCCCATGAAAATGAAACACAAGCTTCGCACAGCTCAAGAACAAATCAAGAAAATACAACCAAATTTGATATGTGAATGTTTTTAGAGGTAACAAATATGTCCATAATGGTTTGACGCCCCTCCCTCTTCTGGAAGTACATGTTTCTTCACAAATTTCTGCACATCTCGCGAACAAATCAACTAAACGGAACCATATTGGCAGGTGAATGTTTTTAGTGGTAACAAATATGTTCCATAATCGACCTCAGACAACATTTTGGATTGTAAGATGGCAACTTCCGGTTTCTGGAAAACAGCCGAAAATGGCCGATTTCCACCCAATATAATAATATCCGGATCTAGAATAATACACAGGAGCTAAAATCGACCACAGATAGCATTTTGAATTCTAAGATGGCGACTTCCGGTTTCTGAAAACAGCATAAAATGACCAAATACCACCCAATATGAGTTTTTTTTTAACCAGTATGCCGTTCAAATCCATAAATTGTCTCCAAATGCCATTATGAAATCCAAAATGGCGACTTCCGGTGTCGGAAAAACAGCGGCAAATGACCGAATTCCACCCAATATGGGTATTTCCGGAACCGTAATGATGCACTGGAGCCACGAATCGACTTCAGACAACATTTTGAATTGTAAGATGGCAACTTCCGGTTTCTGGAAAACAACCTGAAATGGACGGATCCCATTAAATATATATTAACAAATTTGTTCTATAATCGACCTCAGGCAACATTTTGGACGATTCCCATTGAATATGAGCATCTCCGGAACCAGAAAGATGGACAGAAGCTAAAAATTGATAACAGACACAATCTTGAATTTTAAGATGGTGACTTCCGGTGTCTGGCAAACAGCCGGAAATGACCAAATACCATTCAATATGAACGTTTTCGGAACCAGAATTACGCCCAGATGACAGAAATTGATTTCACAGGCAATTTTAAAGTCCAAAATGACGACTTTCGGCTTCTGAAAAACAGTCCAAAGTGACCAAATATCACCCAATATGAGTTTTTCTTTAACCAGTATCCTAAATACCATTTTGAAATCCAAGATGGCGACTACCGGTTTGTGAAAACCAGCCTAAAATAAACAAATACTATCCAATATGAGTATCTCTGGAACCAGAATGATGCAAGGAGCTAACAATTGACCTCAGGCACCATTTTGAATTGCTAAATGGAAACTTATAGGCAACAGTCAGAAATGACCGAAAAATATTCAATATGGATATTTCCGGAAACGTGATGATGCACCCTGATGATGGACCCTGGACACTATTTTGAATTTGAAGACGACCACTTTTAGTTTCTGGAAAACAACCAAAATAACTAAATACCTTCCAATATGGGTATTTTCGGTGTCAGATTGATGCCAGAAAATCTGCTGAAAATGACCGAATACCACTCAATATGAATATATTCAGAATTAAGGCGATGCACAGAATCCAAAAGTCCAAAAGGATGTTGTTATTTCGATAAAACCAATCATTTCAAACGATTTGTCTTTTGACTTTGATCATATCCTATGGCCGATTCGTCGTGCATTTGCAGACTTCAAACAAACCGCAAGGAATCAATGAATTTGGAACGTTCAAATAGTACGACACCACATTTAAATTATGTTGAGGCCACATATATCGATCAAAGCAGGTATAGTTTTAAATAGTCTTTGAATTTCTCTTCTTTCCATAACTTTTGAGCCACATATCAAATTGTTATGAAGTTTGTTATTTGTAAGTTTGAGAGATGACTCGTTCGTATCACACTAGTTATGTTCAAATAAGTCATGTAATCTTTGAGATAATAGACTTTCGTTGTTTTATTAACAATTTAATGCATAACGTTTGCTTAAGTTCGATTATAATCAAATGAAATGGGAACGTGTAGGGCAGCCAAAATTTTGAAACCACTTGTTTAATCATAATTCATCAGTTAACCCTTTACTAGCCCGCTCATCTGATAATAGTAATCTAATCGGTTGTGTAGTTTCTGAGATAATGAAGTTTCGTGATTTTCACATTTTGGTACTTAACAGACGAAGTTACAGTCCAATTACAGTAAAATTCAATTGGGTGTTATGAATAGTAAAATTCAATAGGGTGTTTGAGAAAAAAGAGTGAGTTCAAGTAGTCTTCGGAATATGTTCCTTTTAATAGCTGGATTTCACATTTTTAAACATAACAAGCAAAGTAATAGGCCGATTGCAACACAAATCAATAGGGTCTTATGGGGCAACTAGACCTTCCATTTGACACTGATTGTATGAAAATCGGTCCATTACAATTTTACAATAAATTACACACATTACAAAAGATTACAATAAAATTCAATAGCGTCTACAACAAGACCTTCCATTTGCAAATAATTTCATGAAAATCGGTCCAGCCATCTCTGAGAAAAGTGAGTGAGAATAAAAATCTGCACATACACACACACACACACACACACACACACACACACACACACACACACACACAAACACATACACACACACATACAGAAAATGCTCAGCTCGTCGAGCTGAGTCGAGTGATATCTTCGGTTTTGCAAGTGATTGCTATACCTTTCTAGGAGAAAGGCAAAAATTCACGATTTTATCACTTTTCCTATTTCAGCATCCCAAACAGTATCAAGGATGCCACATATGTTTTCCCAAATTACATCGTATTTTTAGAATATCTATAACGAGCGTCTTAGCAGAGTGATTGAGACCGATAACTATTTCTTTGATTTATCGTATTTTTATTTTACTACTATAAACTTTTTGGTGTTGATAAACAAATGTTTTTGGCTTTCTCCTAGAAAGGTATAAACTAAAGGTATGAAAGTGCTCCAGAGGGCCGAATGTCGTATCTCACTCGACTTAGTTCGACGAGCTGAGCATTTTCTGTATGTATGTATGTATGTGTGAATGTGTGTGTGTGCGTGTGTGTGTGTATGTGCAACTTTTTTTTCTCACTCACTTTTCTTAGAGATGGCTGGACCGATTTCCGTGAAACTAATTGCAAATGAAAGGTGTAGGTACCCCAAAGGTTGCTATTGAATTTCATTGTAATCGGATTTTTGATTTAGAAGTTGTGTAGAGGTTATGTATCAAAATGTAAAAACCACGTAACATCAATATCTCAGAAACTATAGAACCGATTTCAACAAAACTGATGTCAAATGAACGGGCTGTCTTCAGAGCTCCTAACTTATAAATTTCATAAAGATTAAACATATGGTTCAAAAGTTATGTAAAGTAATGTTTTTCAGAGGCTGTTTAAACTCACTCACTTTCCTCAGAGATGGCCAGACCGATTTTCACAAAATAATCTCGAATGAAAGGCCAAGTTGTCCCATAGGTTGCTATTGAATTTCATTATAATCGGTTTGTAACTATGTCCGTTATTTATAAAAATGTCAAATCACGTTATAAAAGCAAAGCATATACCAAAGACTTCTTAAACTCACTTACTTTTCTCAGAAATGGCTAGACTGATTTTTACGAAATTAGTTGAAAATGAAAGGTCTAGTGGCCTCATAACACACTATTAAACTTTTTTGTAATCGGATTTTTAGTTTAGGCACCGTGTATCAAAATGTGAAAATCCCGAAATTTCGTTATCTCAGAAACTAAACAACCAATTTAGACAAAACTGGTGCCAAATGAACGGCCTGTATTGAAAATCTTTAACTAATGATTAAACATGTGGTTTAAAATTGTGTATAAAAGAAGGAAATCACGGTTTGAAAAGAAACATATTCCAAAGACTGTTTATGCTCACTATTTTTTTTCAGAATGGTTTGACCGAACTCCGCTAAATTAGTCTCAAATAAAAGATCTAGTTGCGCAATAAAATTTTATTTAATTACACTGCTATCGGACTTTAACTTTGTCCGTTATGTATCAAATTGTAAAAATCACAAAACTTAATTAAGTACCACAGAAACTACACAACCGATCTGAACATAGTTGGATTCAATGGACCAAATAAACTTGTCTTTAAAACCATCATAATGTTTAAGCATGTGGTTTAAAAGTTGTGGAAAGAAAAGTGGCTAGGAGACTGTTTAAAACTATAGCAACGATCAAAATGTGTGGCCTCAACATTTTTCAAATTTTATGTTGTTCTATAACCAGATTAGGCATAATTTGGACATTTTAGGAAGTATTCCGGCAACCAGTGAAGTAGTCTGGGTGACTGCGGGTTCAAGTCCCTTCTGGATGCGGTATGTTTTTCCAAATCTGTATCATATTTTCAGTTCGCTTATTTTTCGCTTCCCCGGCTGCACACACTGTCTGCCTTTAATAAACTTGAATGTTAACGGGTAAAAGCCGTTGTTAAAGATAGAAATTAATTCGAAAATATTTAGCCCTACGGAGCACCTTCCGTTGTTGTGTTGCACTCGCAGGCATGACTCAGACTGGCTTTGGTCTCGATCACACAGGTCTATAAGAGTTATCAGCGTCAGCTGACTCTCCTGTATGTGACAGCAGTGTGTGTAGCTAGGGGTGAGCAATAGAATAAGTCGGCAGTGGATTTTTCGCGTGATGTATTTGAAACAAACCTATCGCTTTGTCAATAATATCAAACATGCTAGTGTTGTACTCATTATTCCCACTAAACTCAAAAAGCAGTAGTGGCGTCTTTTTTTTTTTTTCTTCATCTATCATTTATTTGACGCACAAATAGTAGTGGCGTACTAGTTGCAGCATCAATCGATTATGATATAGTCGGTGTTAAGTCAGACCGGACCAAGTGACATTTTGATTATTTCGAGAAAAACGAGTTTGAAGTTTGTTGCTCTGGGAATTTTGAAGTTCTCAATATTTTTGCGCAGTTTTGATGTTATAAGTTGGAGTAACTCTCTAACTGTATCATACGATGTGACAATTGCAAAAACGGAGTGCCGTGAGCTCAAAAAGGACAGGTTTGTAACTGATTAAATGTACTTGGTCCACTCTGATTGAATCAAAGAAGAATCATTAATGACTTGGTCCATTATGACTGAACAATTGAACAAATAATTTTAGTTCATTGATCGCCGAACAGTCAAAAAGTTTTTAATCTACATGGTTAGCTTCTGCGACATCAACAATTATTGAAAATAGTTTGAATAAACTTTAAACTGTGTTTGTTTCAACGAATCAATGGTAGGAGCGGAATGTTCTATTGGAACGAAAATAAGGTTAATTCACTCAATTAAGTTATTCGTAATCATCCACTTTCTCTGCAACGTTGGCCAAAATTGCCGTAGAATTGATAATGAACTGGATGGTTTCCTCGTGTTTTGGTTCTGAAATTTCTGTCACGTTTGGATGTAGTGCTTCAAGGACAGCTTCACGAAAAGTTGGCACAGGTTCTCGATTATTGATTAGAAAATAATATTGAATAGATAATGTTGTCATGCTTTACACACTTAAATGTCAATCGAGTCAGCTTCTTCTTGTCTTAATATGAAAGGTCTTCTCCAAACAATCGCTTGTGTTGCCTTTAGCTTCGTATAATTTCATTACGGGCATAAATCTAATTAGCTTGCATAAAACAGTAACAGACACACACTTACTACTTATTTCAACCTCCTGAGGATATAATTCATTGGTAAAATTATCAAGTTTTAAGTCAGTATTACTACTGTAACTTGAACTTCTTTCTGAAATTGTGGAAGGTTGTGTCACCCACACAAATGACTTTCTCATTTACGTTTTCAATCAGAGTGGACCATGTACATTTTCCTCATTTACTGGTAAAGTATACTTTTTTGACTAACGGGCAAAGAAGCATTCCGGTAAGTTGCCTGATAGTGTTGAAATTCATTTATGTTGACTTTAAACCGATGCTGTAAATTCCGATAATTTCAACTTTTTTCTGCTTAACACATGGTTCACTTTGTCTGCACACTATAAGGTCATGTTAGTGACAGCAATAAACGGTCCAAAAACACATTCAAAACCACGGCAGTGCGTGAAACTTTACAGATTCCGATGGGAGGTGAGTGAAAGATTTCTCTGATACAAAGAAATCCGGAAAAATGCTTGAAAAAAATTTTCCGTTCGTTCGCTTTTATCAATAGCTGACCGAAGGCAGTTTCCTTGAAAATAAACACTTGGTTCATTCTGACTGAACACTGTAATCGTTTTTCATTGGTCATGCAGACAAAAATCATACTGTTATTCTGCTGTTTTAGAGATAAATAAAATCTGATGGTTGTGAGATGTAGCTTAAGAAAATCTTTATCCAATACTATCGTTAACTCGTTTTTTCCAATTTTGCGACTTGGTCCGGTCTGACTTAACACCGACCATATATGAAGCTAGTAGGGTTATAACATGTGCATCCACTTGGTCTCAGTAGACAGGTTACTACGTTGATCGCGCGGTGTACGTTGAATATTTTGAAACTCAGCTTGAAAAATAAGTTTAATTGATGGGTTTACACTGATGTTCACCTAATTTTTTTCTTGCATCTTATATAATTTTTTCTCAGCTTTCCAATGCTGGTCTCAGATCGGAAATCGGTTGTTGCGAACACGGTCAAAATTGCATTTTTCTGATATAATCCAAGATGGCGACCGAATTCAAGATGGCGCCCTAAATGCTGATCTCTTCAAATGAAAGTACTATCATTTCTCTTTACAGAAAAGTGCTGATTGTAGTCCTTTACATAACGAATTTCAAAGATATAGCTCAAATAATACATCAAGAATTGCTGAAATTTCAACTTTTCTGAAAACTGTTTCACTCCGGTGAACAAGGGGTCAACAACTTCGATCGAACAAAAATGATAATGGCATTTTTTCTCTATTCCTAATAATTATGTGCATTTATATCAAATTTGAAAGACCTTGTTCACCTAGTGGCCTACTTTCAGCGAGAATTGCTCATGTGTAAGTGTTAATGTATGCTCATATGTGTGTGAATGTTAGGTTTTGAATGTTCGTTATAGTTGTGCTGTTGGCTACCAGAAATTCGTTATTTAAAGTGGAAAATAAATCTAGCAGAAATTTTCAAGATGTTTTTTTTTTAAATGGAAGTGTTATGTTATTCTATTTGAACAAAGAATAAGTTCGAATGAGAAAGGCTGGGTGTCACCACTAAGTGGATTAATTTGGTTTTTTTTTTATTTCGTGAGTTAATTATTTCAAGTTATACGCCTTTATTGACCCACTGCGTCAATTTGTATTACTATCTACTATGTATTTCCAAACTTTGAATACGTTTTTTTTTGGCATCTTCATTTTTGGCGTAGAACTATGTACATCTCTCGATGATATCTAAAAGCCGAAAATCAATCCACAAATCCAAAGTGGCAACTTGCAGTCAGGCTTATCTTTTCTCCTCAAAAAATCTCTGGAGTGTTGGAGGATATCTACATCTGCTCTCACACTGGAGAGCAAATCCACACAGATGCTAGAAGAGAACGACAGAGGTACCGTGGTGGAATTTTAAATCCCTCTCTTGAGAGACAATAATAGTATGGAAAAAATAGATTGATAGATTGAAATAGATTGATAGATTGCGTTGCTCGTGCCGGTCGAGTAGCTACACGAGGACTACACAGGTGTCCCAGCAGGTGTCTTTTTCCACTTACCGGACTAGGCCAAAACTAAACTTGACTCCAAATTCTGAATGGATTAACGTTGATTGTAATGCAAAATTAACTTTGCTAACATTATTTTGGCCGCTTGCAAATGAGGGACTAAGTTTTGACTAAGCGCATCACACTTATTACAAGATACCTACTCTGTTTTTATATAATTATTTGTAGGTTTTAAACTTTGGTTCACGATCGGTGGAAAGTTATCCTGGTATTGCTTGACGACAGAAAACAGTTCATGTTGAAAATTTTAGCACTAAAATTTCACGACTGCATGAAAATCATTCGTCATGTCAAAAAAAGTTTCTCGGATGTTTTCACTGTCACTATGATTCTTTATTATTTCAAAAAATTAGTGAGTAATATCAGAATGATACAAATGATGTGATTAAATTTGTTTTAATGAGACTCCACATGACATTCAATGGGTTCAATGGAAAATTTTGATTGTTTGATTTTACTACTACTACCGAAGCAGAATGGCAGATGACATGTTTAGTAGGTATAATACCATACGCAAAAACCCATTGATATCAGGTACTAAAGTAGCTCTCAACCTAAAAATAGAAAAACGCTGATAGCTGAATGACAATTTCTATCACAACAAGGCTCGTAAACGAATTGAATCGAACGAACAGGCACTACCAGTTTCCGGAAAATCGAACAACTAGATTGCAATCGCCATCGAATGGTCGGCCAGCACGAACATAAAATAAATATACAGTCGAAAGCTAAACGTCGAAATTGAATTAAATTTTGCTCCAGCCTTTGGCCTATTTCAGATTCTGCCCAACGAATCCATAAAAATACTGCGATTACCTTCGTGATAACAACGACCTCCGCCGGTTCAGAAACACAGGCAAGACATGATTTCCTAAAAAGGACGAACCCATTCGTTGATTAGTTTTCGCTGTCGGGCCGGACCGAAAGGAAATCAAAACAAATGAAACGTGCCCACGTCTTCCGGGCCGTACGTTACGAGGGGAAATGAAGCGAATGTGACACAACACAAAGCTTACTGGCTGGGCAATTAATTAGGACTTTAGTACAAACAAATTTTACCACTCCATTAAGACAACACCACGCCAGAACTAATGGGCAGCATGCCGTCATCTAGGTCATGTGTAGAAATAACAAATGTGCACTTTCCCACCGGGTGTCCAATCCAGAATCGGGTTGGAGCAAGCTTACAGCCACATTATGTTCGATTATGAATTAATAATAAATAACCATCAATTAATTAAATTAATTCGTTCCCACTGTTTTTCCATCTCGGTTTTACGACTTACGTCGTTTATGTACGGTTTGGGGAGCAGCTCTTCGGCTAACGCCGCAACTACTTTATGCTGCAAACACAGAGGATATGATGGTCATAATCGTAATTTTGTCGCTTTCGTCTCGTGGCTTCATAAAACCGTTTGCTTAGTCCCTTCCTCCGGCAGCGCTCAAATTGAACTGAGTGATTCGGAGTAGCATTCATTCGCTGCTCGTTAAAAACAAACATAATTCATATCTCGCTATTTCTTGCTACACTGCTGCAGGGTTGAATGCCTGTTAGAAACCGGCAGACTCCCGTTGGGACACAGAGAACGGTGGCCAGTTTAATGTTTTATTTTGGTTTCGAAACTGGATTATGATAATTCATGTCAAGTGAATTTGTCCCTCATCAAAGAAACAAAATTGCTTGCACTGATCCTTGCATCCCTGCTTGATACAAAAGCGCTATATACTGCGTGGTTTAGTCTTTATAGCCTTCCCGTGTTATGCTTGTCTCCCTACAATCCACTTTCACCCCCATTTCATCCCGGAATGCTGCTGCCTAACTGAACGGACCATTTTGCTAAGTCAGTCGGCCATAAGATTTTATAGCCATTCATTTTCCGCTGCCGGGGTGTCTCCTGTATCAAAGCTAGCAAAGGCGCCACAACATTCTGCAAATAATCTGAAGCTTCAGGGAGGGGACTCGAGCTAGGAACTAAATTACTTTATTGGCTCCCCGGCTTACGGTTGCTTAATCACAGCGTTTCGAATAAGAGTACTTTTTCCTTGCAACTACACAGTGGAAAGCCACATGCGAGCGTGTAGCGCTTATTTTGTGGATTTAATGAATGCTACGTTAGATCAAAGCAAAAGTATAAAAAAATACCTTCGTGGAAAGAATGTGCGGAGGTCAAGCCTGGCCTCGGGGAAAAGCGGTGAAATTATATCACGAACGTAACCAAGCTTCGTTTCCATTTACTTTAGCACTCACTTTTGACCACCTGCGGTTAGACGAAAAGTGTCGGTGTTGCTCTACGGGCTGCGTGCTGTAGGGTGTCTTTGTGGTATGTCGTTTATGAACTAACAGTTTTCCTCCTTCTTCGTTTCTTTTTTTATTTTCGGTTCCTACGTCGCCCAGGAGGTGGATTCCTTCGAGCTGGCCGCCTATCTACGGGATGGATATCGGTTAGCACAACCGGTTAACTGTCCGGATGAGTTGTAAGTATTTTTGAAAATAAACTATCACTTGTAAAACATTAAGTCTCTATTAAACGTTGTGTTTTACTTTTGTGTTTGATATTTACTTAACAATTTTTATTTTATTGATTCGACTCATAACTGCGTTTATGGTATACGACTACAAATGAAAATACTACGAGGTATACAGCCCTAGGGTTGTATGAAATGGTGACGTGGGACTAAACACTGTAAATAGGGGATTTTTTGTTACAAAATATACAGAGTCTGCAGACAGAATCAATGTGTTTGCTCAGCGACTGTACGTATTTTTATTTTCAGCCTCCCTGCAAATCAATTTTTGGAATATATTCAACAACACTCAAAAGAATATCATTTATATTTGGCGATATTATGCCTGTAGAAATTTTTTTGTGCAAAAAATATGTATTTGACAAGGCACAAGCATATCGTGCTTGTTGAAGAAGCATAAAGAATTTCTCGTAATGCGTCAAAGTCAGAATTAACTCTATATCCTCAAAAACCAAATCCAATAATACTTACGTTATCATAATGAATGGTTTTGTCTTATTTAACTGTAATTAAATCAAATCTATAGTATGGATCTTACTTTCAAAATAATATGGAATCCCTTACAAAGGTTCATCAATTAGCAAACAGAAGAAAATATTTTAAACAAAATTAGTAACAAGCTCCAGAAAAAAATCGTAGCAATCCACAATTACATTTTTTTTTGCTCGACAATTTGTTTTATTTGCCTACAACTATATTCGCTGTATTACGGAGACAGGAAATATACGTTTATTATGGTAAAGCTTAGAATAATCATATATCATCTAACAATTTTGAAATGTAAAAGAGATTCTGTACGAATCTCACTAAATAAACAAAAAAAATCACAAGCATTCGCAGGCTCTTACTCTCCTATAAATGTATATATTTAGGAATTTACTCTTTCGATACTATCCGGTCAAGATTATTTAGTGAATATCGAAGATAAAATTAAATAAATATCCGTTGCAAAAATTTACAATTCTTGTTGAGTAATTTATGGCAATCATATTTATGAGATAAACTTTCAATCACCATCACCAGCAGCATTGCAGTTTTTCCTCAATTGCATACAAATAGAAATGTACGAACAAAAGTGTACCACTGCAATACGAATAGTACCGCTGCAGTACGAATAGAAGTGTACCGCTGAAATGTACGAATAGAAGAGTACCACTGCAATCATAGACGACGAGAGACCTGCGGTTCTTTACTCCACTGGTACTGTTGCTTTTACCGGCATGTTTTCTTTCAAGACATCAGTTTTTATTAGGTTCTTCAGAACCTAACACGCAGGTTTAGAAATTGTTCAAGGATGGGTATTGTTTCAAACTTTTAGGAAAACTTTTACCTTCGAGACATCATATTAGTCTAAGCTCATGGAAGCAAAAATAAATTGACCTATTGGGACGGGGAGACTCTGTCAATTTTTATTTCGAAATTGATACAGGGAATATCACAGGGAACGGATGGTGTCCATTCACGTTGTCTGTGCTAGGAATGCTCGCATGTAATTGGTTCACTATTGACGTAAATTTGTTATTGAAATTTTTCATCAATTTTACCGCTTAGCAATGAAATTAGAGTGATAATTAGCATATTACAAAATTGTTATACATTTTATCTATCCAACAACATATTGGTTATTATTATCCATCATGTGGTTATGCTGTTATTATCGTTTGAAATCTGACGCAACATTTGCCCGTTTCATTTCCAATTTTACAGAATGCATCCCAGTATAGTAAACAAAGACGTGTCCCACGTCAAAAATACATTTCAAACTTCGAAAGACAATAATTTTTTATTCACTGGGTAATGTGACGGTGTTAGCAACATGGTTTGTTATCTAATAATATCCTAATGCTTTTTGAAGTTTGAACTGGAAACAAAGTTTTACCTCAATAAACCTAAATTAACCCTTTCATCAATAGCCATAGAGGTTTTCTAGAGCACATACCAGTACTTGTTTTAAATATATACTCTTTCGGGAAAAATGTACATGAAGCTAGTTGATTGGAAACTATTATGAAAATTGATCAGTTTCACCCCGTTCCATGGTAATTTGGGGCCATCGGCGATAGTTATAAATCATCAAAACATATTTAAATATGTCACCATTATCATATTGCCATTGAATAAAATATAACATGTTATTGTTAATACTAACTTTCTCATACATTAAACAACATTCTCGACGACAGCACACATCCAGCGTGAGCGAAGTTTGCCTCGAAGTCGTCGGCCTCTATCCGGTTCTCTGCTAAATATTATCTTTGTATACTTCGTACAACTCGTGATTCATGCGCCAGCGCCATACACCATTTTCTAGTTTGCCTCCGGATATTGATCGCTCAAAGACCCCAAGCGCTCGTCGATTGCTTTCCTTCCACGTCCACGATTCATGTCCGTAGACCGCCAACGGAAGTATCAGAGTCCTATAGAGTGCAAATTTCGTACGGATCTGTAGGCTACGGGACCTAAGCTGGCTACGCAATCCGTACTAAGCCTTATTCGCCGTCGCCATCCGTCTCTTCATCTCGCGGCTCACCTCGTTGTCACATGTCACGAGAGTACCAAGATAAACAAATTTATCGACCACTTCGAAAGTATCCCCACCCCATCCATCTCTGCCACAGTACCAACACCCGCAGAACTTCCACGCTCTCTGCCAGCCACCATGTACTTTGTTCTGACAGTTTTTATGGTGAGTCCAATTCTCGCAGCTTCCCTTTTGAAAGCCGTAGAGGCCTCCTCAACTGCTCTACGGTTGACACCAATTATATCAATATCGTCCACGAAGCCTAGAAGCATATGGGACTTCGTGATGATGGTGCCGCTCCTCTTCACATCTGCTCTTCGTATTGCACCTTTTAAAGCTTCAGACCGTCACAAACGCGTTCGAAAATTTACCCGCTGTCTTGACGCATTATGTACAATAGAGATGGTCGGGTTTGGCATTTTTCCCGAATACCCGAATTTTTTTTTGGTTGAAACCCGAACCCGACCCGAACCCGAAAATTTTATTTTTGTGAAACCCGAACCCGACCCGAACCCGAAACTGTGAAACCCGAACCCGACCCGAACCCGAGATTTTTTTTTGAGGGGTAGATTTTTTGTACCAATTTGAGGCTGCCCTGAAGCTTTTGGCCTCGAATGGTATTGAAATGCTAGTGTTTTTGCAGTTGCATGAAATTAGACATCATAATCTTACAAAAATGCTTATTTGATATAGTCGGGTTTCGGGTTTTCAGACCTAAACCCGTCCTTTTTTAAACCCGAACCCGACCCGAACCCGAAAGTTTTTTCCCCACCAAACCCGAACCCGACACGTACCCGACACCTTCAAAAATTTTCAAACCCGAACCCGACCCGAACCCGACACTTTCGAAAATTTACAAACCCGAACCCGACAGGTACGGGTCGGGTTCGGGTTTCGGGTTTGAAAACCCGAAACCCGACCATCTCTAATGTACAACCGTCCAGGGTCGCACGTAACAGTTTGAATAATTTTGTTGGGAAACCATGTTCTTGAATAATTCGCCACAGCTCGTTGCGTTTCACTGTATCGTAAGCCACCTAAAAGTCAATAAACAGATGATGTGTCTGCAAGTTATGTTCTCGAAACTTGTAGAGGATCTGTCTCAAGGTAAATATCTGGTCTGTTGTAGATCGTCCCACTCGAAAACCGCAATGGTATTCTCCAACAAAGGCTTCCTGCACCGGCCTCAGTCGCTGATATAGGATACGGGAGAGAATTTTATGAGCGGAATTGAGGAGGGTTGTGCCTCGATAGTTACCACAGTCGAATCTATGACCCTTCTTGTAGATAGGGCATATGAGTCCTTCCAACCAGTCCTTAGGTAGTTGTTCCTCAGACCAAAGCCTTAGGAAAAGCCGCTCCCGACTTTGAAAAGTTCGGCCGGTAAAGCGTCCTTCCCAGCAGTTTTGTGGTTCTTTTGCTCTTTGCGAGCATTCTTCACCTCGTCCAACGTTGGCGGATCCACAACTTGTTCGTTCTCCTCAATTTCTATTCTGTTCCCCTCGATGACTCGCCTACCTTCCTCACCGTTCAACATTACTTCTAAGTGAACAGATCTCTCTGCTGGTATCGCATCAGATAATACCGATGTTCTTGAGGTGGTAAAGAGCAGGGCAGTGTCCGGTAATGACTCTCGTGTGGAAACGTATTTCACCACGCTTGAGACCGAGAAACCTGTTGGTTATAGCAGGGTTTGGAGAGATAAGCTGTTTAGCTTGCCTGCAGCCCTGCGTGTTGTTCCATCGATCAGCTATTTCTGACGTTTCCTATGTTTCAATTCGGAGGGACCCAGAAATGGCTCAGGGCCAATAAATTGCTGTGCTGCTCCTTGTCTTGCGAGATAGTCAGCATTTTTATTGCCCTGGATACACAGTATCCAGATACTCAGTACAATAGAACTAAGTGCTGGCGGGATAGCTCCCATAGTACTGCACTACATTCCAAAACTAAGCTGGACGTACATTTTGAGGGTTCAAGTGCCTATAATGCATCTTGGCTATACGACATAGAAATGCAAGACCATCTCTGCTTCACATATGGCGATTGGTTCCAATGACTTTATATGGAAAATCGAGATTGTTCTGAAGTCCATAAGTCTGGTACTGTGGTGACTAAGGTATAAGTTTAAGCTTTTCTAGAATGCGTAGATGATCAACCCGATCGAAGAGTGTTTCATTTTGTTGAAACCTTATCTGTGAACAACCGTGTACGCCTTATCCTTAGACTCTGTTGCTCCTACGTTGGTTGTTCGTTTATACATGTGGACCCAGGGAAGTGCGTGTTCATCATTCCCTAGGTGTGACGGTGAAGCTGTCGTCCTCTTTTTTTAACTGCCCTAGACCATTGGTGTGGTCTATGAACATTACTTTCTGGAGTCGTGTGGCTTCAAGCTTCATTTGTATGGCCTCGTAGAATCGTGTGGTGAGCATTTGCATCGTTTCCGACGATGAACGGGTTATTGATTGCTTTATAGTACCCGCATGGGAGCGCAGACCTCGGGAGGCAGAATATCGTCCAGGTCACCGGGGAAGTAAGCGGATGCGATAACAATGTGTTATTTTCCATTGGTAATCGGGAATTCCGCTATTATTATGGTAACGACGTCACGTTGAATAAATTCCGTAATTGGAGTGTATTTGATTACTCTGCTCAATAGAATTGCAGTTCTAGGATAAGATGACACTCCGTTAAGCATACAGACGTGAAGCGTACGGACGCGAGGCATAGTACGCTAGGTATAATGGACGGCAGGCGTACGGACACGAGGCATATGGACGCGAGGCCGAACGGACGCGAGGCCGAATGGACGCGAGGCCGAATGGACGCGAGGCCGAATGGACGCGAGGCCGAATGGACGCGAGGCCGAATGGACGCGAGGCCGAATGGACGCGAGGCCGAATGGACACGAGGCCGACTGGACGCGAGGCCGAATGGATACAAGGCCGAATGGACACAAGGCTAAGGGGAAGTGGTGCGAAATATGTTATTATCGTCATCATCATCACAGCCCTCTTTCAATAACATGTATTTCGTTTTAAAGTGTCATTTGGAAAGCAATACACTCGCGGCCTTCGGCCGACTCGCTGTTCGAGCGAATGCTGTCCTTACTCGCTACCGCTCGTTCGGACTTAACTAAAGGAAAAAAAATCTGTTTGAGTAGACCTAGCAAACCAGTAGATCAGTCGTTTGGATGCGAGAGGCCGCCGCTTCCGACGGCGGGTCGGCGGCCGGCTCGGACTGCGGAAACCACGGCGGCTTAATGCCGCCTTGTTTCCTTGCCCTCGATTATGCGTCTTCGCCGCATGATTTCAAGAAAAGTATTATACCCAACTTAAACTCTTTAGGAATATATTTACACCTGAACTACATAATTGGATCTCATGCGATCGTACAACATCGCATTCGGCCTCGCGTCCATTTGGCCTTTCGTCCATTCGGCCTCGCGTCCATTTGGCCTCGCGTCCATTCGGCCTCGCGTCCATTCGGCCTTGTGTCCATTCGGCCTCGCGTCCGTTATGCCTTGTGGCAGTATGCCTCGTATCCATTATGCCTCACATCCATTATGCCTCGCGTCTGTATGCCTAGCATACTATGCCTAACATCCATATGTCTAGCGTCCATATGCCTCGTGTCCCGTTCCCCTAGGATAAGGCTAAGTGTTAGAGTAGATTAACCTACCTTTTGAGTCCGCGAGGCCATGATCCTTTGTGTTGTTGACCCATGGTTCCTGGATCAAAGCAAAGGTTAGATACTCTTTGGTGAATCTTCTGCTAAGGACGTTGCTGGTTTGGGTTGCCTTTGCTCCGACATCGGCTAGCTTTGCCTGCTGTAGGCGATGGTCAACAGACACATGACCAGCACCGAAAGGTGGTTTCTCCTTGCAGTAGCGTGACATTTCGTATGTATTTTCCTGTTCTTTGCCAGATTCTCTTGGAGCAGACCAAGTAAAGGTATCCGTGTTTAAATGGCAATTCCTAAACTTATTCCTGAGGTTAATAGCTTCAATTATTTTCCTGTAGGAAACTTTCACCGAGTATCTCAGAACAGAGGAACCATCCCCATTACGGACCCGACATTTTTTGTTTGTCGGACGATAGGCGCTGATGTTTGGTGTGGGACGTCATCCGATCGTTGACGCGTAGCAGCAGCTTGACCTTGTAAGTCTAACCGACCGGAGGATTAGAGGGCGAGCGCTCTGGCTCCATCCCGCGTCTGTCTCCTTTGGGGAATCGAGAATCATTGAAGGGGTAGAGGTGCCCATCATCCTTGTAGTGAATCACTATCAATATTAAATACTCTGCCTCCATCTCCTGATGAAGAAGTGTTTATTCAACCACTTTCTCCGTCTCCTGTTGGGTATTTTTATTGAAGTTATTTATGTTGTTTGTGTTGTCTATGTGAAGCCCACGAGAAACTAGCTTCGCTGCGACAGGGCCCCGCTTAACACAGTGAAATCAGAGGTACAGGGGAGAGTGCCCTGATACTCCACTGGCACTGTATTTTAAAAACAATATCCTTATACTGTTAAAAACGTGAAGTTTTATAATGGTCACCTTTACATCGGCATATGCATTAAAGAGCTTGATCAAAGCAGCCAAAAAGGACAAGCCAACAAATGTGATAATTGGGGGCGACGGTAGCTCGAAAATTTACATTAATGAAA
Source organism: Wyeomyia smithii (assembly GCF_029784165.1). Lineage (NCBI taxonomy): Eukaryota > Metazoa > Arthropoda > Insecta > Diptera > Culicidae > Wyeomyia > Wyeomyia smithii. The sequence goes on along the minus strand of NC_073695.1, from coordinate 108,948,884 downwards.
ACCTTCCTACTCAATGCTACAAATTGCTTAGAGAGGCAAAAGAGTTGATAAAATCAAGCTATAAGTTTATTTGGGCACACTAAGGTAAAGTGTATGCCAGGAGGGTCGAAGGCGAAATGATCAAGTCAAAAAGCGACATTGATGCTCTTAGACAAGTAAGCGCTGATGCTGACCAGTAGACACTATAGACACTATATATATAGACCTGCGGACTGAATCGGAGCGAGCCAAAACAACTGTCAAACGAGCGAGCCAAAATGAACATAATGAAAAATTCGTATCAAACAAATAACAACAATATAAAAAGCCAGCGATTCCAGTGTTGCTGTCATTCACTTCGCAGGTCTATATATAGAGTGTCTACAGTAGACACAATCTTGTTTGTTGCATTTGTAAAAGTCCTTTCTGTTTGTGTCTTGACAATTTCTCAAAATGTTCGGGAATTACATAAATCTGTTTTACCAAAACTTTAACGGCGTTCGCAGTAAAGTAGGCGACATTAGACGTGAGCAATACATTTCGTCTTACGATATAATATGTGGCACCGAGTCGAGGATCCAGAACGAGGTTTTCGATGCTGAGATCTATCCATCAGACTCTAAGTTTATAATTCATCGAAGAGATCGAGATTTAATAGCGACTGCAATGCAAGGAGGAGGTGGTTGTATAGCGAACAAAAACGTGGCTCTAAAGATGATGCAACATCTTGAAAAACTGAAGACTAACGAGGATCTATGGATGCAAGTTGAACTTGGTGGTGGCTATAAGCTTTTGATTTGCGTCGCACGGTGCTCCCACAGACCGTTATTATAAAAAAAATGCACCAAAGAATCTGAGTACACCATTCGATTCGTTATGACTTCCAGAATCTCTGGTCGAAATTTCAAAATCATCGTACGGTACATTTTTGAGTAATGCCCTTTTGAAGGTCGTAAGGTACAACAAAGTGATATAAAAACGACGAAATACTTATTGTAAGGCACGTTTTTCAACCTGCATATTATGAAATAACTTCCAAAAAAGTTTCTACACTTTCCAAGGGTTATATTTCAAGACATTGAAAATTGGTGGAAAAATTTATTTGAAAATACCACAGTGCACAGTAGTCTAAACTAGAAAAATCGTGATCGTTCTAAATTTGACTATGAAAAATTGATTTTATGTACTCAATGTCTTCAGCAAAAGCGTTTCATTGAACAAGGCCTTACTTTTGGCGTTTTTAGTTTTTCGATCAATCCACCTAACAGATAGATGACAAAAATATTTCTTTTAATTTTCAATATACCAGATAGCTTTCTTCAGCAACATTACACACAAGTACTGATGAACAATAATAATAAGCATGCCACTTCTCAATAGAGGTATTGCTATTAACAGAAGTGCGGGATACAGCAGACACCCGGGCATATCTCACAATAGATCTACGATTCTGGTCGCAGTAAGGAAGCTCAACAGGAAAAAAAATGTCATTGCCATTTGTTCACAATTAAAAATAAGGCCGATTATTTGATCATCCCTAAGATGTGATCCACAGTAGCGATCATTCGCCCTTATCATTCAATACGAGATCGGTAATCAAAATTTGTATTTGTGTAGGCATGACACGATCACACGACGATCGTGATCCCAATTATATTCACCACTGACCCATCATATCGCGTTCAATTCGAGGGCAGTGGCAGTTCGGTTTTGATAGCGAGAGATAACGCATGTCGTTTGAACACACTGGCAATAAAGTGATAGAAATTGGCTGAACCTAATCGCTAAAATTCAATTTATTTTTCGCAACTAGTTGCGTATTATTTTGAAGTCACCCGCGGTCCTAGTCACATTCATAAACATTTTTGGTCCTTCGAACCGGATACTGTGAACCGGTGGGACTGTACGGTGATTAGCGGACTAGTGAAAGTGCGCGGAACAATTGAACAATAGACGCAGTGGAGTAGATCCGCCATTACGATCGTGGCTTGTAGCGTGGCGTGGGTTAGCCGCCATCGCGATTGCAGTTGGAGTGCTTTGTTGGATAAAACGTGGTTACGGTGATGGATTATGGTAGCGGCTAATCAACATGAGGACATCGATCGGCAGCTTGGACGAGCTCAGCTACTAAAAAGTCAGCGGTCAGAGGGAAGTAAACATTTGCATGGGATCTGTGGTGGCATCAAGCATGTGATGCTCATCAAAAAAGGGTAGAAAATTAAAATGATTTGTGGAAACTGGTACTTTCATTGCATGCGAATTTTGTGATCCCTGCTTAGATTGACGGTTGGTCTTGGTTCTGCTGGCTATAATTTCGCTCGGTTGTTCACCTGGTTGGTTCCCCTCGCTGCAGTCAAATTGGGTTGATTAATTTTCTGTCATCCGTGGGACGTCGAGTCGAATCGCGATCGCGTATTGTCAACGGTGAATCAAAGTGAAACATTTTTTATGGAGTATTAATAATAGACTAACTGAAGTGAAGTTATACTAACATAGTGAACATTAACATTTGATATTAGTTCGAGAGTACAAATAATTAAGTATGGCTAGTGATTTGCGTGGTTTAAAAAGGCAGGAGAGGCAGTTGTTGGCAACGTTTGAGGGTGCCAGAAAGTTTTTACAGAAATTCAAAGCAGAGAAACATATAGGGCAAGTTGAGAGTCGCCTAGAGCTTCTTGAGACGGCAATGAAAAAGTTTTACACCGTTCGTAGAAAAATAGAATTGCTGGTCGAGGAAGCTGACGAAAAAGAATCAACAGACTCTAAAGAAGCTGCAGCTGAACGGGCTACGCGGGTTCAGATGCTTGCTGAAAGACGTGAGGCCGAAAATGTCGAGGTAATGCAATCTACAGAAGACCTTTATTGTGAGCTTAAGTCATCGTTGCAAGCTCTGCTTCCCAAACCGATCGAGCAGCCAGTGTCGTGTCCTACACCGACCATAGTACAGGCTGCTCCCGAGACGATGTCAAGGGTCAAACTCCCCGAGATACGGCTGCCTAGTTTTAATGGTAGAACTAGTGATTGGGTTACATTTCGAGATATGTTCCAAAGCCTGATTCACAACAATAATCAACTCAGTGCGATGGACAAGTTTTCGTATCTTCGCTCATCCCTTGTAGGAGAATCCCTTCAGGAAATTGAATCCATCGAGATGACGGTAGCCAACTATGAAATCGCATAGTATCTGCTAAAGAAGCGCTACGAGAACCGTAAATTAATAGTAAAAGCGCATCTTGATGCATTGTTTGCTGTGGAGCCAATGAAGCGGGAGAGTTACGACGGCTTAAACCAAGTGATTAGCGAGTTCGATAAAAACTTGCAAATGTTGGAAAAGGTGGGAGAAAATTCTTCGCAATGGAGCACTGTTTTGGCACATATGATGTGTTCGAGATTGGATCAAATCACGCTGCGACACTCGCATCATAGCTCGAAAGAAGTTCCAAAATACGACGAGCTAGTTAATTTTCTTCGGAATCATTGCTCCGTCCTTCAATCAATCGCTCCGCTGAGACCAGCACATGCGGAGATGAAAAAGTCGAAGTTCACCTGTCGAAGTCGAAGTTGTTCATGCGTCAACACAGTCGTTTAAACGATGTCCATACTCAGCACACAAGTCAATCTACAAGTTCATACCCTATTGCCAACACAAATTCGCAACATACACCAAACACCACAGATCAAGTAATCAAATCCAACTGCTTCAATACCAACATCTTTGCCTCGACAAGGCAAGTTTTACTCTCCACCGCCATAGTGCGTGTATCAGACATGTATGGAAATGTTCAGCTAGCCAGGGCATTATTGGACTCCTGCTCGGAGTATTGCTTTATAACCACAAACCTCTCTCAAAAGTTGAAGTTAGTGGAAGGTGCCAGCTACCTGTCTGTAGCAGGTATTGGTGGTTCTGTAGTCAAATCTACAAGAAAGGTTGAAGCAACGATTGCGGCTCGATCATTCTCAATTTCATCATACGTGGAAACTGTTCAGTTGCATGTACTTCCAAGGCTCACATCAAAACTACCCTTGCATGCAGTGAATTTGCAGAAATTGGCGATTCCGGATACCATAACACTCGCAGATCCTGAATTTCATCAACCGGGTCCGATAGACCTCATCATTGGGGCGGAATACTACTACGATTTACTGATGAATGAGCGGATGAAGCTTACATATGACGGACCCACTCTTCAGAAAACTGTTTTCGGATGGGTTGTATCGGGTCGTATCCCTGGTAGTAAACTTGAAGTTCCTAGAACCATTACTCACTCGTGTTCGACACATGATCTTCGGGAGCTGCTAGCAAAATTTTGGGAAGTGGAATCATGCAACATCAAGAGTACGCATTTAGTAGAAGAATCCACCTGTGAAGAACTCTATGAACGCACGACGGTACGTGACAGTGAAGGAAAATTTGTAGTCACACTTCCCAAGAAGGACTACGTAATTAGTCAGTTAGGGGATTCAAAATCCATCGCACTGAAAAGGTTCTACGGACTGGAGAGACGATTCGCTACGAACGAGGAGTTGAGAATTAAGTACAGTACCTTTATGAATGAATACATCTCCATGGGTCATGTGCAACCAGTACACGAGGAAGTGAGCGACTATCCCTCGTACTACATGCCCCATCATGCGGTCTTAAAACCCGATAGCACAACAACTAAGCTGCGGGTTGTATTCGACGCTTCCTGTCGTACATCTTCGGGAATATCCTTAAACGATGGACTCACGGTAGGACCCGTTGTGCAGGAAGATTTACTCTCCATCATTCTTCGGTTTCGATTTCGTCAATTCGTATTGGTGGCAGATGTTGCCAAAATGTACCGTATGGTAAAGGTAGTCGATGCTGATCAATCACTTCAGCGCATACTATGGAGAAGTTCTCCAACCGAACCTGTCAAGTCCTTCCAATTAACCACTGTTACATACGGGACAGCCTCGGCGCCGTATCTGGCAACCAAAAGCCTTCAAAAGTTGGCATCTGAAGGAGAAGCCACACACAAAGCTGCAGCGAGAGTAATCAAAAAGGACTTTTACGTCGATGATATGCTGACAGGTACAGATGATTTGGAAGAGGCAAAGGCACTAGCAGCAGAAATCATCCAGCTCATGAATTCAGCAGGCTTCACGTTGAGGAAGTGGAACTCCAACAGCGCAGAACTCCTAACGACTATACCACAGATTCTGAGGGACGATCAAGCTACTCTCGAACTTGATTCGTCTACGTCACCCATAAAAACGTTGGGGCTGATATGGCAACCAGCTTCTGACAATTTTCTATTTGTTGTTCCTCAGTGGAACCCTGAGCCAACAATCACCAAACGGGTGGTACTTTCGGATACAGCTCGTATATTTGACCCCCTTGGCTTGATCGGTCCTGTCACAGTTCTGGCTAAAATTTTCTTGCAGGATTTGTGGAAGCATAAGGCCGATACGGATGATCCGTTACCAGAAGATCTTCAAACATTCTGGAATGAATACCGCAGGAATATCGCAGCTCTCGAATCCCTGACGGTTCCAAGATGGACATGCTACACCAACGATTTAAAATCGGTAGAGCTACACGGTTTTTTCGACGCTTCGGAGGCAGCCTATGGGGCTTGTCTATATCTGCGGTGTGAGATGGAAGATGGCTCAGTCACTGTGCGTTTAATCACCTCTAAATCTCGCGTTGCTCCTTTGGAAGACCTCTCTCGCAAAAAGAAAAAACTCTCCATTCCTCGCTTAGAACTCTCTTCAGCCTTACTTCTTAGTCATCTATATGAAAAATTGCGAAGCAGCATAGAATTACCCGCTAACGCCTACTTCTGGACAGACTCGATGATTGTGAAGTGTTGGTTATCTTCACTGCCGTCCCGGTGGCAGATATTTATAGCGAATCGTGTATCAGAAATACAGCATCTCACCAAAAATGGAGTATGGAGTCACGTTGCTGGTGTTGAGAATCCAGCGGACATCAATTCACGAGGAATGACACCGGTACAGCTTCAATATCAATCTTTGTGGTTCAATGGTCCGTTGTGGTTGCGTCAAAATCATGCTACTTGGCCGAATTCATCAGAAACACAACTTGATCTAGATAAATCACTGTTGGAGGAGAGAACATCAGCCCTTCCCATTCGAGTAATGACCGCTTGTGAAATTTTCACGTTACGTTCGTCGCTGCCAGAACTCATCAGATTGGTTGGCTGGTTACGTCGCTTCATGTACAACTCGGCAAAAAGAAATCGCGAGAACCTACGCACAGGTGACTTGTCCTCGATTGAATACAATGAAGCAGAAAATGCGCTCGTACGTGTATCTCAGCATGAGAGTTTTCCAGAAGAAATTTCGGCCCTTTCCAAGGGAAAACCACTAAAATCGTCTTCAATAATATTGTCGACAAACCCCCGCCTGACGGATGGTATACTTCGTGTTGGCGGCCGGTTAAGTCACGCACCCGTGTCAGAGACCCATAGGCATCCCATAATTTTTCATCATCAACATCCGCTAACGAAGCTAGTACTTGAGCACTATCACTGTAAACATTTTCACGCTGGGCAGCAGTTGTTGATAGCTACAGTACGCGAGAAATTTTGGCCCCTTCGTATTCGCAGTCTCGCTCGCCAGGTAATTCATCGCTGTATCTCCTGTTACCGAAGCAAACCAACGAATCACGAACAGTTAATGGCCGATTTACCATCGGTACGTGTAACACCTGGAGCAGTCTTTTCGTCGATTGGACTCGACTTCTGCGGTCCATTTCAAATTAAATACCCAGGTCGTAAAGGAATTCCAATCAAAACCTTCGTATGCATTTTTGTCTGTCTAGTGACCAAGGCAGTGCACATGGAAGTTGTGGCAGATTTATCTACACAAGCATTTATAGCTGCTTTGAAACGATTCGTTGCGATTCGTGGGAAGCCCCATATCATTATGTGCGATAATGCTACCAATTTCATTGGAGCGAACAGAGAACTCGAAAAATTACGGTCACAGCTTAGCGAACAGTAGTTCCAGTACACCACTAGCAAGTTTGCTGAAGAGGAAGGAATTAATTTCAAGTTCATCCCGCCTCGCTCCCCCAATTTTGGAGGACTATGGGAGGCGGTCGTATGGTCCTTCAAGGCCCATTTTCGTAAAACCATCGGAATCCAAACACGAACATACGATGAGCTACACATCGTTGTTCAGCAAATTTCAGCCATCCTCAATTCTAGACCGTTGACACCACTGAGCAATGATCCGAACGATTTTTCGGTGCTAACCCCAGGTCATTTCCTGATAGGCAGACCACTCACGGCAATTCCGGAGCCAGATTTGCAAGAAATACCAGAAAATCGTTTATCGCACTGGCAACGAACGCAAGCCTTCGTACAGCAACTGTGGCGAAAATGGAAATCACAATACCTCTCCGATCTGCACAACAGAACTAAATGGACTCAAAGACGTGACAACATTAAGGTTGGAACCATGGTCCTGGTTAAAGAGGACAATTTACCTCCTCAGCAGTGGCGGTTGGGAAGGATAGTCAACATATTCACGGGCCAAGATGGAAACATCCGGGTGGTAGCCGTCCGGACTAAAGATGGTGTCTTCACAAGAGGCATCTCGAAGATTTGCATCCTCCCTATTCGGGATAACGATATGTCCCACACAGAAGAGAGTTAGTCTTCGGGGCATTGGTGCTGCGGCACCGCGGAGGTCTCCAAGTGGAGGTCCTCCGCATTCCAGTTAAGTAGTTGTTTAATATTAATTTGCAAAAAACTCAAGAAATGTTCATCTCCCGTAGCCACCTTGTCCCGGGTTCCGGGGCAATCGTCGTCAAGAAGTCACCATTAGTTCATCATAAAAGCCAGTCCGTTTCGTCAATCATCTCGTACTCAATCTGCCCTGTGACGTCCAGCATGTTTTTGGGTCTCGGTTGGTTTTGGTATCGCACACAATTTATTCTTTAGTTTCACATGATGTCAGCGCTGCAGCAAACGTAGGACTCTTCTGAGCACTGTGCGCACAGCTCAGGTAAAGGTATCCGCAAGACAGGTCATCAATTGGATTGATCACCCATACCGGTGGCCCCAGTCGTAGCAGACGCAAAGGAGTTCGAATGCAGCTATAATCTACAACGCGACGCGCAAGTCGCCCTCATCGGTGCGTGGGCACCCGCGGAGACCAGGAGGCCTCCGCTCCAGGCAAGTCATGTTAAAGTGCTCATTTTCGGTTTATAAAGCACCCTCTCATTTGTAGCAACGTGTGATGCCATCATCCCCCAACCGAGAAGGACGTTAGTAGGAGTAAAAACACCCTCGAGCAGTTATGCACACTCATCAGTGTATCCAGCAAACAGTTGCAGCCTCCAGCATGCAATACACCTAGCAACAGATAGTCTTCAGTCAACTAGTAGATCACCCAGGCGTCGATCCGAAAGTAGCAGATAGCAAGACGTCAATCCGAAAAGGTAGCAGTTACCTCGTCGTGAAGCAGACGCGATCCTGTCATCAAGTAGAAAGCAACCAGTTCCTCATTGGTCATCGGCGATGTGCATTTCCGCACGGAAGCAGCACAACAAGTATACAGTCCACCCAAGATATTTTCGAGCACTATGTCCAACAGAAAAAGGGACATTTATTAGCCATAAGCGAATCAGATATCGAATTGCAACAGAGAAATAACAATTAGTTAGTTAAAGTTTTTGCTGAATAAGATACACAGTACCAAAAAATGAAATTTACAACTAATACAAATGAAAGCACATAACGATTTCTAGCACATAAAGTGAAAAACATATACAATTCCACACCGTAAATAATGTACATTACAGAATCGTTTTAAGACATGTAAATTTGTACGTTAATTGATATAAACTTAAAGCTTCGAATATAAATATGCATGCAAATTCACAATATATTCATTTACTTTGCATGTGAATATAATGCCACACGGAATATTACGTGGTTTCCAATGCTCCATTTATGTGCATTTAAAGTAATGTAAATTTTTTTTACTGTGTAGTTAAATATTTGAAATTTAATAATTTCAAGGCGGCCGGTATGTTCACAATTAAAAAAAAAAGCCGATTATTTGATCATCCCTAAGATGTGATCCACAGTAGCGATCATTTCCCCTTATCATTCAATACGAGATCGGTAATCAAAATTTGTATTTGTGTAGGCATGACACGATCACACGACGATCATGATCCCAATTATATTCACCACTGACCCATCATATCGCGTTCAATTCGAGGGCAGTGGCAGTTCGGTTTTGTTAGCGAGAGATAACGCATGTCGTTTGAACACACTGGCAATAAAGTGATAGAAATTGGCTGAACCTAATCGCTAAAATACAATTTATTTTTCGGAACTAGTTGCGTATTATTTTGAAGTCACCCGCGGTCCTAGTCACATTCAGAAACACCATTAAGAACCAGTTAGACGATAGGACTCTATCTGCACAGGTTCGGACACGCGGTGTCCCCCATGTGTCCCGAGTGCGTGGAGGAGGAGGAGACTGCTGAGCATGTCTTCTTCGTATGCCCCCGTTTCGCAAGAGCGAGGAGCAACATGATGGCTGTGAGCGGGCCTGGCACTACTCCGGACAATCTAGTCCGGAGGATGTGCGACGACCCGGACATCTGGAACGCGGTCTGTGCGGCCGCCTCTCAGATTGTTCTGGAGCTGCAACGTGTGTGGCGGGTCAACCACTAACACGCCAGTGGTAGCTAATTACCAGTCTCCAGGTAGTTAGCTAGGAGGTTATAAGAGTAAAGAGGGTGCATCACGCACAAAAGCCACTCCCCGACGTAATACTTAACCGTCGTTCCGGGAAGACCAGGGCTGGAGACTGGAGGGGTTTTAGTGGGTCGGGACAGGGATCAGTAGGTGTCTGGGCGAGTGTAACTACCCCAGCATCTCTCCCCTAGTCTCATCCCCACACCCTGAGTTCTCTTCTCAGGTGTCTGTTTGCAGATTTCCCCGCCACCTTTAAAAAAAAAAAAAAAAAAAAAAGACGATAGGACTCATTTGCTAGTCTTAGGAGACATGAATGCTCCACATATTCAATGGTCACTCGAGAACAATTGCTATGTGGGTCAGAATTCGTGAAACGGATCACTAAAAATCTCGATGTCTAATGTTTTCCAATAAGTATTAAAAACTTCAAGAGTTTCACTCGGGAAGTTGATTTTCCAATTTTTATTGAATTTGAGTAAATTTACAAGTTGTTATTGTCATTTGAAATTTAGGTCAAAATTGTTTTTAAATAAACATAGCTTCAAAAATATTGCATCGAATTTGATGAAATTTTCACAGCAGATGCATCCTAAGTTGTAATTTACGAAAATATTTTTTTTGAAGAAAAAAATATTTTCTCAATAGTAACTATTTAAAACAATATGTTGAAAATCTATGTTCTGGGGCACTGAAAAATCTGAAAAAAATCAAAAGTATTTTTGACGAAATTTCGAAACTGCCCTGAAAATTTCGCGGTGGTGATAGTTTTTGATCAAAAGATATGGGCTTTCAAAGTTGGTGCCAAGCGCATTTTCAAGCGAGAAATGCTCCTAAACCAAGTTTTCTTCAGTTCTCATACCAAAAAGTGCACCATAATGGCTAAAAGTAATAGCACGGGCGATCTTAACCCGCTGATGCGTTCTGTACCACCTCGTCATCCAAAAAATCCGATTTGGTTCACCCATGAACTCACGAGGCTACTACGCCGGAAAGACAAGGCGCATAAGAAATTCAAACGTGCGAAGCACCCATTGGATTATGTGACTTTAAGCGATCTTCGTAGGCAAGCGAAACAGTTACTGCGTACCTACATGTGAATATTCATATCTGCAGCGTAAATGTAGAAGTGAAAATAAACCATTTTGGGCGTACGCCAGGTCTATGAGAAAATCAAACTCGATGCCCAACGAGATGTTACATGGTAGCAAAAACTACACTGGCACGGACGAGATTGTCGAAGGCTTTGCTGATTTCTTTACCACGTTCGCGGCGCCCGGTCAACAGTTGCCATCTTTTCAGCATAACTTTTCTATTTCGGACACATTCTCTTTTGGAACTGTATCCTGTGAAAACGTGTTTTGTGTATTAAGATCTCTTAAAGAGGACAAAGGGATGGGACCTGATGGGATCTCTAATGTTTTTTGAAACAATCTGCTCGCTCACTCTCGACACCACTTGCACTTATATTCAACTGAATAATATCATCAGAGCTCTATCCAGAGCGATGGAAACTGGAGAATATGACACCGATTCAAAAGGACGGAGATACTATGAACCTGGAGAACTATCGTGGTGTAGTGGTGCAGAACGGATTTGGCCAAGTCAGGGAAAAGATTTTTAAGGACCAACTACAGAGCCACATGTTAAAGTTCATGTACCCCAGTCAGCACGGGTTTCTCAAAAATCGATCAACTCTAACGAATCTGATGGAACGGTACAAAAGTTCAACGATGTGCTTGATGATGGCGGCCAGGTGGACGCAGTTTACTTCGATGTGTCCAAAGCATTTGACAAAGTTCCACACTCTCTCTTACTTGAGAAATGCAAAGCCTACGGACTTTCTGATGCTACTATTAACGTACTGCGTACGTTCCTCCTCAATCGAGCTTACCAGGTTAGACTCAACGGTGTGTCATCTCGACTCATCTACGCAACTTCAGGAGTCGGCCAAGGATCTGTACTTGGTCCCTTACTCTATCTACTATTTTTCAATGACTTACTATTCAGGATAGCAGACTGGTGTTGGGCGTTTGCTGATGATGTGAAAATTGCTAAGCGCATCGCGACTGTCCACGACACCTTGGGACTGCAGCAGACGATCGACGTTATTACACAGTGGTGTAAAGCTAATGGTCTTACTCTTAATGTGAGGAAGAGCAAGCAAATTTCCTTCTTCCGCCAGAGACGTCCTGTCGAATTAACGTATTCTGTGGACGGAGTATCGCTTGACAAGGTATCTGAGATACGCGATCTGATTATAATAGTTGACACTCGTTTGAGCTTTAATTCATATGTTGACATGATCGTACGGAAGGCGACGAGACTATCCGGTTTCGTGATGAGGATTTGTAGAAACTTCAACCAACTTGAACCGCTTTTCAATCGCATCGTACGCCCTATACTAGAATTCTGCTCACCGTCATGGAATTCTTATTATGCGCAGTATGTGAGAATCGAAACTGTACAGCATACGTTCACACGCTTTTTTTTATTTTCGCTTGTTTTTCCGTCGGTCTAGTTCCGCCACTGTTGTTATGCCAATCACCGACGCCCAGGAGGCGACTCAACCAGGACCCTAACTCACGACCCGTTGATTAACGGACCGGCGCCAACGGCTTTACTTCTTCATGCGATGGAAGGCGTGATCCCGGAGATTTTTCGCCTCAGAAAATCTCCCGGTATCGGCTAGGATTGAATCTAGACCAGTTTGGTTGGTTGTGAGTGGATCACGCCACCTCACAACCATCGATACCTATGTCGGCGGTGGGATTCGAACCCAGGCGTTGAGCGTGGTTGGCGGAGATGTTACCACCAACCACTCTAGGCCCCCGCCTCAAACATACGCTTTTTGTACAGGAAATTTTATTAAGGGGCCACGGTCCTTACAAAAAAAAAAAAAAGAATTTATATGGGCATTTCTCCACTTGGTTAATAAACGTTAAAAATCTGTCCACGTGGTATGTGGATGGCCCCTTACCCTTATGAGCCGTACCAAACAAGGATAGGCCGCCTGCAACTGACATCATTAAGTGATCGTCGGCGCATCCTCGACGTGTCGACGCTTCATCGACTGGTCCATGGCACTATTCACTGTAAACTTACCAACGATCTCAACTACCGATTTCCCACGCATGGTCTGCGCGCGGTGAATTTATTCAGCGTTTATCTCGTTTATGCCAGACCTACTAAACGAGAGCTATAACGACGTGGACATCTTTATGAACTTTAATCAATTTAAAAGGATGATCCGAGTATAACGGTTTGTTAATGTAAAAAGCGTATGATGTTTATAGTTTGACATTCTTGTATTGTCGTTCGTTTATTGGGTAACCCCTGTAGGACTAAATACAAGAAAACAAGAGGAATGTGAAATAAGTAAATAAATTGTTATAAACGTCTTTCGTAGCAATTTTGTGTTATTATTGTATGACACTTCTTTCAATTATACTTCAACCTAATTCAGTATAATGATATTGACATATTACGAAAAGATATTGAGAGAAAGGGAAAAAGTATCCATTCCCAGACGGATATGCAAATGTTTCAACCGTAATCAGCCGCGTTTCCCTCAACTTTGCTCACCATTCGTGCCAAAAACTGTAAAAACTTTAATCAAAGCAAATGGAATCATAACTTTATTTCCCATCGTAAAACGCTTTCAAGTCAGCACAACAAGCGACAATATAAAAGCCTCTAGTTCTCAAACTTCAAAGCAATATAATGTCAAAACCGGAAGAGTACTCGGCACAGCACATGACATCGCCGAAAGAGGGGTGCCTCGTAGCAAGGTAGCGAGGCAAAAAGTAGCGACAACAATCATTGTTCTCTTTAGTGCCATAACTTTATCGGTAGTAATTTGTTGCATTGCTTTTGCTGTGCACACTTGTACACCCTCGTGAAAGGCGCACTGCCGCAATCCTCCGGTGTTCCATCTGGTTCCGGAATTGCCCCCTCCGGTGTAACTTTGCTGTGGTAGCTACTGATTACAATGTGAAATGTATATAAAAAGAAACAAAAAAACAGCAAAATATTTACTTGAAATAAAAAAAACTTCCCTTTCCCAATCGGCTTTACTGGTTAACCCCTATCAGCTCGGAAAAAAACTGAGAATTGAGTTAGAGTTCAAAATTTCGTTTTATACTCAGATAAATGGTAAATTGAGTTTTTCCAACAATTCTACCATCGTTCACCTCTTTCTCGACCTTCTTCACTGAAGGTATGCCTTTATTGCACACATTAACATATTGTCGCGAGTACCCTTCTGCTCGTTGCGTGACCCGTTTTACCATCCGAGCAAGTATGCATTTACCCGGAAAAGTAACCGAGGGGGGAAGCACTCTAGGAATCGCTGAAATGCGTTGCATAACTTTCTTCTTCGTTACTTCCACCATTGTAAGAACCGGCAATTGGTCCCGCAGGCATGCATCAGGATAATGGCGATGAATAATTAATAATGAAGTGGGTTGGGACACTGTGGCAACGCGAACTGCATTGTTTGTCTAGAGAGGTGAACCAGCCGATGCTGGCTGAAAAAAAAAAGAGTTTTTTCTGTGTCCATTTTGGAATGAGGTATTTGGTATTCACTCTTTTGAAGTAGAATACTTCTCTCAGGAAGTTCGGCTACATAGGGATGTGAAATGAAAATCTAGAACCGAAAAAAGTGAAAAATATGTCCAATTTCAAATGCTAATAAATCGGTTAGTTTTCGATGGATTTCCTTCGTTTTTGCAGCAATAGATTGGAAAGTCTTTTAAGATTCTTCCCAAAAGAAGATAATTGTAATTTTATTATTCACACTATTGTACTATTGAAAATAGTCAAGCCTTGTCAAAACGAAAAATTAGACCTCTGATTGGTCGTTATATGATTGCTTTCCCAAGCACGGTCGACAGAGTTATGGACCTAGTAAATTGGGAATGCATTATTTGGCCTATATAAGAGCCTTCATCAGATATTAAACAGACATCAGATATCAGAGATCAACTGAAATTTGAAGAACACAAATGAATATTTGAAGAGTTAATATTTTCTCGTTTTGCGCTATAATCCAAAGTTGATTATCGTCATCTACATGCATGCTCTGGCTATTATTACGTGTTTGCGTCGCTAAGTGTTTGGCTATGGTTATGCAGAACGCAAATGACGGCGCGATGCGATTCGGCAAGACGAAATGTGTTGAAATATATAACTCTACTTCGCCTTAAGACGAGCTGTACATTTCACCACGGTAAGGCGAATCGCATCGCATGTGCATATTACAATTCGGCAGCACTTCAACTTCTCATTTGCGCAAAATTTTAAAAATATTCAATAAAATTGATTCAAAATATCAAACAAAGTGAAATTACAATACTGCCAATGAACGGTCAACGTTTATTTACTAGAAAAAATGACTGACACGCAAGCAACCGGGTTATCTTTCTTGTAAAAGTATTCTACTTCAACCTTGCGGTCGTGGCTTTGCATACAACCTTCCTGTGATTTTTTGTAGAAAAGTAGCTTAAAAGTTTAGTTGCCGCAGTTTGCCGCGGTTGTGACTACATTCAAAATTTAGGTAAAAACGTAAGCTTTCAAATGCATACTGTCCGCTGTAGCGCAAAGCTGCGCAAGTTGTCACTATAGAGAAAAAAGCGGTAGTAGTTTTTTTTTTAGTTTTTATTTTTGAAGGTGAAATTTCATCCAGGATTAATTTTAATCATAACCATGATACCCCGGTAATGAAAATTTATGATATCGTACTCAATACGTAAGGATAAAATATGAATTTGGGCAAAAATCACAAAATTTATTAATGAAAAGTATAAAATAAGTGTTAAACAAGAATTAATCATTACACACTTTATCACTTTCTGAAAATTCAAAACAATATTGAAAACATTCAGCCCTTTTCAATTTATGATCATGAAATCCGCTAAACTGATTGAAGTGTCAAATACTAGCAGCATACAACAGTAAAGCACACACTTTGCTTTATGAGAAAAAAAAAACAAAGAACAGTTGCCGCCCTCCGCATTTTTTCGTATTCATTTAGAACGTTGTGTCATTCCAGTGTCTTGGTTTTCAAATTCATAAATTCGTTGAATTTTATTATGGAGCCGTCAACTTCAGCGGCCCCACCTGTCAAGTAAGTTGTCAATTCATGGTGTTATACATGTATTTGAATGTCCTCTTTCAACTATAGAAACCGGATTAAGAAGATAACATATATATGAAACAATGAAACATCGAAAATCACTAGAAGAAATGAAAATTGCAGCGAAAGACATTTTTCCTACTGATGAGTATGATGAACTTCAAATTATCTGGAAACAATTCAACACAAGATTTAAGCGATCACAGCGGAAGATGACGATGATGATGATGATGACTTTTTCAATTTGTAATTAGTTTGTATTACTAACGTTGTTTTAGTTTATTCAAATCTAGGAGAAAGACAAAAAAAAACATATATATTTAGGCAAAATTTGTTTTGTTCGAGGGGTCGTCCATAAATTACGTATTTTTTTTCAATGGAGAGGACGCACTGGAGGTGGCACTACTGGTGGTCAAAGATCATATAACTCTATAAAAAAGGAAAAAAGTGCCAAAAAATATGAAAAAATTGGGTATCGTGCTGTATGGACGGCCCCAAACAAAAAATGGATGTCAAATTTGTATTCAGCGCCCCAAAATTATGTAAATACCAAGTTTTTGTCGCATTCATCAACACTTTTTTCGCTTGGCCAGCCTTTGTATGGAGTCGCTGTTTCCACTGATTTGAGTTGCTACTTAGATCCTACTGCTGTCTGTGACACGCTTGAACAGATATGGGTTAGGCTCAAAACTTCAACTGGGACCATGAGTATCGGAGTGATTTATTTACCACCTGATCGGAGAACAAATGTTGCGGACATTAACAACCACATTGACTCAATAGGAGCGATAATATCGAACTTGGATATCTCCGATAACGTGATTCTTTTTGGAGACTACAACCAGTCTAATCTAGTCTGGTCTGCTTCCAGATGGACCAGATGGAATTTCTGCCTGTGTACTTAAAAAATGTAGTGATGCTCTAATCCATCCATTGACAGTTTTGTTCAATGCATCTTTAGCGCAGCGTAAATTTCCTTCTCGTTGGAAATTTTCTGTCATGTTCCCTGTTCATAAGAAAGGAGACAAGTCTGACATCGGCAACTATCGTGGCTTGCTTAAAGTTAGCATAAATGATGCTCTTTTTGCCAGCAGCCAGCACTATATTTCTACTGATCAACATGAATCCTTCCCAAGGCGGTCTGTCTCTGCCAACCTTGTCTAATTCTCGTCCACGTGGTTCAAAACCATGGATTGACGCCCAAGTTGACGCTATTTAGACAGATCTCAAAGCTGCATTTGATCGAGTGGATCATGGCATTCCCTTAGCCAGACTGGAGAAAATCGGCTTGTCTCTCTCTTTCGTCATCTGGTTTAGATCCTATTTATCTGATAGAGAGCTATGCGTGGAAATCGGTTCAGCCAAATTTCAAACATTTTCCAATCCTTCTGGAGTGCCCTAAGGAAGCAATCTTGGACCATTGCTGTTTTTACTGTTTATCAGCGAAATCGAAACAATGCTTCCATCTGGTTGCCGAATGTTCTACGCGGAAGATGTTAAAATTTATATGGATATGGTTTTCAAGAGCACTGCAGACTGAGTCGAAATTCAAAGGTTGGTGGACTGTTTTGTAGAGTGGTGCTCTCGTAACTACCTGACTGCAAGCATTTCCAAATGCTGCATTACATCCTACCAACGTAAAATGGGACCGATTGTGTTTGACTACACATTGGCAGGACAGCCTTTGCAGCGAGTAAATCAAGTACGAGATCTGGGTGTCATGCTAGATAGTGCTTTCACACTTCAAACACACTATAGTAAAGTAATCTCCAAAGCGAATAGACAGATAGAACTTATGAATATTGAGAATAGGTTATGTTTCCATTTAATTCTACTACAAAAAAGTAGTACTTTTATAGTAGAATTAAATGGAAACATAACCTATTCTCAATATTCAATTCCATTCTACTAAGACGCTCAAGAATAAATTTATTAAGCTTGGACTTATATTTAAAATCTCCTTTGAATTCAGGGATTCAATATGCCTTCGATCCCTCTTTGGTCCGATCCATCCTCGAGTCAAGTGTTGTTGCCTTGAGCCCATATCATGCCTACTGGATTGCCAGGTTCGAAGCAGTTCAAAAGAAATTTGTTCGCTACGCTCTTCGTGCCCTTCCATGGAATAACCCTTCTAATCTGCCACCTTATGAAGACCGCTGCCAGCTTCTCGGACTTGATACACTGGAACGACGACGCTCTATCACACAGGCAGTTTTTGTGGCTAATCTGCTAAAAAGCGAAATCGATGCCCCGAACATTCTTGCCGAAATACATCTATACGCTCTTGAAAGAAATATACGCCAACGGAATTTCCACTATCTGAGATCGCAGAGAACAGAATATGCGCAACATGAGCCGATTAGATTTATGTGTAGTACCTTCAATACTGTTTTTGAAATCTTCGACTTTAATATTACTACTAAGTGTTTCCAAAACCGACTCTCTTCAAGATGATAACTGAATCTTCATTGTTATTTTTTTAATTTTGTTGTTAGTATTGTTAAGTAAACTAGTTATTAAGGCTTTTTATCTTCATTAAGACAATCGATGTCAGATGAATAATATGAAATAATAATAATAATAACCAACCCTAAAAGTTAAAGTGATTTTTTTTTCTAAAACATAGCGATATGTTTTAACGACTATCTTCTTTAGGAACAACTATGTTAAAGTTTTGTTTTCAATTTGAAATTACACAATTGTTCCAACAATCATTACTATAAGATTGAACTGGAAATAATTAAGAAGGTAACTGAGCAATCTGATGGGCTTCTCTTCAGTTAGGAAAAATCCTGAGTAAATCCATCTACTTCTCACTATACAGTTTGATTGTATTGAATTTCGGGTTATTCGGAACATGTTGAGACACACTCTCAGTTGTGTGACGAATAATCGAGCGAGAGAACTGAAAAAAAGAGACTGCAAATAAAATGTGTTGGAACAAAGTTTGTGTCGAGAAGAACTTTAGCCTAAAAAATCACAGGAGGGTTGTGTGCAAAGCCACGACCGCAAGGATGAAGTAGAATACTTTTACAAGAAAACCCGGCTGCTTGCGTGTCAGTCATTTTTTAATTTGTTGTTCAATTCAATATCAGATAAGATATCGATCATAGTTTGGCGTTATCACTGACAGTGCGAATAAAGTATTCCTTGTGATAAAATAAACAGTGGAAAGCTGATTCAACACTCAAAACTAGACGGCTCATGTGTTTCCTAAATTTTTCCATATATTTTTTTTATTTTTGTGGGGTTGTTTTTGAAGATTTTGCATGGTTTGGTTCAGCATCGTATTCAATTATTTGACTCACAGAGCTCATTGAACATCACAAAAAAGTGAATTTTTCTCATAATTTTCAGATAAAACCCTTTAAAACACATTTAAAATTTTTTTTTGATCAGGAACAGAAATTTTTAAAAATGCATCTTTTAATGTAGAAAGGTGGGTGATCAATCCACCTATGAGTGAGATAAAAAATTTACTTTTTAATCAAAATAAGATAGACGCACGGTGTCTTCGACAAAGTTTTAGGTTATATTAAAACAAGAAACTTCACCGAAGACATCATGTTTCTATCTCTTATATATTACGAGCAACATTGAGTTTTCCAATAGAACGAACTAAAAATCACGATTTCCGTTCTAACTTTTTTCGCAAATTTTTCCGAATTTTTTTAAACCTTCTACTAAGTTATCAGCCATCTAAAAATGCATTTGTTTTCTGAACATTGTTATTTTTTATCTCCCAAAACAAAACAGTTATTCAACATATTTGTTAAAATTGATAGTTTTCCATCACATATAAGAATGCCAATATCTCAGCTCCCCGATAAGATATCGAGTATCTTTTTGCATGTAAAATTTCGTCGTAAATCCCTCTTTGCAATGAAAATTTCAGTTCTTGATCACAATTTTCTTTGATTTGTGTTTTGTAGAGATTTATCTAAAAATTATTTTTTTTTGTGATGTTTAATGGGCTCTGGGAGTCATAAAACTGAATGAAATGCTGAACCAAACCATGCAAAATATTCAAAAACAAACCCACAAAAATAAAAAAATATATGGAAAAATTTAGGAATCGAACAGAATTGAAAAAAGTGCAAAAGAGTGGGTTTGTAGCTGAAAAAAGTCATTTTTTCATAAAACACGTTTGGGCAACCAGAAAACAATTTTTTAGAAAGTCGAAATGTTCTACAAAAATGCTATAAATAACATTATCTTTCAATTTAGGGCCGAGCACCTTGACTTTTTCAACATCGATTTTTTTTGGGACACCCTACTGAACAGGCTCTTGTGGATGAAAAACTCTTATGGCTCTTATGGATGAAAAACCTATCGATATTAGTAGGAAATCATCGCTAACTATCGATAGCCATTTCAGTCGAAATTCCCATCCTTAGGCCTCTGTCATAGTGAACGCAAACGCGAGCGATGGGGCGAGAAACTTGTCGTAGGTAAATAAACAGCTCTCTTTACGGTTTTTCATTTACCTACGGCAAGTCTCTCGCTCCATCGCTCGCGTTGGCGGTCACTATAACAGATGCCTTACTCTTATACAGACAAATAGCAAATTCGAAATGGCAAGGTCTATGATTCTGTCGACCGTGCTTGGGAAGCAATCATATTAACGACTAATCAGATCAGTCAAATTTCGCGCTTCAACAAGAACTGACCAATCTTGATAATATAGTTGCTTGTCATGATTTAAACTTGATAATTTTTGAATTTTGATTATGCGAAAAATTAATTTTTATGCTGATAATGAAAACTTTTCGGATGTTGTGCTCATGACTGAAGGAAAAGATGATTCAGTACGTTCTGAGACACGGAGATGAAGCCAAATACATATATATCTGTTCCAAATTTCTTGAAAGTGTAAATTGATTCAAGAAAAAATATTAACTCTTCAATTAGGTTTTTACTTCATCCTGAAAAGGACAATTTGTTGTTTAATTCAATGTTTGATAAGATGCCGATCACATCTTTGCGTTATCACTGGCAGTGGAATAAAGTATTCCTTGGGGGAAAATGAATACTGAAAAGCTTTCCAGAACGTTCTTTTCATTGGATACATTTGCTAGTGTGCCTGCTATCGCTCAGAGACAGCATTTCACTAAAATGCCACACTGCATCAGCTGGCCCTGCTTATATTGATGCTGAGACCAACGTCAACCACTACGCTATCCCCGTTGCCACAGTAGTGGACGCTTCCGTTGCCATTGCTATCCGCTGCCCTGCATCACCTGGTCCTGCTATCGATGCTGAGACGCGCTCCGCTATCCGTTGCCATACCACAGCTGTGGCCGTTGTCCGCTGCACTGCTACTGCTGCTGTATCCACTGTTGCTGCTAAGGGAGGACTGCTGTTGTTGCAGTCTAGAATTACAATGAGCAGCTTCGAGTGAAACAGGCTCTTATATAGGCCAAATAGCACATTTCAAATGGCAAGGTCTATGATTCTGTCGACCGTGCTTGGGAAGCAATCATATAACAACCAATCAGAGGCCAAAGTTTTCGTTTTGACAAGGGTTGACTATTTTCAATAGTACAATAGTTTGAAAAATAAAATTACGATTATCTGCATTTGGGAAGAATCTTAGAAGATTTTCCAAGTCATTGCTGCAAGAACGAAGGAACTCCATCGAATACTAACCGATTTATCAGCATTTGAAATCGGACATATTTTTCATTTTTTCCGGTTTTAGATTTTCATTTCACATCCCTATGTATCCGAACTTCCTGAGAGAAGTATTCTACTTCAAAAGTTAAAGGGGCTGTGTATGAGACATGACCGCAAGTTTAACGTTCAGTTATAGGTTGTCGTATATCAATGTATTTCTTGCAATTGTAATTAATAAGCTTGAGGGTCTGAAGCGGTATATTTCAGTAATCATTCTCCACCAACTCTCTCTAACACTGAGATTACGATACACTGTTTACTGTGGCGACCCTAAGGAGATTGAAAATGGAAACTGGGTTCGATTTGAGGTCTCTGAATATCGTCCGTATTTATATTTGGTAGTGTTTGGATATTTTTCAGAAATTGGAAATCACCATTTTCGCAGTGGCATCTGGGGTCAATTTCTAGCTTGCCATGGCTTTTAAAATTGCATCTGGGATCGATCGCCGGCCTCTGAATATTATCCCGGTTCCGAAAATACTCATACTGCATGATATTTGTCTTTGTTTTCAGCTCTGATTCGTTGAAATCAGTGTTCGAAACAAGGCTCTACATTTTAAACAGTACAGTACAGTATAGTATCATAAAATCGCAATTTTTCACATTCTGGCCTGACTGAGATATTTTAGTTTGCTTTCCTATCCGACAATGTTGCCGTTAGACGTAATTGTACGTCAAAAAATTTACTTTAATTGCTTTGGCTTTTTATGTGAACATTTAAGTTTATTCAATAATCATGTAGAACACGTAACAAGACGAGATAAGTAGTGTAAAGAAAGGTTTGTTATCAAATAAAGCCTTCTCTTGGTTGCCTGTCACTATTGTCGCACAGGAATGTCAGCATTTGCTTTGTTGATGTTGCCGAAGAATGTTGTGCTGCAAATGAGCCACTTTTCTCGTTAACAAGCCTAAAACTTTTCACTTCGGGCTCGTTTTTTTTTTTCATAATAGAACGCGTGTCTTTGCCGGCTCGGAAGTTGGCGCAATGTTGTGAGGATGATAGCTGTTGTAATGAATGAATAAATAGCAACATATTTTCATTCTACTTTATCTTTACTCGCCTTATGCTCTGTGGAGATGCAGACGCCGTTGTCATGGGTAATTGCTGGAAAGTCAGATAACAAAAAATAAATTCGAAGACGAATGAGTTGTACGCCGAAGAAGTTGCAATTGTAATTTCACTCCATTAGCATTTAAGCTGAAACTTTGAAACAAACTGGTTGATAGAGGCTGACGTTACCGACATTCCAGTGGGTGCTCTCTCTGTCTTGATATTATCATTAAATAATTTTGTTTCACGCTTTATTTCAATCCTAATACTCAGAGTAAGTCCAATAAAAGCATACCATAGAAATATAATGCTGTTCTGAAACGCAATTAATTAATTTCGCAGTAAATTCTTTCTACGGTCAAACAATGACTTCTGGTCAACTTTATCTAGTCGATTGCGTTAACCCTGGAGAAAAGTTTCGATCACACTAATTCTGAATTTATCAACATTACACTAACCGCTGGTATCTCTAGTACATTAACTCTCCGTCTTTCTTTTACTCTTCTTTTCAACTTAGCTACACGGTGATGTCCTGCTGTTGGCTCGTAGATTATAAGCAGCGTCCGTCGTTTCCGCAGCTAATAGCCTATCTGCACGATTTTCACGAGGATTTGGGCAAGTACGTCTAGCGTGACAAGCGATGATTTCAGTGGCCATACACACGGAATTAAAGGTTACCGTTTTTCGTCATGAAGAAGGTGCTTGCAATTATTCACAAGCGCGACAACCTCGGTTCCAGAGAAGTTGTTCAACGATCCACGCCGGGTTGCATTTGGATGTTTACCTCCAGGACAAGTAGCAACCGACAAATTAGTTAGGAAACGAATGAAAGCGTGTTACACGGAAAAGAGGCTTGCGTTGCAAATAAAGAAACCAGTGCTGAGAAGATTTGAGTTTTCAAATGTAATCGTATATGCAAGGTGCAATTTATTACGAATTGTGGGACACAGATTGAATGTATATTTTTTCTGGTGATGAATTGAAGGCTTTATTGCCACTACAAAGTGTTTTTGAAATCAGTTAAAGCTGGCCCGTAAATTGCTTTATTAATGCAATTGGAGTAAACGAAGAAAATTACTGTCAGATCAGTGTAATAACAATAAAATCGTGATTACTTTTAATGTTGGTGTTAATGCTCCTTCGACACAAATATAGTTTTATGAAAATGTTCGTTTCGCTAGCATTATAATGGAAGTTATATACTCCATTGAATTTAATGGCGCACAAATGGGTTACAAAACTGGAACCGCAACACATCACTTCAATTGGATTATCCAGGTTCATTATCTACTTTGTTTTGATAGTTTTATTTATTATTGTACTTCGATCTGTCTGGGCTCTCACAGTAATTCAAGCAAATAAACAAATATTGAAAAAAGAAATCGATTAAATTTAGCCAAATGATATCAAATGACTGTGTTTTGATCATTGTCAAGTCAATAAATACACAACTATTAGCGAACGCAGTAACTGTTATTGAAATTAAACAAACAATTGTCAACCGTGAATCTGTGAGTTTGACATTGACAGCAAAGCGGTAGTAAGAGGAGACGACAGCGAAAATAACTAAGAATAAAACACAAACAACAATTAGAGCGAACTAATTTTAGGGCAGCGAAGTGAATGCGAGAACAAAAGATAACATAGATTTATATATATATTTTTGTTACGAGTAAAATGTTTATACGACGAAAAACAAACAGACCTGGCGAATCAAAATCGGGGGTAGAAAAGTTGTTAGAGAGAATTATTTAACGAAAAGTTGGCTTTTTCCTAGCGCAAACTCTAGAGTTCAGGAAAAGCTTACCGCACGAAATCAACGCTACTTACGCGCGGCCAGCGCCGAGGGAAATGGTTTCACTCCACGCTTAGAGCAAAAGTTTTACACCACAAATTAAAATCATCCATGTGAACCTCATTCTCGCGGCTAGTTTGATGATAGTGGGTGGAGGTCCCTCACGCGGTAAAGCAGCTTCCTTTTTGCTTTTTTTCCTGCTGCTTCACTTCGAATACATTGTTGCTCCTAGCGGAGTATATCCTATCTACAACTTGCTGCGTCTCTCTCACTCTGTGGTAGCAAACCGCGTCGCTTCTATCTTTTAAACTCTGTAAATACGCGGCCAACAATGGCAACTAGAAGTAACCGAAAAGTTAAACTTTGGTCGAAAAAGTTCTCTCGCATAAAGCATAATGAGAAGAAAACTTTTAAGGAAAGTACAGGGTTAAAAATTTAGTTTTACTTATCTACGCTTTCTCCTCTCAAGCGAAAGGAAGTAACAGATTTATTTTTATACACATAACTAAAAAACCGAATTTATGTTTGAATCATCTGTAAATGTAAGTCGTCAGTCTTTTTCATTAATGTGGTGTTTCTGTTATCAAGTTTCGGATGCCTACTCGAGCTAGTATTTCTGCAACGCGTGCAACCAAGACATAGACTCAATGCCACTAACTAAATGCAAATTGAGAAACAAAAACTACTGAAAAAATGCTACTACTAGGAATATTTATCGTAAACTTCAGCCAATTTTGAGAACAACACAACAAAACTCACTTTTAATCGTCAAAGCTATTTAATATCAATGTTATATCTGTCATTTTTCGATTTAATCTCTTACTCTTTAACTGTCAAATAATTGCAACCGTCTCTCTAATAGTAAGAAAATCTAACCAAAAATTCTCAACAGAAAAAAAAAGAAACTGTGCCACCTCAAGAGCCAAAAAGTGCACACGAGTAAGCAAGAAAAAGAGAGATCCGAAAGAACACAGTGTATTGTTAAAATACGAAAGATGAAATAAAGCGAAAATCAAAACTAAACAAAATCTTTGACAAAAATCTCCTCTTTAATTTGAATTCGCCACACCTTCTCGCGGCAGACACGCTTGGGTAAGGGGCGGTTTCAAATTTGTTCTTTCTTCAGGACGTTCGCCTTTCGTTTTGTCGCCTCCGACCGGCGGGAAAATGGGAACGAGAAAGAAATAAAAATTTTACCAAAGTATCTACCGTCGCTGAGCAGCTTTGATGACTAATGAATAAGGTAAGCGCTTAATGCTTGAGTGCAGCTGATTTTGTTCAGATCAAATCTTTTTAATGTTTGTTCTCGTGTTAAAAGAATCCCGTTCGTGTAGCGTGTAACGGTTCTAGGTGATAACGAATGATATAATTGATTTGTGCAATGCAGTAAAACGCAGTACAAGAGCATCTTGACATTTTCCACATGGAAATTATTATTTAATATATTATAAAATTGTAATTGTGATGCTTTACGGTTGTGGATACAATCCTGTATGGCAACTGTTGCAATGGGGGAGGAGTTTCGAAAAGGGAAAAAGGGGAAGGTGCTTTTTAGAGTTGTTTTGTTTAATTCTATAAATATTCCATTCTGGGTTATTCACAAAGTACAAGTAAGTCCGTAAGTGGCGTTAGCTGATTTTGTGTGAGGTGCTTATTGCTTATTGCTTCGACTACTGGATTTTCAGCTCACTTCTTCAAGCACAGTTTGAATCTGTGCATTTTAGTTGCCAAAAAGGATTGAGTAACACTAATATACTTCCTACGGAATCTGATTGATTCAAACTCTAACTAGTTTTTTTTTTAAATGTTCAATCAAGGGTGGAATTTGCGTAATACTTATTAGATATCCGTACATGAATAAATTATAACAACCACAAACAAGATTTTCTCAAATTTCCAATATTTTTTTTTCTAATAATGTATTTTAGCAGCACTGCCCCATACACTTTCATTCAAGCTGTCAAAAAGTATGTTTGATGATGGCAAATTTGTTTTTGCGGTGCATCTACTCTCGTGTTCCACTTTTTACCTTGTAACTCCGGAAACGGTATAGTACCGTCGCGAAAACGAATTCATAAGGGGCCATTCACATACCACGTGGACAGATTTTTGACGAAAACATTTATAAATAACTGTTTTGTTTGCAATGCTATGTTTTTAGCAGCTGGACAAATATTCAGTTGAACGCTCATTATATGTTTAAAACTTGTTTCTGAATAAATTTTCTCATTCGTGATCAGAATTCGGAAGAAGGCGCTAAAGATAATCGACCAAAAATGGTGAAAAAGTGATAAAAATCGAAGCAACGAGATGCGATGATTTACAGGTTGGAAGAAACAAAAGCACCTTTACACGGGTTAACACGTTTACTAGTGTGCGTAGGTGAAAAGTCACTTATCTGTATTGGATTTGACGTTTCTATGTTGTACTCGATGTTATAAATCATAGCACATTCCCTCGATTACAATGCACAATGGTCCAGAAATCAAATTTAGGGGGAAATTTGGGTCTAGAACTCTATAGCAACATTTAAAAGAAAAAATCACAGGAGGGTTGTGTGCAAAGCCACGACCGCAAGGTTGAAGTAGAATACTTTTACATAGCTCTACTTACCGGCTGTACATTAACCTACGGCCGGCGAATCGGTTCGCGCCGCTTTTCGCGTTTAGGCCGTTTACATACTGGCGCGTTCTGCGTTGCGGAGTCGGTTCGCCTTGCCGTAGATTAATGTACAGCGGTAAGTAGAGCTGTACATTAACCCGCGGCAAAGCGAACCGTCTCCGCAACGCAGAACGCGCCAGATGTAAACGGCCTTAGCCTGGCAGAGGCCTAATGCGCACGGCCAACACAATTGAAAGGTGTTTTCACATAGAAAATTAGACACGGCTTTACTGGAGTAAGTGTTGGCAAATGCATCAACCGCTAAGGTGGCAATCCACATACCACGTGGACAGATTTTTAACGATTTTGACCCCCCCGCTCCCCCTCCGTGGACAACAGCCCACATAATGTATGGACCGTGGACATTAGCCAACCACCCTCACCCAAAGCTGTCCACGTGGTATGTGGATGGCCCCTAACACCGCCGCTGTCGTACGAAAGCGCGTCGTTTCATGTGGGGAATAATATCCACAACGAAAAATGACGCGCGTCTAAGCACACTTGAACTGTTTCGCCGTGCCGCTTCCATTTACTTCCTTATAACATCGGCCTCATGGAAGTACCAGCTGCACCTACCGCTGAGGCTGTTACCATACTGCTACTGGTACCCAAATCTATTAACTCTTCAAATTAAGTGTTTTATTTGTCCTCAGAAGAACAATTGTTTAATTCCATATCGGATATTATGCAATCGCATCTCTGTAATATTACCGACAGCAATATTCTTCTGAACAAAATGATCCAACTTTTCCATTAGAGGAAGTGCCAGCTGATGTACGGCAAAAATCTCGCCCGATCGCTCGCGTTGGCGTTCAGCCTGGCAGAGGCCTGAGAGGTGGTGACCAACCACAGGGCAAGTGATTTGTTTAATTTGAAGGCAGCCACAGGCGCAACCCGCTGATATTGTCTGTTACTGCAGAGTGCTGATATCTGCTGCTCCTTCTGGCAACGTTGTGGAGGTCCATGCAGCTCACCTTCCGACTAATGAATGTAGCCAGTTTTCCCAGAAACATTCTTTTATAGCCGAAGGGTGCTACGTAATAGACCACGCCTTTCAGTTTAGTTTTACCATTTCCTAATGTTCTTTAAACGAATTATTCCACAATTCGCATTTGATTTTTGTATCCAGCGAATAAACACCGATGCTCTCACACACGCAACGGTTTTAACCCGTATCTTATTGCGGTTTGTAACATCAAGCGATTTCGTTTGCTCGCTGTTGAGTGTTGCATCATGTTGCAACTTGGCAGCTGGGAGACGACGAAATTCTGTTAATGCTGATTGATTGAATCGACCTTATATTAGCTCTGCATAGTAGAACTAACTGTCTTTGTGAATGCAGTCTAACAGGGCAGTTTGTTATTCAAAGTCGGTCATGCTGATCGCAGCCTTTGCACTGCCCCTACAGTGGGAGGTTTACTAAATAAAGTAAAAGTAAAAATTAGACAACTACAACAGATATTGATTGCGTCCCGCACAGAATGTCTACTTGTGTTAATGCCAGAAAATTATTACCCTTCAATTATTTATTTTTTTGCCTTGAAAATGGCATTTTGCGGTTCAAAATCGGTTGCTGATCACAACCTTTCAGCTGCCCTAACAGTGGGGAAATTGAGATACACGGACAACATGCCCTTTGGAAGCTATTTCACATTCAGTAAACTAGACGGATGCGACAAATTTAAATTGCTAGGATCCAACACAGAATCTTGCTTGCGTTGTCAAAAATTATTAATGGCTTGTTTGTTTGCCTTGAAAAAGGCATTTTGATTTCCAAAATTGGATTTCCTGATGGCAATCTTCATGCTACCCCAACACTGGGGGAATAATGGCAGTCTGGCGACACACGCTGAGAAAAACCGCGCTGCTCCTGAGACGTGGTGACCAACCACAGGGCTAATGCTGCTGCTAAGGAAGGACGACTGCTGTTGTCGCTATCCAGAACCATTATGAGCGGCTTCGGCTGAAACAGGCTCTTATATAGTCCAAATAGCATGTTTTCAATTGCAAGGTATATTATTCTGTCGACCGTGCTTGGGAAGCAATCATATAACGACCAATCAGAGGTCGAATTTTTCGTTTTGACAAGGCTTGACTATTTTCAATAGTACAATGGTGTGAATAATAAAATTACAATTATCTTCTTTTGGGAAGAATCTTAGAAGATTTTCCAATCTATTGCTGCAAGAACGAAGGAAATCCATCAGATACTAACCGATTTATTAGCATTTGAAATTGGACATATTTTTCACTTTTTTCGGTTTCAGATTTTCATTTCACATCCCTATGTCGCCGAACTTCCTGAGAGAAGTATTCTACTTCAAAACTTTCTTCTACAAAGTTGTTACATATGATAAAGCGCTTATTGAAAAAGTATCAAAAATCAGGGTAACCAGCATTTTCGATGCAATCAATGTTGTTCTACAATGTTATAGCTTCGTTAATTCCAAGTAACTTTGTAAAAAAAGTTTTTCTCTATCTTTGAAAACAACCGATTTATATTGAAAAAACACATTTTGCGCTCTAACTTTTTTATTTCAAGTTTCATCTCAAAACTCTCTTTGAACGACTTTTAGAGATTTTCAAGAGAAACTATTTGCAATGCTGATATCGTAAATGTCTCATTTTCTTTCAAAGTTATTGATATTTTTCATCAAAAAATATGCGTTTTTCATTTGTGTGTCATTCTTTTTGGGGCAAACATAAAAAATATCTCTTAGTCTCATTTTAAAGGGCATACTTGACTCTATAAATGGAAGAATTCTTAAAAATACGTTATTTTTTAAATTTGAGTAAAAAGCAAAGCCTTGGTGCTACATTCCGATTCGGAACTTGACCTTCTGTTCACTATACACAGACCTCGTACCCAATCGTTAAGTGTACAGGACAATTGCGGGGCTAGCGCTACGATCCTACTGACACTACCAGTCTCTCCCGAGGACTGGATTGTTAGGCCAGCGTCGTACCTCGAGACCAGCTGGGGGTATATATTTGAGTAAATTCAATTTAAAAACAAGACAAAAATTTCAATAATTTTAGACATTATGCATATAAAAGCACCCAGATTTATTTTTTGGTAGTTTTTCTTATAACTAGGAATAATTAACTTAAATTTGATCTAAAAAGATTGAAAATCGATCAACTGGTTCAAAAGTTATGAATTTTTAAAAAAATTAAATACATCTAACACAGTCGTTTTTGATGGTCACCCTATTTCGAAGTTGGTCATGCAAAGTGCTTCAATTGTGCTCAAAATGGCAGGGATGGATCTATGTTGAAAATAATCAAACCCGAATTGTTTCGTTGGGTTGTTAGGGGGACTAGCTCCGAAATAGGGTTACCATAAAAAACGACTATATTCGATGTATTATATTTCAAAAAATTCATAACTTTTGAACCAGTTGATCGATTTTCGATCTTTTTGGGTCGAATTAAAGTTTACTACTTCTAGTTATAAGAAAAACTACCAAAAATAAATCTGGGTGCTTTTATATGCATAATGTATGAATTTATTGAAATTTTCGTCTTCTTTTTAAATTGAATTTACTCAAATTTAAAAAATAACATATTTTTAAAAACTCCTCCTTTTATAGAGTCAGGCATACCCTTCAAAATGAGACCAAGGGATATTTTTCATGTTTGCCCCAAAAAGAATGACATACAAATGAAAAACGCATATTTTTTGAAGAAAAATATTAATAACTTTGAGTAAAATTAAGATATTTACGATATCAGCATTGCAAATTATTTCTCTTAAAAATCTCTAAAAGTCGTTCAAAGACAGTTTTGAGATAAAACATGAATTAAAAAAGTTAGAGCGCAAAATGTGTTTTTTCAATATAAATCGGTTGTTTTCGAAGATAGAGAAAAACTTTATTTTTTACAAAGTTATTTAAAATTACCGGAGCTATAACATTGTAGAACAACATTTTCTTCTATCTACAAAGATAAAAAAGTTAGATACTTGATTGCATCGAAAATGCTAGTCACCCTAACTTTTGATATTTTTTCAATAAGCGCTTTATCATATGTAACATCTTTGTAGAAGAAAGTTTTCTCTAAAATGTCGCTATAGAGCTCTTGACCCAAATTTCCCCCTAAATTCAGTTCCTGGCCCATTGTGCAATGTGACACCCGAAACAATGTTCAATGCTAAGAGATGGCGCTGTAGTGGTAGTGATAGTAAAATCGAAATTTCTACGTGCATTTTGCTTAATGACCGGAAAAACTGCTGTTAGTTACCTTGTTTTTGTACCATTCTGACTTTCTAGTAGTTACTTTTACTTTATACAATCTATTTTTATCAGAAAACTTGATTTTCCTGTACAACTTTATTGAGTCAATGGAGTCGTGTAAGAAAACCAAGATTTTTGATGAAAATAGATTTCATATAGCAAAAGTAAGTCCTATAAAGTTAAAATAATATAGAAAAAGGGTAACTAATAGCAGTTTTTCCGGTCATTAAGCAAAGTGCTCGTAGAAATTTCGATTTTACTACCACTACAGCGCCATCTCTTAGCATTGAACATTGTTTCGGGTGTCCCATTGGACTTGTCTTACCAATCAGTTCCAAGCCGTGGTGTGGCCCTTCCTGTACATACACTCCATTCCACTCAGTCTAGCAGTTCGCCAGCTCTACAGTCTGCGTAGGCTCCGTAGACTGTCTTCTACCTGATCGATCCACCTTACTCGCTGTGTAACTCTCCGTCTCGTCTCTGACGGATTGGTATCAAGAACCATCTTGGCTGTCGCTCAACATCCTCATGACATGCCCAGCCTACCGCAACCTGCCAATCTTAGCAGTGTGGACGATAGATGGCTTCCAAATCAGCTCCTGAAGTTCGTGGCTCCCCTTCTCCACGTTCTGTTCTCTGTTCTCCATCTGCAGTCCACTGAGGATGACACGCAACAATTTTCGCATGAAGCCCACAAGGGCACGTTGGTCCTCCACAAGCATAGAGGACTACCGGTCTGATCAGTGTCTTGTAGCGACGAGAGACTAACACCACTCGAGAGTGACGAGAGAGATGGCAGTGGAAGAGTATCTTATAGGCGGTGCTCAGTGGTCCTCTCTAGAGCAAATCACGGTCAAAACCTCAAACTCATTTTTTAACGATTGGTATTGATGAATTACGGTTTTCTTACACCGTTAAACTTATTTCAGATCAAAGTAAAGTTCATATTTGTAATATTTTCGTTTTTATAGATGGATTCTTTGTTATTTTGTCCATGTTGATGCTCTTTTCCCAAAGTTGCGGCAACCACTTGACCGATTTAGCTGCATCAACCGTCAAACGAACGGGTTTTTAGTCTTCTTGAACCCTATTGTTTGTTATTTGAAATATAATCATAAGCGATGACGTTAAAACCGAACTATTAAATTTGAAAGAAATCAACAAGCTCCGGTTTCTCCAAAATGCGCGCATGCATCATATTGCTGCTTTCAAGCACGTATTGCTTGAATCGGGTTTACGAAACCCATTACTTAAATATTGCCGATGTCTGAGTCCGATCAACAGAAAGCCCTCACGTAGCTCCAACAGTACTATATATATAGTACTCATTGCAAAAAAATCTGCCAATCGATGTGAAAACAGACACGCTGAGTGATGAATGGGCTTTTCGTAGCCTCGAGGAGCATTTTCCTGATAATGAGCTGATGAGGATTGACAAATATTTGAACCGGTTCTTTTTTTTCATGAAGACAGAGAGAGGGGAAGCTAAGTACCCATTGATATCGGTAATAGTGAAGGCAACGCTTTAACTTTCACATGGAAACGCTGATGTGGAACGTAATTTTTCAACCTCAGCTAGAATTTTGACTGACGACAGGGCATCCATGAGCGAGAGAACTCTCAACGCGCTCATGACCGTCAAAGAAGCTTTAAAAACTCACAACAATAAAGCTTATCTTGTACCCATTCCCAAAAGCTTACTACTAATGGTTCAAAAGGCGCACTAATCCTACACAATGCACAAGGAAGAAGAAAAAAAAGAAAAAAGAAGAATCTGAAACTGAAAAATTAAGACAAAAGGAGGAGGCAGAAGTAGGAAGCAAATTCTAGAACTTCACATCAATATACAAAAGAAGGAGGAGGAATTGAAAACTTTGCGAACTTTGAAAACGAGGAAGAAAAGAGGAAAACCGCAGATAAGTGCGTTATTACATATTTTGTTATGTTGCGGTCTTAATACATTCATTGAAGCGAATAATCGGTTGAAAAAAGGAATTGAGTCACAAGATATGGAAGAAGTAGAGCTCGCTCAAGCAATGCTTAGGGGCGTTTAAAATGTAAGGAAACAGCAGGCGTCACAAAAAAGCGCTGCCGATAAAATCCAGGATGCCATGGAAAAGAAGAAACAGCAGCTAATCACCAACTTTACGAAAAAAATCTAACCCTAACTTTATGAACAAATCTTCAAAAAAGCTGTGAAGATTCAACAAAAAGTATTACAAATTAATTCGATCGAAGGAACTTTTTCAATTTTCTCACTTGACGACAGCTCTAATCAAAAGACACTTCAGTGAGAGTGACAAACGTCAAAAAAAAGAGTGAGAGTGTCAAAAGTCAAAAACGTCAAATATTACCGTTTTGTTCTACCATCTTCGTTCAGGGGAACTTCGATTGCTCGTTGTAACAAATATATTTTCATTCTATCTGATGATTACATTTGATCTTAAATTAGATAATTTTTTCGATTTTGAGGTATTTTTTATTTATTTTTCAAGTCACATTTTTCAAGTTTTGAAGTCTGTTTTTTGTTACTTTTTTCAAGTATTGAAGTCATTTATTGGTAACTTTTTTCGCAGTTTTGGTCACTATTGTCACTTTTTTGACCAGGTTGACCACTTTCAGCCCTGCTTACGTAACATCAGTGAAGTTTAAATTTCAATTATTTCGGTAGTATTCAACTCCTCTTCGCACAAATGTTCAAACATATTTAATACAAGTAATGCAATTAACAACCGTATGTAGTTCTACGTCAACCTTGCGGTCGTAGCTTTGCATACAACCCTTGTGATTTTTTTAGTTTGTTGTTTGAACTTAATAAAAACTGATGTCTTGAAAGAAAACATGCTGGTGAAAGCAACAGTACCGTACAGTACAGGTAAAACAGAGTGCCGCTGGTTTATCAGTTCAACGGTTATAAGTTTTATTTTTATTTTTACAGTCGTCGTTCGATAACTGCAACATGTTTACATTGCAGTTATCGAATGCCGTTCGATAACTGCAACACTTGACACATACCAAAATTTAGAGGGGGGTCCGTCACTACCATTTTTGTTTTCAATGATGTCGATTTGTATTTTTTCAATAGAATAGTGACAAAAATAACAGAAAACAAAACTAGCCATGCTTTTCGATTAATCAATTGATCAATACGATATTTTAATTTCCTACGTAACTACTTCACATAACCAATATGTAGGCGTAGATAAAGTTCATCACGAGATGTTTCTGAACTCCATTCATGAACGAAATTTTGACAGAAAGCTTGGAACCGCTTACATAACGCAAGTAAAAGCAACACCAATGTCAGCAGGATCCGTGACACCTGTCAGTTCGTAAAATGATCTATTTAACGCTCGGTCACAAAATATTGTTTGTGATCTACTATGCACTTCCTCGCTGAGTAGTGAAAGCTAGCCAAACAAGGCACAAGGGATTTTTTTCTCTTATATTAATTATGGAAAGTAAACCACATAACATGTGGATTTTGCTTCATTGATTAATAGTGGAGATCTATTATCTGCCAACTAGAATAAAGAGACGACACGTAAACAAAATCGAAAAAAAAATCGACAGATATGAAAGAGTCTTTTTGAAATGTTTCTAAAGATTCAAATTTCCATTTTCGAATGCATTCAGAATCCCCCCACGAGATCTGTCACTTCAATGTCAAACATGACTTTGCTATCAGATTTGACGGATTGCGGTCCGATAACTGCAAAGTTGTTGCAGTTATCGGTCTTGCAGTTAAAAAGCGTTGCAGTTAAAAGTCTTGCAGTTATCGAACGGCGACTGTATTTCAATTATTTTTTGATTGCAATAAATGATCGTGGCCGGCATAATACCGAAACAGTGGATTACTAAAAATACAAATTTATAGAAGAGTAAGAGCCGGCAAATTTTTGTGACTTTCTGTCCATTTAATAAGATTAATTTGGACTCTTTCTTTAACATTTAATATTTTCAGATGATTTTGTTTTATTTTTACCTTAACAAATAATATATGTATATAACAAAGTGCGACCAAAAATGACTTTTTTCTGCCTTAGTTTCTATATATTTTTTTTTTGTGTATTTCGATGCAAGACCAAATTTCTCCGAGTTTGAACATATTTCAACTTAAGGGGCAACAATGGCGCCATTTTGAATTTTTAAGAAATCGGAAATTTTTATATTTTTTCGACGTCATTTTGTTTTAAGACCAAATGGTCGGCGTGCGACCAGACCGTACCAAGCGCCAAAAACATTATTTCGAGTAATCGGCTATCAAAGTTTAACCACTCCGTATGTTACCTGCAAGCTCCGGCAGAGAAATTTTGTTTTAATACCATTATAAACTGTTCAAATGATTTCATTTTTTTGCCAATTTTAACATTCAGTGGTGTTAAAAACTCAATTTTTAAATAAATGGCGCTTGGTTCGGTCTGGTCGCACACCGACCAAATATCAAAATTCTATGAGTTTGTCCACATATTAGCATCTCCTTACCCATCTTAAAAAAACGGATCCTCAATCGGACAAGAACTGAGCTTAAAACGGTGGTTCTACGAAACCGGTTTTGGCATGGTTTTACTATATTTCACAAAGTGAGATAATATCGAATACGTATGAGCATCAATGGTAATGTGCTAATATCTAGAAGCGGTAGTCAAATTATGTTTTATATCGAGTAAAAAAGTCTCAGGAATCGATTGGTTGGGGTCTGATCTACGTAAAATGTCAACAACATATCAACTTTGCCCCTATTACCCTACAATACTATAATAGGTTCACTCGACGTTAGATTAACTTATTTGAAATCTGTTTAATGTAATATCAAGATGTATCTATAAGTATTACTGACACTCTTGATATTACATTAAACGTATTTCCAATAAGTAATTTAACGTCGAGATAAACCTATTTTATTATTGTAGGGGAATTGGGGCAAAATCGACATGTTGCTGACATTCACGTAGATCAGACACCAACCAATCGATTTCTGAGACTTTTTATTCAACATAACATATAATTTAACTACCACTTTTAGATATTAGCGCATTACCATTAATGCTCAGTCATACTCGATATAATTTTGCTTTGTGAACTCGGTTTCGTAGAATCACCGTTTTGAGCACAGTTTTTATCCGATTTAGGATCTGTTTTTTTTTTTTTTTCAAAGTTAAGTAAGACGATGCTAATAGGTGGACGAACTCTTCGAATTTTTATATTTGGTCTTGAAATTTCCGGTTTCTCAAAAATTCAAAATAGCGCCATTGTTGTCCCTTAAGTTGAATTATATTCATACTCGGGGGAATTTGTTTTCGCATCAAACTTTATCAAAAAATCATGCATAGAAGCCAAGGCAAGAAAATGTTGCACTGTGTAAGCTGTCTTCGTAATACAGTGAATGTAACTGTTGGCAAAAAAAACAACATCGCTCGCTAGCCTGTAAAAAAACATTATAAAAACACTACAGCCCAAGTGCAAACAAAATTTTTTAGAGTGTTGTTAAAAATATATTTTAAAAGATTTTTGGGGAAAGCTGAGAGTAAAAATGCACAAGTCACTGAATAAACGAATAGTTTCTGTTTGCGGATTTTGTAACCTTTGTAACTAAAAATCCCTCTAATTACAATGTTTAGTCCCACATCACTATTTCATGCAACCCCTCTGCGGTATATCTTGAAAAATATATTTTAAATGCGGCGCTCGCGTCGCAAAAAATCTTCGTTGTTATTCGAAAAGGTTCATATATTGAAAGGTATTTATTCGAAGGTTTTAATCGTCTAGTCATCGTCTACGAATAGCAATTGTCATTTATCTTTGAAAAATATTGGTTACGACAATCAGCGGAACCAATTAAATTTCTTTTTCTCCGCAGCGCTCCGCGTTTGTCCGCGGAAAAACGAACAAACTTATTCAACATCAAAAAGTTTCGACGGCAGAAAGCTTAACACCAGAGCTTTTCATAGAGCCATCTCTTAACAATATGAAACTTCTGCTTGCTCAAAAGCTTATTGATTTTTGAGCAATAAGTGAGTCAAGTCGAAGTTTGTGTCAGTCTAAACTAGTGGTTTTTGTTCCTACATAATACTTAGGGTGAAAACGTCACATTTTGTATCTGAAAACTTGTTAAATATTATTTGATCGCCATAACCGGAGTTAGGAGCAACAACACAAAAAATTAAGCCGGTAAAACGAGATTCTATAACCTCCAAAATTCCTTCAAAACCAACTACGAAAATATTCCAAGCAAGAGCTATACACTAAGGTCGCTTTTTACGCGGTTTTTTTAACGCGGGTTCCGGAATTTATGCGGTATTTTTTTTTGGCGTGGATTTCGGTTTCCCTTTACTCGGAATGCAGAATTAACGCTGGATTTTTTTCACGCGGATTCCGGAATTTACGCGGTTTTCTTTTACGCGGCACGTATCCCCCGCGTAAGAAGCGACTTTAGTGTAATTTTGTAATATTATAATGTATTTTAAATAATTCCATATATTTTTTGTTAAGATCATGAGAACGCTCCCATTAAATAGAATAGAAAAAAAAAAGTTTTTATAAAAATTAGATTGTGGCGTTTCTTTGATGTACAAAATTCAAGATGTAGGCAAACCCGGCTATCAGAAGCAGGAGAGAAAGGAAAATTCAAATTTAACGTGAGGCTTCATGTCGCATTGAAAAATTACTTAATTTACGATATGTGCGTGAAAACTGCCTAATAAGAAATTATAAAAATAAGAAACCGTCCAACAATATATTCTGTAAAACTCGTTACTTGCGAAAAATTTGTACGATGTATCTAGTTACGAAAAAGACTAAAGAGGAAAATTTTCTAATAGTTTTGCTAATCTCAAAGTCTAAAAGTTTTGCTAATCTCAAAGTAAAATTTGAAATTGCCTCGACACTCTGAATAAACGATCTAAAACAAAAAAAATCTTGGAAACACACGCCGTAAAATCGTCCTTTCGTAAAAACACATATAAAAAATTGCGTACAAAGTGACTTTAGCGTACATCAGTTCCTAGAACCTTAAGCACTTGAACTCAACCAGCCGACATGAACGTAGCATAATGCTGTTTTATGAAGTTTTTAACAAAGTAACATCTAGATTTATAGATTGTTTAATTTAAATAACACAGATGCAATGCAGATTGTGAATCGGTTCAAACCGTCAAATGTTAAACAAAGTTTTTAGTATTGATCGAAATGAGTTTCACATCATTTCATTTCGTTGTTGGTTTATTGTAATGTAATGAATACATAACTATTTCTTAACATTCACGTAACAAATTGTGTGTTCTTAGGAGAAATATATCGAAATACTATTATTTACAAATATTTTAAATAGATATTACATTTCTTGCCATAAGTTTTGTAATTTAAACATTTTTTGTCGGAAACTCCCAACAAACAGTTTTGTTGCATAACGGCCTATTAAGCTATAGTTAAGCCGAAACCTGTTCAATATTAGCTCAATAAACTGTAAACCAACAAACATATTTGCTGGGCTGTTAATTTGGACAGGTGCATTTCAGCATAAGGTTGAAATGTTATCAATCAAGCTATGCGATACGAAAGCAAAGCAAAGCCTTGGTGCAACATTCCGATTTGGAACTCGACCGTCTATTTGTTAAACACAGACTTCGCAGCTAATTGTTTAGTGTACAGGACAATTGCGGGGCTGGCGCTACGATCCTACTGACACTAACAGTACCTCCCGAGCCGAGACTCGAACCCACGACAACTGGCTTTTTAGACCAGCATCGTACCTCGAGACCAACTGGGAGGTTTATGCTATGCGATACGATATTGTTTTTTGTTTTTAAATAGTTTATTTGACACGGCACGATACAATTTATGTTTAACTGAGCCAAGTACATTTTTTTTAAATTCTAAATTAGCAGGGAAAAGAGGGAGGCCTTTTCTTTATTCTCGCGGCCGACTACGAGCTAGTGGGGATTTAAGGTGAGAGGAGGGGAGTTACAATTTTGATTTCAACTATATTGAGTTATACGATTTATTTATTTGTACATGGCTAAGCAGTGATGTTCTATTTGAGCAGTTTGGACTGAGGTGTCTGCGTGAACATGAAGATGCCGAGTCTTCGTTTGGGTGTCTCCAGCTTAGTGTATCATCTTCTTTCAGCGTGTAGCGGGAATGGTAATCTAACAAATAGATAGAAGAGTTTCATATTTTAATACCAGCGTGTTTTATGAACACGTATAGCTGTGTCATGTACTGGAGATCACCGCTTCCCAGAATGTCTCTAACGGGTACGTTCGGTTGTTTTCCTCGGGCCCGAAGGGAATCTATAAGCTCAGACCTAACACCACAGTATTCGGTACACGACCAAACAACATGCTCGATGTCATGGTAGCCATCGCCACAAACGCAGTGATTACTGTCTACAAGCCCTATACGAAAGAGATGCGTGTTTAACGTATAGTGATTGGACATAAGTCTGGACATCACGCGAATGAAGTCCCGACCTACATCCAACCCCTTGAACCATGCTTTCGTCGATACCTTAGGAAAAATGGAATGTAGCCACCGTCCCAGTTCATCTGAGTTCCATGATGATTGCCAACTGTTGAGTGTTCTCTGACGCAAAATGCTATAAAATTCATCAAAAGCAATTGGTCTTTCATAAATATCGCCGTCAATAGCACCCACCTTAGCTAAAGAGTCAGCCTTTTCGTTACCCGGAATCGAGCAATGAGAAGGGACCCACGCTAAGGTAACCCGGTAATTTTTATCTGTTAAAGCA
Source organism: Wyeomyia smithii (assembly GCF_029784165.1). Lineage (NCBI taxonomy): Eukaryota > Metazoa > Arthropoda > Insecta > Diptera > Culicidae > Wyeomyia > Wyeomyia smithii. The sequence continues at coordinate 108,908,895 of NC_073695.1, read as the reverse complement.
CTTAAAAACCGCCGTATTTTCCCCACGAAATACGGGGTGTGCTTCACAGGCTTCATTGATCGCAGAGCCTCAATGGCACTGAGACTATCTGTGAAGATGAAGTAGTGGTCTATGGGTAGGGTTTCGATGATTCCAAGAGAGTACTGAATAGCAGCAAGTTCTGCGACGTACACGGAAGCAGGAGCATCGAGTTTGTAGGAGGCGGTAAAATTTTCGTGGAAAACACCGAAGCCAGTGGACTCATCTAGATTAGATCCGTCAGTGTAAAAGCTTTTATTATAACTAACATGTTTAAACTTATTGGAAAAAATCTTAGGGATCTCTTGGGGTCGCAATTGATCCGGGATACCAGAATACGATATTGTTTAATTATAACAGATCTAGATGTATAATCTTTATTTTAATCCCGGGTAGTAAGCATTGTTATACAACAAAGTAGGATATAACATTGCTTTTAGATTAAAAATAAAATGTTTTTTTTTTTTGTAATGTCACAAGGCAACGACAAAGTTGTTGTAGTTCATTTAAAGTAGTTCTACAGTGACTCTACAGTACTAATAAAGTTTACCATTGATGCAGCAATGATTATTATCAACACTTTCAGACTATTTTTGCCGTTGGATACTGAATATTATGTACGATTCCGATTGAAAATAATTCAAGATTTGGTGATTTCTCAACACAATTAGAGATGTGCAATTGGAGATGTTAGGATTTGTTTGCTTTCGCAATTATTTCTTATCATTTGTAGGGATTTAAACCTCATGAAATTAATTAAACCATAGCAAGATGACTGAATTAAAACAAATCAATTGCTTAACCCTGGAAAGATAGCCTGCGTCAATTTGACTCCTCGCTTGCAGAAATATTGCTATTGTGAGTCGGTTTTTTCTTGGTTTTCCTTGTTCAATAAAGAAATATTTAAACCTGAATGCTGGTGTTTGTTATATAGATGCGTTAACACTGTTTATCAACAATTCACGAAAAAAAACTTTTATTTTTTATTATTCAAAAGTCGGGAATCATTTTGACGCATGATTATCCTCTTAGATTTATCAAAATATGATTATCTTTTCAGAGTTGATATAAAACTGAATGATAAAATTTGCTCAGACATCCAAATAATGAAACAACTCATTGAAATTCGTTCAACCTTTTCCACAGCATTCGACGCCAGACTCGGTGACGACCGACAAACATAACAGTACACGGTTGACCTAGTTTTACGCTTGCAGCTATTTTGACTTCGGCACGCCGTTAAAAGCGTAAAAGTTGTCCGACCTGTCATCTGCCTAACACAACTACACGCACACGCTAGAGACGGCCCCTTTACCGTTAATAATGCCACCACTGTGGTTTGTGATTGGTCGAACGGCAGCACAAGCTCCGCCCTGCGCGCTACAAAAGCTTATGTCGCACGCCGCACAACTGCAGGCAGCAACACTTGTTTTGTGTTGCACGTATGAACTCGTTTTGGTAGAGTGTGTTAGGTGTTTTGTAGAAAAGTGTTTTATCTATTGAATTTCATGAAATTTGGTCTGCTCATAGATTAAATAGTAAGTGAATTGAATGTCATTGCTAGGTTCTATTGAAATTTGTGACTTACTGACTAACATTGTAAAGAAAACGAAGTCATAAAGTTGGGCCGGAGAATGCGTTCCGATTAGTTCATACAAAGACACATCAGACTGAATTATTCTACTAAAATTTTCTAATGAATTTTGACAACTATACAAAAATTAAAGAGAAATTCCGATGGGTTGCGATTGGACCCCATTTTCAACAATTCTCAATTCAACGCCTGGTTGCTTGCAACACCTTAATTTGGTTCAACGTATGCGTAAAAATATGACCTTTTTTTGATGGTGGTTAAAAAATAACTAAGACAAAAAATTGAGTTTGACAAATATCCCATTGAAGGTAATTATGTTAGCTTACTGGCAAAAAAAATCTACGATCTTGCGGGCGGCCTTCCGGCAGTTAACCGGAACATTCGCTATGGCGAACAAAAACATGCGTGTTGGCATGTTTTTTAATTCTTTCTTCGTTTTATTCATCGATTCCTTCTCAATGTTCGCGACAAAATTGTTGTAGTAGATCTTACGCTTCAGGCTTGCCCAGAAATCCTCGATGAGACGCAACTTGGAAACGTTGGGTTGTTCGCCAACTTGGATACCACATCGATATTAAGCCGCTCCATCTCCAACGATCGCTTCGAGCAGTGGGCCGACCGCGTCTTCGGCCTTATTTCTAGATGAACCACGCAACTTCCGGCAGGCACTTCGTGCTATAAATCTCCCACGGCCAGTCCGGAGCGAATGCAGAAGACAGGACTCTTCGTCCAGCTCCACCACCACGTCGTGATTTGTCAGGAAAATCGTTTTTATCATTTTATTCAGGCGCTGCCGCTGCGTCATTGCCTACAGCTCCGAGACTTTCTTTCGGGTTTTCTTCTACGGTGTCCACGAACTGCCGCACAATGTCCATTTTCGACGCGGCGGGTGTTATTTAAACGCGCACACATCTGAACGAAGTAGCTGTACTGTTTTCATAACGGCTAGAGTTCGATTGATAGAGCTATCAAATTTAACATGGTTGATACTGCATGCGTAGTTTCGTCAGTGCGTTTAAAGGTAAACCCATAAAAAATCAGCAATTTTTGTCCATTTTTTAGCGCAAAAGATATCTCATGGCACAAAGCAAAATTACATATGTATTTTCCAAACAACTAATACAGAAAACTTGGAAATGATGTATGGTTTCAGGTTTTTCTGCATGACCTTTAGAGACATGGCACAACGGTTTTTTTGGCTGAGAAAAAGTTTGTTTATGAACAACCACTGCCACACAAATTTTTCATGGGTAATTATACTATTTAGGTGTATTTAAATTGTAAATATAACAATGCTATTTACCTTACTATCCATACATGGAACTCTTGATATTGAAAAATTGGAAAACGTAGCATTTCTCTTCTCGGTGAGGAAGGAAATAAACAGGGCATTGTGAATTGTGCTGTTGCATAGTGATGCTTTGTTTTTTTTTTTAAATTTCATCCAGACTATCGATGTTTGAAACCGAACTTCTTAACAGGTTAAAATTACCAAAAGAAGCCTTATAATTACTAATTGTGTCGATGGTTGTGGGGTGGCGTGATCCACTCACAACCAACCAAACTGGTCTAGATTCAATCCTAGCCGACACTGGGAGATTTTCTGAGGTGAAAAATCTCTGGGATCACGCCTTCCATCGCATGAGGAAGTAAAGCCGTTGGCGCCGGTCCGTTAATCAACGGGTCGTAAGTTAGGGTCCTGGGTGTGGAGTCGCCTCCCTGGGCGTCAGTGATTGGCACAACAACAGTGGCGGAACTAGACCGACGGAAAATAAGCGAGAATAAAAAAAATAATTACTAATTGTATATTACAGCAAAAATGATTAGTTAGTATCTCAAATTTGTAACCAGTAAAAATCGGTAATTCTCAGAAAATTTAATTTTATTTGAATAAAACCCTCCAAGGCTTTTTTTTTCAAGCAACACAGTTGTTCCGTTTTGTGGCAAACAATGTGACCAAAAGGTTCCCGAAAAAAAAAATAACATTGAAAAAACCTTAAAAGTTGCTGTAATTGTACATAGTTATACCATAATTTAATTATGTTTTTCATTGTAAATACATCAATTTTACATAAAATATCATTGTCCAGAACAATAAAAAACATCGTTTTTGCCATTTTTACCATGAAATGGGGATCGTTATGTATCTTAACACCATTTTTTCAAGCATTTTTCCCATACATTTAGTAGTTACTGACAATGTTTTGCATGGTAAAATAATTGTCGGTGATAGATTCAACAACAAAAAACGTTGTTGAAACATGGTAATGACAACAATCGTAATTTTTTTTTCGGGTTGTACGCAAAATACATCGTAATTTTTTTTTCGGGTTGTACAAGGAGGCATTCGCTCAAAAGGAAGGTAGAGTCAAAATTTTCCCCTAATGCTGTACGAATTGAACTTGACAAAGGAAGTTGATCTGTATTTTTAATAAAAAATAACCGATTTACACACATGTTTGTTTGACCAATGTTCGACCGAACACCCTATAGAACATTCGGGGAACACACAAAATCATACACACAATCCCACACACACATTCGTAAACACACATACAAACACACACATACATACAAACACACACATACATACAAACACACACATACATACAAACACACACAGACACAAACAGACACAAACAAACACACACACACAGCTCTGCGAAAGGTTATCCCTCGAGAAAGTGTCAAAAAAAGACAAACGACTGAGAAAAAAAAGACATTTGTCTGTGTTAGTAGCAAGAAATAGGCGAAAAAATCGTTCTACGTCATCACGGGCACGTATGCTTTTGCATGGCCGTTTTTCGTTTTGGTTTGACAAGGGGGATGACAGCATGCTCTCTCTCTATTTTAAAAGAGTGGAGAGTGACTAGAGTGGTAGGTATATGGGATTTTCGCTGAGCATCTGCCTCGAGGCTTTATTATAAATAAAGTCCCGATATGTGGGCGACTGTCAAACGTGCAGAGTTTAAATAAGACTGCCATACCTTTGGGTGTAACACTTCCCATAACGGTGGGCACTTTGGCATTTCTCTCATATACTGTGTTATCTAAGTAAAATAGCTGCGCACCGTCAAAAATGCTCTTACATATGCAAATATGCTGACTGTGAACGTTCTCGGGAGGTCAAACACAGATTTTTATATATCATAATCAGTGGCGTAGCGTGACCGGGTGACACCCGGGGCGGAAAACTTTGGTGTCACCCTTTTCTCTCTCTGGGTGTCACCCCCTCCAGGTTGCAGTGTAACCATTTTGTTATCCAAAATTGTAAGAGTTAGCACGTTCGTTTTCAATTGTACTAAATCTGCCCATATTTCAAAAAATTGTTGAGATTATACTCTTAAAAGCAAATTTATATAATTTTCAAACGTTTCACTGCGGCCTCCACCTAATTGATAGTTAATCTCACGAATATCACCATTTTGAAGGTGACACATATGAAAAGTTTTCCTCATGGGTGTCACCCCCTAGAGGGTGACACCCGGGGCGGACCCCCTCGACGCCCCCACCACGCTACGCCAGTGATCATAATGCTCAAAACAAATACCGCAAAGTGAGTATATGATCCGATAGATTTTTGTGTTTCTCTGGTGCTTAGTAATCCTTTTTGTCTCCACCGTTGCCAGAAGTGATTTCTTCAAGGATTTTCCCGATACTTTAACAACGGAGATTGATGCAAATAAACACAGCATACATCCGACAACTTAGCGCCGCCTTTGATTCAAGCGCGGTGCTTGGATTAGATCGCGGCAGCTTTGGGTTTCCGACCCATTTTTTTTTGGACTTCGATATTTTCAGAACCGATTATTATATTTGGCAAAAATTTCTTTCATTGATACATTAAGGCATCGAAAATTACTCTTTTTAAATGTTTTCTTTTAGATGGCAGTTGTTGTATATCATTTTAGGACTTTTCGGTCAGACTGGGTCGTCTTCGATCCGTCATATTGCAGTGCGATTTTCATGGATATGACATTCCATAGTTTATTGTGATTTTGTTGTCTACACTTGAAGAATTATTATTAACACTATTCCGAACGAAGAAAATTTTTTGTTCCATTGAAATGTTGAGTCGATTGAAAAAAATATCGGATGAAAAAATTAGTCGTTTCTCAGAAAGTCGAGTGCTGAAGACTTTTTAGCTGGCAGTAATAACGAATATGTTTTCGAAGTCGCAACAGAAAATGAAGAATCTGTAAATTTTCACGGAGACGACGATTCGAATTTCATCAATTTCTCCATTTTCCAATTCCTCCACAAATTAAACGTAAGCCACAAAGATTAGTTGATTGTTTTTAACGTAGGTTTATACGAGGTATAAGGTAGCTCACTTAAAATCCTTTAAGGGGTGATAGAGGACCCTATTTGATGAAAAAATCCTTTCATGCATATGGTCAAAATTCAACTACTGCAGAGTTATTCACCTTTCCAGTTTTCGGTTATGTTTGCCTTTAACGAGGTCTATCACAAGAAGAGCGATAGCTAACTCGTTTCTGTTGATTTCGTTGGAAAGCTGAGAAAATTTAGTAATCAATAGTGTCTTAAAAATGTCCAACTAGAGAAAATAGGCGCAGCTTATATCTTTTAAAGTAAAATAGTGGCTAAACTAAAACAGTTAGGTGCTTGGTGTCAAAAAACAACTTGTAGAGTAGACTTCAATGTTTAATTTGGTTAACAACAAAATCCATGTTTATCACACATTTCAAAGAGAAAATTGCATTTCAGTTCTCAAAAAACATTCGATTTCACATTTCTTTCTTTCTAAGTGCTTCTTTTTTTCTCTAGTTTGACGTTTTCAAGACACTATTGATTACGAAATTTTCTCAACTTCCCAAAGAAACCAACAGAATTGAGATAGCTATCACACTTCTTGTGCTAGATCACGTTAAAGGCAAACATAACCGAAAACTGGAAAAAGTGAATAACTCTGCAGTAGTTGAATTTTGACCATATGCGAAGAAGGATTTTTTTCATCAAATAAGATCCTCTATCACCCCTTGGAGGATTTTAAGTGAGCTACCTAACACACTGTATGTAGTCCAGTTTGCAAACGCTAAATTAAGCCAAATGCTTTACAAACTCGCTCACAAACCCGTTCTTGGTTCTGAACTGAAACGAACAATGGCACTATATAAACGCGATTTCCTAGTCTGAGTTTTTCTTCTCCGTGCTGAACTCAATGAACGCTGAACGCGCAGACTAACAGATGTAACACTGTATCCCAGTGTTGCCACATTTTCATTTGTACTGGAAGGGCAAAAATCTTTTTCATCTGTACTTTTTATTACTTATTCGTTTGGTTGATGATGTTATACATATTTTCATTGATTTTGGAATTTGTTTTCAAGTGTTCCGAGAAGGGAAGCAGAAAAACAGCAACGTTTGCATCAAAACACGAATTGGTGTTTCACATTGAGCTTAACAGAATTGTTTGGTTTTTTTTTTGTTTCCCAAGTGATGCACCTCAAGTGATTTGAAGTGCACCGAGAAAAAAATATTAGTTTAATTAATGGACCCTTTCAAAAATCTGTACCCATCTGTACCATTTGACGGAGATCTGTAATCTGTACCATATAGAATCTGTACCAGAAAAAAAAAGAAAAAACTTGTACCTTTCCTGATAAATCTGTACCTGTGGCAACACTGCTTGAACCTAGCTTCATCGTCACTGCCAAAAAACAGCAGAAAGGCTGATTGTCTCTACTGTTACTAACGTAAAGTACTGGTATCATTCGAACGATGATTCTATTGAAAATTTGTTCGAAGTTTTATGTCTATTAGTCTGTGCTGAAAGCCTATACACCAGTGAGACGCAGAGACACTCACCGTTAAGGCAACTGGGAACATCAAAACGGATAACGCAATGCAAATTATACAGCTCGCCCGTTTTGATATTGACAGTTTCCTTAACGGTGAGTGCTTTCCCATTTCTTTAATATACATCAACTCGGTACTAGGTACTAGTAGAGTGCCTATATATAACTAGAGTGGCGCCATGTCATCTAAAGTAACGCTGGTAACACTGATAACGCTGAACATCCTTTCTCGAGGAGTTTAATGGTTGCTCCTGGGAGGGAGAAACGGATACGAAGCTGTGTAAGTGTCACAATGAACCAGAATGAGCTGTCATCGACTGTCAATTTGAACCAAGGAAAAAAGAGCATCATTTTGCGATGAATATTGTTATAAATGATACCTTTCAGTTGCTCGAAAAATTTTAATCGCTAACTATTTTTGCATTCATTGTCGTTTCACAAAATATTTTGGTTTGTTTTTACGAAAAATAATATATTTCATAAGCTTTAAGTAATAATCATGCTAGCTTACTTCGATTATTAAACTTGCGCTTCTCTGTATTTAAGGCTTTGGTTACAATTTCGAACATACTTCACTACGGTCGAACTCAAAACTCTGAAAAAACTTTTATACAACGGCAAATTGAAAAAAAACACAGACTCGAAAAATAAGTCTGTAAAATTTGCACATTATTCGGGTTGAAAAAGATTTTAAAGGCTGTTCGCACTTATGTGTGCTCTCATATGTAATTGTCAAAATGTGCGTGATGACAAAAGCAAAAATATTTCCTTCCTTCTTTTTCGCACGCACAAACCAAACAAATATCAGTAACACCGTCAACACGAATTTCTGGTGTTGCTAAAAACTTCGCCGAGTCATGCATGCGTTACAGCAAGAAGATAGTTACACGCTATCAGAAAACGACGCTTGTGCATGTTCTCTGTTTTGAGTGTAGTATTCGTTTTTCCCTCCCAGGGTTGCTCAATTGGAATGACACTGACAGAAAGATTTTAATCCAATTTTGACAGTGTCGCCACTCTATATATATTTACAGACACTCTAGGTACTAGTACTGCTAGAAGGTGACGTATTCCGCTATCGCAGTTTGTATTTCTGTTTGTTAGACAAAAAACACAGTCGACCATCAGTTAACTGTGGAACGGGTTGCGAGAGATTATTTTGCATGTTAAGATGAGTATGTATCTGTTCGGGACTACAAAGGTGCTGATTTTTGTTTAGTTTTTGCATAAGAACAAGAGGGAACAAAATATTTGTGCATCACGCTCATATACAGACAGACAACTATACAGATTTATCTGGAAATGTACATATTTTCTCAGGTTTCTCGGTACAGATTCTGTACCGCACAGATTACAGATTTCGAGAAAAAGTACAGATAAGTACAGATTTTTTAGATGGTTAGATAGGATTAGAATTCGCCGACTCTGCAACGAGATAATGGATGGGATCTTGCAATCCACGCACTTAGAACTTACTGCCAAGTCTCGGTAATTTGTTGCCGAGAATGGCATCACTCGGTTAAAAAACGGCAGTTGTTACATTTTTTCGTAAATCTCGATTTGACCAAACTAAAATGTTGGTACAAAATATCCGAAATATCGGTAGTGTTGCTAAATTATGGTTTCATTGTTTTTTGGCTGAATTTTCAGGAGATTGAACCGCAATGGCTCGGTAATATGCACCGAACCCCATATTTAAGTGTGCAAAAGTTTAATTGAAAATCGAGCTAGTAATTTGGAATTAATATTAACTGAGTCAACGCAGTCCCAGTTTTCTCTAAACAATTCACGGTGAAGCTGTATAAATATAGAAAATAAAAACTTCGAGCCAGTGGTACAGATTTTGGTACAGATTTTTCCCGAAAATAGTACAGATGAAAAAGATTTTTGCAGCTCCCAGTACAGATGAAAATGTGGCAACACTGCCGAGTATCCTCCGTGTGTAGTATACCTACATTTTCCACTAAAGTCAAATCAGCATTTTCCAAACATGGGAACGATCGCTTTGACCGTATCCCACCGAACGTAATATAACACGTCACCAACAGCAGGCAAATTCACAACGAATAACTACACGACTGTGAGCTAGAGTAGGGCTTTTACAAAAGCTTGCATGAAGTGAGCCGACGACTTAGGCAAGAATATTGAGGACAACTTCAAGAAAATGATAGGATACTAAAAGTTTATTCGCGTCATCGCTCATGCGCAGATTCGTCTGATCAAGCAGGGTCAAAAGAAGGCGCACATCATCGGAATACAGCTGAACGGTGGAAAAAGTAAGATAAGTACCAATTGCTTTGTATCAAGTTTTTTTTTATATAAGACTATTATGAAATGAATCATTATGAAGCTTTAGAAAAGTTAAATATAAATTGAAAAAAATCCATTAACAATAAAATCTCTAATGAAACTCTGCGAAATAAATTAAAGTTATGTGACAGTGCGTATATTAAAATAGAAGAATTTTTACATCAAAATTGTAACGTGATTGATGAAAGAGAATTTTCACAAATTTGCAAAAACTCGCGTAATTGGAAGACAGAAATCAAATAATAAGGAGAAAATTAGAAGAGAACAAAATTGAGCATAAGCAAAAAAGTCTACGACCAACTTTTAAATCCATTTCAAAAACTTCTGTTCTATGCATACAGTGGATATTCGCAAAAAGAAGAAAGACGATAAATTAAAAATACTCCCGACGATAAATTAAAAATAGCCACTGCTGCCCAACTAGCATCGCTAGTTCCAGCATTTGATGGAAAACCATCCAGTACGAAGGGATTTGTTGATTCTATTGAATTGATAAAAACAATCGTACCAGAAGCGAACCACCAGTCCGCGATACAACAAGTGCTCACAAAATTATCAGGTAAAGCGCGTGACCTATTCACTGAAACACCTGCCACTTTAGACGCAATCATCCAAAAAAACAAAAGAGAATTGCAGGGAAGCAGGTTCGTCAGACTCGGTGTCTACGAACTTGAAAAATTTAAAGTTAAAAAAACTGAGGATTTAAGTCAGTTTACCCATGCAGTTGATAGCCTTTGCGATAACCTCGCACAGGCTTACATACGTGAGGAAGTTCCAGGAGAGGTAGCAAGGAAACTAGCCCAAAAACAGGCCGTACAAACTTTAATAAATAATGCCCAACAGACTGAGACAAAAATAATGCTCAGAGTTGGAAAATTTGCCAACCTCAACGAAGCAATAAACATAGTGGTAGAAAACGAGCAAGCTAATACAGAAACAACCACAGCCGTACTGCAAGTTAACCACAGTAAAAAACATAATGCCAGAAATTATGGTAACAATCGTGAATATTATAACTATAGAAGTCAAAATCGGTATAACCGAAATTATAACTTGAGCCGTGGAGGTTCATCAGGAGGTGCGTCATTACCAGCACCTCCTGCTGCTCATCAGCAGCAGCAAAGGCAAGCGAATCCTCAACAACAACAACAACCACAATTGATACAACATTTTTTAGGCAACCAGAGCCGTCCAGGCCAATTTTGACTATGAACCTATCAGCTTCTAACTTTAATACAATAGGCGTACACTCTTTGAATAATAAACGCACACTTATGATAGATAGTGGTGCGGATATATCGATATTTAAAATAGATAAAGTGGACCCAAAGCAGCCGGCGCAAGCTAATAAAATTCAGCTAACTGGTATAACTAATGGTAAAGTTGATACATTAGCAACAACTTTCACACATCTTTGCTTGGGCGATAATTTAGAAATAGGTCATACATTTCATTCAGTCCCTGAAAATTTTCCAATTCATAGCGATAGCATTTTGGGTAGAGATTTTTTATCTGCTCATAAAAGTATCATCGATTATGAATATTGGTTACTCACTCTGCACATAAATAACTGTAAAATTTCCATACCAATTGAAGATAGATACAATAATGGATTTATTTTGCCTAAACGTTGTGAAGTGATAACAAGATGTACAAACCAACCGTTTTCAGAAGACATGCTAATACATGCACAAGAAATATTACCAGGCATATTGTGCGGAAACACAATTGTCTCCAAGGAAACATCATGCATTAAATTTATCAACACAACCGATGAATCAGTCTTCATACCATTCGGCAAATTTAAGCCAATATCAGAACCCCTTAAGTACTACCAATTATTAAAACTATCGGAAGACAAGGTCAATGACAAATAAAGCGAGAGAGCCGAGCAAATTGTCAATGAACTAGACATTGACAGTGTACCTCAATATGCGAAAAACGAGTTAAAGAAAGTAATCAAAGATTATTCCGATATTTTTGCGCTACCTAATGAAAAACTTTCGCTGAATAATTTCTACACACAGAAAATAAATGTACAGGATAGTAATCCGGTGTACATCCCGAATTACAAATCAGTTCATAGCCAAAAATCAGAAATCGAAAAACAAGTGCAAGAAATGCTAGCTGATGAAATTATAGAACCTTCCATTTCCGCCTATAATTCTCCTGTTCTACTGGTTCCGAAGAAATCAGATGATGCTGAGAGAAAATGGCGTTTAGTCGTCGATTATAGACAACTAAATAAGAAATTTTAGGAGATAAATTTCCTTTGCCTAGGATTGATTCCAAATTGGACGAACTAGGTAGAGCCAAATATTTTAGTACTCTAGATTTATTGAAGGGATTCCACCACATACCTCTCGACAAGGAATCTCAAAAATTAACAGCATTTTCTACACAAACAGGGCATTATCAGTTTACTAGAATGCCGTTTGGGTTAAACATCAGCCCAAACAGTTTCCAACGGATGATGGCAATAGCAATGGCGGGATTAACGCCAGAACAAGCCTTCATCTATATTGACGACATCGTCGTAATAGGTTGCTCCGTGAAACACCATTTATCAAATTTGATAAAAGTTTTTGACAGACTAAGGCAGTATAATCTAAAATTAAACATGAAAAAATGCAAATTTTTCAAGACGGAAGTAGTTTATTTGGGGCACAAAATTACAGACAAGGGTATTTTACCTGACGATAAAAAATTCGACACAATTAAAAATTACCCTGTACCTCGAAATGCCGATGAAGTTCGCAGATTCGTAGCATTCTGCAACTACTATCGAAAATTTGTGAATAACTTTGCGATAATAGCTTATCCACTAAACCAACTATTGAAAAAGAATATTTCATTTGTTTGGGATAGTAATTGTCAAAACGCGTTTGATACTCTGCGAAGTCTCATGTCACCAAGAATTCTACAATATCCGAACTTTCAAAACGATTCTATCTTAACAACTGATGCATCTGATTTAGGATGCGAGGCGATATTATCACAAAAACACGGACCAGATGACCTTCCCATAGCTTACGCAAGTAAGACATTCACTACAGGTGAAAAAAACAAACCTGTTATTTTGAAGGAACTGACAGCCATTCACTGGGCTATCGATTACTTCAAATCATATTTGTATGGTCGTAAATTCGTAATCCGTACCGATCACAAGCCGCTTGTATTGTTATTCGGGATGAAAAATTCTTCATCAAAACTTACAAGAATGCGCTTGGATTTAGAAGAATTCGATTTTACAATCGAATACATAAAAGGAAAAGACAACATTGGAGTGGATGCTCTTTTAAGGATAAATACATCATCAGATACACTTAAAAAAATGACACTGCTTTTGGTAAATACGCGTGCCATGACTAGAGATATGGCAAACGCAGAAAAACGGCAGCGACAACAAACAGCTGATATTAGCAAAAAGCCTGATCAACTTCAAGCCTATACAACTGAAAACTCCTCAATTACGACAAAACTTATGAAGCTTCATACAACAATCATAAATAACACACTTATACTGACCATGGTAAAGGAAAATAATAAAGATGTGATTGCTCAAGTGCAACAAACAATTGTAAATGGAAGTCAAACTTTAGAGATTGCTCTTCCATGAATAGAAAAAATCGCGAATCATTTAAAAATTAAAGCCTTAGCGCTTTCAATTGAAGACAACATATTAACATTATGGCCAATAAATGTATTTAAAGCAATTGCGAACAAAACTTTGAAAAACTTGCGAGTTATACTATACCAACCACCGAAATTTTTAACAAATCCAGGTGAAATACAATCAGCTCTGCAAAAATACCATAACTCGAAAATTGGAGGTCACATAGGACAAAATCGCCTATACCTTAAGCTCCGAGAGTTATACAAGTTTAGAGATATGAAAGGCACAATAGCTCAATGGATAAAATCGTGTGTGCTGTGTAAAAAGAATAAGACGACAAAGCATACAAGAGAAAACCAGGTAGTGACAACAACCCCGTCGACTCCGTTCGAAGTCATATCAATCGATACAGTTGGCCCACTACCTAGAAGTAATAATCACAACAGGTACGCCATAACATTGCAGTGCGACCTAACTAAATATATTATATAATCATGCCTATACCAGACAAGGAAGCTATAACTATTGCCAAAGCTTTAGTTAAAGAATTTATTTTGATTTATGGAAATTTCTTGGAGTTAAAGAGCGACCAAGGTACAGAGTAAAAATTGAGGATTTAGTTTACTTAAGCAATGAAAATCGCAAGAAACTTGATTCTTTGTATAACGGACCATTTAAAATAATTGATATCTTAGAACCAAATTGTATAATTAAAAATCTTAAACATGGGAACGATCGCTTTGACCGTATCCCACCGAACGTAATATAACACGTCACCAACAGCAGGTAACTTTTTGATAACGCAGCACTATGATAACGTGGGAACGATCGTCCCGGTCGTTCTCATTGGATACATATGTGTTCCACTAAAAATGAGCCTTAGTCAGCATGTTTCAAGTCAGGCTAAATATTAAGCTCAGAATAAAGAATCATTATTAACTGAAACGTCGAGTGTTATGAATGCTATAGACTTTTAAAGAAGCCATGCTGTTCACTAATGAAGTGGTTATTCACTTGCTAAAACATTTTGTTATTTACAAGTGATTCGAAAAGTGTTGGAATGCTTTACGTGCACTCAAAATATCGTCGGCAACGACATTTTTTCTCTTGACGGCTGCAACTCGGCGCTGCCCCGGTCTCGGTACGGCGCTTCGGTGTGAATGCGTTCGTAAGAACCACTGTTCTAGCTCAGTATCTTTAGTGCACTAGCGCATCACAGCTGTGGCAGTAAATGGCTACTCTGCCGCAGTTCTACTCTTTCGTCATTCACCAATGCCCAGCATCGTAAACAGTTTTTTGATAGGTGTATCGATTAGATAAGGATTATTCTGAAAGCATTTACTTCTATATTAGGTCGTTGTGCTACGAAATTTTTGAACATCTGAGTTATAACTTTCATGGCTTTTTAACCAATACTGCAGCGCAATAACATGTCGCCTTCCCTGTACATTGGCATCTCCGACGGCGATTTCTTGTCATATCGTGGACTTTATTTTCGAACCGTTTCTGGAGCAGCCCAACATATTTCTCTTTCAGGTTACTGCGTTTATAATTTACCGTTTTTTATGTCTGTTTTATGTTGTAATCAAATTCTTTCTTGGTCTTTAATACACATATCTATTTTGTTAAATAAAACTAACATTTTTATGTTAAGATACGTCGAGACGAGTATTTCAGTTTCACCGAAAAAACATTGTCTGTAGAATTCAACTGAAAAACACTAAATTTTCAAATCCACGCAACGCGAAGTTTTGACGTTATCTATATTTTTTGAGCGCAAATTGTTTGAAAAAAAAAAAACAATTGAGTCATTAAACTGCCAGGTGGTGCAGCTTTTCCAATCACGACTGCAAGCCATTTAAATAAAAGATTTGTATCACAGACTAACAGACTTAACACTGGAACCTAGCTGCATCGCCACAAAAACGATCATTTCCAATTATTTCCGTGCGGCAATACCGTCTAAGGCACTGTCACGTAATCTCATACATATTTTGTGGTTCCTAATTTGAGCTAATTTGCACTTGCGCTAGCGCTGATGTCGAAATACAAGACGCATCGCGAACACGGCAGCAGATGGTGCTAGTGTTACTAACGTAAAGTACTGATATAAACCGAACGTTGGTTTAATTGGAAGCTTGTTCACAGTGTAATGTCTGTTAGTCTATCTGTTGTATTTTTCTACATCCGACGGGATGTTGTATTGAACTGCATATTAAATTTCTTTATTGCTCTGTTGGAGCTTTACTTATATTATCATGTCATTTACAGTTATTTCATTGAACAACTATTTCACGTGTGCGACAATTTGTAAATTTTTATTGACTCAACTTTACTTTTTCCATTGCTCCATTGCTACCGGTATTGAAAACATTTTAAATATAAATTCAGTTGAACATTTTACAAGGCTGGCTCTGATTGAACAATACATTATGCTTAAAATAGTTCAAAGTTTTGTTTTTGCATTTTTAAAGTGATTGCTTGGTAGATTACCCAATGACTGGATTAGGTCGCGTTTAATGTAGATATGGCAAATCAATAGTTGTATCATTCGCTTATTTATCCCGCAATTATATCCATATTTTTAACTATGATTGGTGAGATATATAAAAGCCTGTTGATTTTATAGAAGTTTTTGAGATTACCTTTTTCTGACATCTGTATTTGTACTGCACACATGAGTTTTTTAATTTTAAATTGCTCAGTTCAGTAATTACGTGGACACAATGTTTGAAATGAATGTTGAAAAATAAAAAAAAATCGACATTTGAACATATAATTTTGCTTTTTCAGAGCAGTTTTTATTAGAAAAAGAAACACGAGTTTTAAGTAATCATTTTAGTAAGTTCCGCAAAGTTAATACCTCTCTTATGTTATAAAAAAACGTAAAGAAGAGTCATATAACTTCATTATTTGAAATTTTGCTTCAACATTATTAGAAATATTGTTTGACAAAAAACATTCTACCTATTTGCTGCGAATTATTCAATTTAGCAGTAAAGTTCGACATATTCTATAATACCTGAGTACCGCTGAGTTCAACCTTCAACCATTGGAATAACCAGTCGTAATTTTGTCTCTTCGTGCTACTTCCAGAAATTTTCACGATTCCCACTCATTAAATTGACAATTTCACAACCAAACTAATTTCATAATATATCATCAGTTATTTTTATCTAAAGTCCCAATAATTTCATCACCAAAGCTAACTAAAAATCTCCATTTTTGTCGAAACGTCGGAGCCACCGGCCGAACAGCGCACGAACATGGCCGAAGGAGGTGGACCCTCACCGTTCGGTTGTTGCTCTAGTTTGCATCAGCCGAAGGCATCTCGCTCGGGAGGGTTTCGTTTCGTCACTGTTCGGTTTTATGCTGGTGAAATGCGGCAACCGCGTACTAGCATAACCGAAGTGAAGGTGAAGCGTCGTCTGCGTAGTAAAATTATCGATAGCTTCCTTTGACGTGGCCAGAACGAATTTTGAAATGAAAATTTTGTTATCAATATGCGACCTAGGGAGTGTTGATTTATGCTTATGGTTTCATCTGTAGCGAAAGTTTGGGATGCTACTTATAGATAAGCACCAACAACGGCATAAAGATGATAAAATGATGCAAAAAGTTCGATTTGGAAACATGCAACGTTGCCGTATTTTGCAAGTGGTCTCCATTTTGGAAATAAAAATCAATACAGTTGAGCGTGCAAAGCATGCTGTTGAACATGATAGTTTTGAGAATTTGAGATACTTAACAAAACTTAACCTTATTTTGGGAAATGATGCTAATTTCCAACTGTTTGGTTGATCATTTTATGGCTCATAATGAGTCGTTTTTGATTGCGTTTTTTATATGATACATTGAACCCATGGAATATTTTTAACATCCAAATATATTTTATTTGTAAACTTACAAAATTATTATTATGGATTAGATATTGATTTTGTAGTTCGACTGTTATCAAGTGCGCATGCTGTCATTTTACGAGTACCGTGTGGTTAGTACTGCCTGTGCAGCTAACGTAAAAAGGTGAATTAATTATATGACTGTACAAAAACAAATTAATAAGAGACATGTAAGTAATGGGTAGATAATTGCTGCCAAAATTTCTGATAATAAACTGTTTTCAATTTCAAAGGCATTGTAATTGAAACAGCCGAGAATGGCCAAACACAATTGATAAGTACCGTTGAGTTCATACAAATCGATCGAAATTCATTGATTGTTAGATGGCGTAATTAAAATAAGATCGCTTTTTGCATTAATGCAAAATATTAGTTTTGAGTTAGTTTAATATCTGTAAAAATACTACAAAAATAGTACATTTATCTAACAACCAATTTAAAAAATACTTCCTACTAAATTTGGCAACAAGGCTAAGTCGTTGTAAGCCGAATCATGCCGAACATGAACCGACTTCCCGTTCGGCCGCGAATGAAGCCGATCGTATCGGAATCAGTTTCACTCACACTTGCGTGATGGTTCTTATTTTTTCACTCTACCGACAAGCGGATTCAAAAAGTTCGCGTAAGATTTTTCTTTGCGGTTCCCTGCTGGGTAGGGAAAAATCGGCAACACTGCGAGCGTAAATCGAAAGCTGAAAATGAAATAAAAATGCAGAGAAAATCAACTCTCGAACGAGGTTTTGCATCGAGCACAGATAGAGATTTTTGTACGGAGCCGTCCGCTGTTGCTGCTGTTGTCGGTTGTGCTGATTTTTCGTATTCTTCTTTCTTTTTTCCACTTCTCTCAACTGTATATGTCAGCATTGGTGAAGCTTGTTAACGTTAATTTAAATTCGAAGGCCGCTGCTCCGCTGTTGAACGACGCGGCGCAGTTTTTATTAAACTCGTTTTGTTGCTGGTGTTGTTTTCATTTCGACATTGAAGGAAGATTGCGGCACAGTGGCAGTTATGACTGCCGCACGATTTGTCCACAGACTGGTAATCTACGCTAGGTAAAGTGTGAGGCCGACTTGTTACCCGAATGGGTAAATCAGTTTTGCAAACTGATGTTGAAGTGTAAGTACGAAGGATGCAAAGCGAGAACAACGTGGCTGCTAGTGTAAGTAAATGGTTATCTTAAAAAAAAATTAAAAGATAAACAGCTCTGATATCAGTCACAGTAATAAAATTAGATATATCCACGGAATGAACGACCGTGAATAATTCTATTTATTTACTATGTCTATAACAAAGATAGGTTGGTTTATGGAATTTACTTGGAACTACTACTACTTTCTAAAACAATAGTCAAGAGGAAGGTTCTTTCGAATTCATTTCGGTGCGGCAAATTGATGTTTCTGATAAAAGCTTCTCTGTTTCGTGCAAGCCAGTTTCCCCAACCAAAGTCAAGGAAACGAAAAAAGTAATTAGCAACAGGAAATTTCAACGAAGAGGAATGGAAATGTCCATAGAAGAGTGTCTTGCAACTGTTAATTTCTGGCGTCGACTAGAAATAAAACTCCTTCACCGAACTGTGGCAGTAGCAAAATTACACCTTTACCATTCCGTTTGTCGATGTGTTGATGTGCCGGAAATAAATACAATCGTTTTTGGTTAAAATTAAGGGTTAGAGTTTTAGTAATGATATAAGAATACAATTATTATCCGATTTAACGTTAGTTAGTCCTCTAATTCGCTAATCGCTAATTAGCGACGCTAATATTTAGTTAGCGACTTAGCGATTGCGCCAATATTTAATCTGGTTATCGGACTGTTAGCGTCGCTATAATTGAGACATACCAACCCTACGACAATTGAAGTTAGAGGTGCCATCAACCAGCTCAAGAGCAACAAATCAGCTGAAAAGATGGCATCGCAGCGGAGCTTATCAAGCTGGGACCGGATAGGTTGGCTTTCTGTCTGTACCAGCTGATAGTCAGGATCTGGGATACAGAACAGCTACCGCAAGATTGAAAGGAGGGAGTAAAGTGCAATATACAAGAAAGGTGACAACTCGGAATGTGAGGTAACGCGATTTTTAAAGCAGTCTACAAAGTTCTCTCTTAGATCATCTTTCACCATCTCTCACTGCTAGCAAAAAGGCTTGTAAGAAGTAATCAAGCCGGTTTTGTGGATGGGCGATCGACAAAGGACTAAATCTTGACGCTGCAGCAGATCCTGTTGCGAATATCAAGCTTCCATGCACCACCTGTTTGTCGATTTCAAAGCCGTTTACAATATCATTGACCATGTAGAGCTACGGGCAATTGTGGGCGAAAATAGTTCCTTGCGAAACTGATAAGACTGATCAAGGCTATGGATGGATGATGGACAGGGTTGTGTGGAGATCAGGGTTGATATTTGTTGACACTCTTGAGTGAAAGTGAAAAAAAGCATCCATAAACGTTATTTTTTTACAATCTTTCAGAGTTCTCCCTTCTCGCTTTTTGCATGGAAGTGAACTGCCAAAACACCTCATTATATTTCATGAGATGAAAGCAAAACGACAAAATCAGTTTATCAGTTAACGAAGATTGTCAAGGCATCGGTCAGTGTCAGTGAAAAAGTGCTTCGGTGAGGTTCATTTTGGTTGAGTGGACTGTTTGTTTTTCTTTTTCGCTTTGAAGTGAAGATCATTTGGTTGGCTTTGTCGTCAAATTTTATTCCGTAACCGTGAACGATGCGCACGATCTGTTTCATCTGAGTATAACAGCACGTTACTAGGACGAAAATCTAGTGTATCTGAAAGAGTGCTGCGATCATTGGAAGTGAAAATTGAAAATGATTGGCTGTAATTTTCGAAGAATTTTGCTGGGGAAAATGACTTTTATCAGCACTGGTGGAGATGCCGGGCTCGCAATCAACGCCGTTTGAAACACGCAAGGAACTTTGACAAAGCGACAACCTTTGCTGCCTTCTGTTCAATATTGCGCTTGACGATGCTATAAAACGTGCGGCCATTAACTCTGCAGGGTACGAAAAATTCTGTATATTTTTGTGATTGTTAAAATTTTCGAATTCAAATAATCATCTGACGAGACTATACGTACTACAAAGTGAGGATATATTCGTTTCAGAAAAAAAAGCTCGCTCACGTTAGTGTCTATTGATAAACAGGGGCGTCACTAAGAGCACCCTGATGGCCCTTCCAATGGGGAAATATCCGAAAAACACAAGATGTTTATGGTAATTTAAACAATAAGTTTGTGTAATGAACATCAAAATGTTAGGTGGCTAAAGACTTTTGCTCAGTAGTGTAAGTTGTTTGAAAATTAAACCAACTAAACTTGAATTTACTCACAGTTTAGGTAAACCGACTACGTATAAGTTTACGCGATGCGTCGCCAGATTCTTTAATCAATCCTGGACGATTTAAAGCTATATGAGGGGAAATTGACCTATAGTGGACCTTTTTGTGATTCTCGTGAATGATTTTGGTTTGTTTGGGATGAATTTACCGATACATTTCATATTTTTCACCTTGGATATAAAATGAACACTATCTTCAAACTGGTATAGTGAAAAGATAGTAAATATTGTTTATTTATATGAAAATATATTGAATTTCTTAAGTGTTAATCATTATCCAAATATGAACCGGCATTTCCTATGTCAGACAATGGTTCACTAAACGTTTAAATACCTCGTAGATGAATTGCAGAAACTCAATCTTGTTTACGTCATAAAAGTTTACATGAAACGATTTTTTCCAATAATATCTGATGTTTAAGCCAGAAATAAATTAAGAATTTTCATCGAAGGATTTTTCGAAGGCAAAGAACACCGCCTATTTTTTATTCAAATCCAGAGCCAAGAATTTGGTCTCTAGTGAGTGTAAATGAAATATTACCAAGTCCAACAGTCCGATTTAATTTCAGTTTATTAGTCAACAAGAAAGGAAATTTAACAGATCATTCAACAATTTATTTGGTTCAACAATAAATGGAATAAAAAATAACCATCGCTTTTACTGCAGCCGACGCTTCATATTGGCTTGATATCCTGTTGTTTATTTTAAACCATCATTTAAACGTTGAAGCCTATCAGTTGCTTTTTTAATCATGATCAATTGCTTCTCATGTGCTCGTTTCATCTTTTCCATACGTTTGTTTTCCACTTTTTTAAGTTTTTCCAATCGCATATTCTCTTTCTCTTGTTCTTTTTGAAGATGTAGCTCTAAACGCTTCTTCGAAGTTAAAACTGGAGGACTCTTTTGTCGTTTGAATTTTTTATTCTTCTTTTTGGGCGTGTCTGGTTCTGTCAAAAATCGCGACATACCTTTTTTCTGAGAGCTATTTTCAGTGATCTCTGTTGAATATAAAGGCTGTTCATTTCCAGAACATGAAACTGATGTGATGAGCTCAGATTCTGTTTGAGCTAAATCTATTTCAGTAGTACAATCGGAATATTCTTGATTTTGAGTATCAACTGTGATGAGCATTTCTCCAAAATCAAAGTTGATGCAATTTGATTCACTCGTTTCTGTAACTGCTTCAATCGTTATTGGGTTTACTTCCACAATATCCGTAGGATCAGTACAATTCATGGACACACTAAAAGGGGAAGAAAACGGTAAAATATTTCAAAGATACTTAAACTTCTTACTTACCTATCAGCATTAGTGTCTGTACCTTCAACAACCAGATTTAATTGAGCTTCATCTACAATTGATGGTGGTAGACTGAAAATGATTTTGAATAAACTAATTGCCAAATCAGCACTATTCGTGGATTGTACTCACAATTTAGCAGTACCGTTAGCTTCCAAAAGGTTCAGGTTTGATGAATTATCAGATTTCACTGAGAGATGCATTGCCGAATCATCGAAAAACATGGTTTCTTCAGTGTTCGTTAACTTCCTGCGAAAACAATCAAAACGAAATTGATAGGATTAGTGTAATTATTTTAGGGGCCATCCACATACCACGTGCACAGATTTTAAACTATTTTGACCTCCCCCCCTTCCCCTCCGTGGACAGCTGTCCATATAAATTCTAAAAAATTGTATGGGCCGTGGACACTCGCCAACCCCCTCCCCCCTGTCCACGTGGTATGTGGATGGCCCCTTAAAGCGACTGTCAGTACAGCCTTGGATATAAGCTGAAATAAATCTGTATAAGGACTATAATTCACCTGTCTTCAGTCTCAAAAGTTTTCTCCTCGTTGAACATTCTAATACTTACATCGTCTCCACTTTTTCTCAAGATATCAATATGGCTACCCGTGTTACAGGATTCCACAGTAAATTCTTCCAAATCGAAGTTCCGATCATCATACGCTTGAAACATCGATTTGTACATTTTACATAAAATGCTATCGGACTCTATTGGAAATGACTCAGGTGGAAGCTCTCGATACAAAATTGCTTTTTCAGGACTGATCAGCTGAATCGATTCTATTAAAAGCTGACGTGGAATAACTACATCCTTTTTATGCCGCGTAGGTGAATGGAAAAGTAAAGCGTTTGAACCAGCAATGCATTTTGATTAATCCACAGCATCCTCATTGAATGAAAATAGACCGCATACTTTAAACCCGTTAACCACAGTTTCCGGCTTAAAAGAAGCGGTAATTGCTTTCTTTAGAATATTACCAAATTGTTCTATACGGATTACTTGACCAGCAATTAATGCAAAATATAATAATGATTAGAATGTAACACACCCGCGCGGATAGAATAACAATATTACCTGGATTTTCCATTTGCCACAGGCGAACTTGAGCAGTCCATGCAGCTTTAAGAGGACGAAATATAGCAACGTCTGCTGGCTGAATGATGTGTGTGCTGTTTGCGTACAAAGACACCAGAATTATTCCGAGCTTTACACATTCTTCTGCTGTTTCAGACGGAGTATGATTCCGGTGTCCGCCAACAAAATAAATTATGGGCAGTTGAACTTTGTTTTCTAGTAAGTATGGATAAAATATGTTCCTGATGTAGTCCAAAAAAGTATTTTTTGTCATCCATCCAGTTCCTGATTTACCCAAGCCCCATTCAGGAGGAAAATTTAGGGCTACAGCATTAGGTATTCGTATATACGGTAAAATGACACATGGAGGCACCGCTATATATGCCAGATGCACCGTAGCTATTCAGCACAGTAAAATTTTTTTTTGAACCTGTGTGATCCAAATAGGCGTTTTTACACTTTTTAGGAATGATCACAGCTTTTGTGTCCGGATCAAGACAAAAACCTATT
Source organism: Wyeomyia smithii (assembly GCF_029784165.1). Classification (NCBI taxonomy): domain Eukaryota; kingdom Metazoa; phylum Arthropoda; class Insecta; order Diptera; family Culicidae; genus Wyeomyia; species Wyeomyia smithii. The sequence continues at coordinate 108,885,401 of NC_073695.1, read as the reverse complement.
TCATCTCCATTAAAAACTCGGCCAGCATCGTTCAATATTCCAGCATGTCCATCTTCTTCGAGAAGTTCATGAACTGATCCAAACCATTTTCGTATATTTTCCTCCGTAACCGTTGCTGCCGCTGACGTGACTTTTTCAGGCTTACGTAGCGATATTTCCGGATGGCGTTTTAAAAATCCTTGGCACCATTTGTAGCCTAAAAACAAAAACACATGAAATCGACGCCCAACTGCTGTAGGAAAAGAAAACTAACCTGCCTTCATATTGCAATTTTCATTACGCGGATTGTCCTTTAGAAAATTGGAGACTGCCAGAACTAAACGATCTTTAGTTATAGAAAAGCATTTGCGTGCCATTCGTATAATCCATAACACGATAATATATTCTTCTGCGGAAGTTAATGCAGTCGGTTTGCTTTTTTTTTGTTTCTCCCGACCACTTGCCGCTGCAGCGAAACTTCACGGTAGAGCGCGGAATATTAAAACGTTTGCAAGCTGTTCTAAACGGAACACCGCTTTTGATCACACGGAGACATTCTTTAATATCTGCTTCACTGTATTTGTTACTACGACGGACGTATTTTCCCATTTTACCGGCTATTTTTCAAAAAAAAAAAACAAATTTTTTGTAACACGACCGGCGTTCGACATGCACAAGAAAAATGGCTTTGTTTATGTTTGTTTGCTGCGTAGCTGTCACCTCATATACTAGGGGTGTCCAAATAGGAAAGTCGTGTATATTTACACCATTTACTGGACCATGCAATTTTCGATCATATTTGCGTTTTTATAGAAATTTGAGCTTCATAAACATTATCACAATAATTTTCAATGTATAACTGGTAATGATCAACTTGTAGCGATAAAATGAGCGATGTTTACAGCGATTTAGAAACGTTGCTCATATTGATATATGTTAAGGTTCTTTGTTGAAATAAAGTCTACTTGAAAGAATTGAGTATATAAGTCTCGCTGATGAAAATATTAGGATTATTGTATTTACAAATGTATTCCGTAAGACTCTAGGTAGAATCATTGGAACAATTTAATAGAATAACATTCTGAAACCATTAGAGTTGATTATTACGACCAGATGGTCCATTATTGGAAATTGGTCCATAATAGGCTAATTTGCCCTTGGTTAATATAGATCATTTAACTAGTTCTTGATTATTATTTTAAGTAATTTCAGTTACTTTTTCTCTCGTAGACTAGATATAGTGGTCAGTTTTGTTTACATGGATTGAAGTTCAGGATTGGTAAAATATTGGAGTTCAGGGTTGGGTGCACACTTCGGGTGTACATACGACATGCTACACACACTACACTTTGCAGCTTGAAATAAATCATTTTCAGTGTAGTTGCATTGGTATGCGTAATAATAGAAATAGCTGTCAATTTGTTTTGTTTTGGTCATTATCGTCATCTTCATTTTGTCTCGTTTACATATCTTCTTCTTCTTCTGGTCGGAACTGACAGATGTTAGCTCCATTTTTTTGTGGCCCAATATCTTTGACTATATGGCCAATTTCATATGTCCATCTCGCGATTGTGCTAAAAAAAATTACCTGACTCTTTACCACATAAAATGAGAACCAAAACAAACCAGATTTGACACATACGTGTGAATGGGTTGGTAACTCCCTGCAGTACACTCTGCTTTTTCGAGTGTAGTCCCGAACAGAAAAAAGTGTAGTCAGAGACAGAAAAAGTGTAATACGGAAAGTGAAATAAAACATTTACGGTGTCAAAAGTGTAGTCCGAGTGCAGCTACTCCGCAAAAATGAAAACAACATTAGTTTGCGTGATGAGCCCGAGCCACTCAAGATGCATGATTAATCAACTGAAAGGACGACTGAGAGTGGTCGTTCTTCATCACTGAGCATCATTCAATGACTCGATTTTTACAGCCCAGTAACGGCGTCGACCACGTCCTAACAATCAATACCGTACAAATCATACTAATCAGCTCTAGGCCGAGGTGTCTCTGCTTATCCGAAGAAGTCGTTTTCATTCAATTCGGTCCATGGAACAAGCCACCTTGCACGCTGCGTGCTTCGTCGCAGGTCGTTTTATAGTTCACCAGGCTGTCGTACGACATCCTTACGACATGCCCAGCTAACCGTAGTCTCCCGATTTTCGCCGTTTGAACGATGGGTGGCTTTCTAAGCAGCTGATGAACTCCACCACAGATGGTACGCAGCACCTTCCGTTCGAAAGCTGGTATAGTTGTCAGCAGCCACCAGTGAGCCCCGGTACACGAGCTCGTCTACCACTTCGTATTAATCACCGTTAATATAAATTCGTGGTGGGAGGTTGATTTTGTTTTCTCTGGATATTCTTCCTCTCATGTACCTAGTCTTCGATGCGTCTATGGTCAGTCCAATTTGTCCGGCCTCAGCCTTCAGTCTGATGTACGTCTTCTCATTCACTGAAACAGTAAAAAATATACAGCACAAGGCACAATTGAGCCGTTGAGAGCAAAAGTGGTACATGTGTCATTAAGTAAATTTTTCCGGAGACGCGATAAAGGAAAACACTTGAATAGTAAATTATTTTCAACTTTTTCTCCAACATAACTGTACTTAAACGTTGCTGGAAAGGGTTCAAAAGACAGTACATGAAAGCATAACGAATTCTAGTTGAGAAACTTACACAAACTTTAATGGAAGAACATGTACCACTTTTGTTATATGGGAGAAATAATGACAACCACAAAACGTTTAAAGCAAAAGTGGTACGTGTCCAGTCTGAGCATGAAGGAGGCATTATAGCTCGCCAATCTTGGAACATAGAACATTCATGTCTACAGCAGAGTTGTCCAAGTGACTGAGTACTATAGGGTGATGATCTTTATGTTAAGAAATACTGTCACTTCCTGGCGCTAGTGTATATGTATTGGGTAACAGAAGAAATTTTACATAATCTAGATCAACGCGGGCCAATACAAAGGAAAACACCCTGATATCTTTAGGATTGTTATTTGGTCGATGGACCCAGGTTCAACTTTCGATAGACTACCGGTTTTCCTCCGGATCCAGAAATACCGTAGAAGAGGAAAACTGACTGTGAACTGTGTTTGTTATAACTCTGGTATAAGTTATCAGATCTCGGTTGTTCTTTGATGTTATGGTATACTATTGCGTTCTGCATAAATTTAAACAAAAAATACCCAAAAGGGAAAAAATGGCACATGTACCACTTTTGCTTTTAACGGCTCAATTAATCCTGATTTAGCAACATATAAATTATTCCTTGGCAAGCTTTGCAATACAGAATAATTTCAGTAAAGATGTATTATAAAGTAAGTTGTACCTATAACATAAAATCGTTTTCTCACTAGCAACACTGCAGACGTTCTGTTCTATGCAACCGAGCACAGGCAGAAACAAGGAAGGGATTACACTTTCGAAGGTTCAGTTCTTTACCACCAAAGTATCTGATACAGAATAGTTCGATAAATCAATCGGCCGGTAAACATTATCGTAAACCACTGGTCACTCCACGCAAACAAACCGACAATCCGCCATAAAAACGGCTGAAAATCCTCACCAAATCCCCCACATTATAGACGCATAAAACATCAAAAGTCGAATTAACGCCACACACTGCTCTTTCCCTGCTTTTGTTGCTGTCGGTTCATTTTCTCATCCCACACTCTTCTCTACCCCATGGGCCCGCCGCACACAGCCAGGTCCAAGTTTTCGGAAATCGAATTATGTTTCAGATTGTACGAACGCCTGGCCCAGACCAAGGGCATCAGCATCATCAGCCAGCATCCGGCCAGTCGAGAAACGAACAGCATCATCCAATCGTAATTTTTCTATTTCTTCATTTTATTGTGTCCTTCACTCCTACTTTTTCTCAATGCCCGCGTTGGCCGCACACAAACGTACGGTAGTGCAACTGCGACCCAAAGGAACGATGGAAAAAACATCACCGCTCCACAATGCTTACGGGCAGGCAGCAACAGGAAAAAAAAACTTCTTATTCCTTTGTTCGATCGAACAGCCGACTTGCAAGCCAGGGGGTTTGTGCCGAAGGTTCGGTCCAAGCTGGTGGGGTGCTAAGTTATTTCATACATTGGTAGCCAGAGCAACAGCATAGGGCAATGTCATCAGCATAAAGGGGGTTCACCCCCAACCCACCAACTACGACGCAAGTAACGAGCAGGCAATGTTTCCCCGTGTTGATTGACAGCGTTTGTACGCACCCTTACCGAATGGGAAATGAATGGAAAATTTAGAAGCCGTGTAACGACATACGCAGCAAATTCCACAGTTAAAACACGCACGTACACATATACATGCAAAGCCTGACCGATACAATCGGAATGCTATTCACGTTATGTTTTCTATTTAGGGTTGTTATGCTATTCTGGTTATGCTATTCTGGTTATGCTTGTGATGTATATTGCAGATTACTGCGACATGTTCGATCCCGTTTACCTTATCGTGTTGACTCAGATGATGTAGGATCTAGGATATTCTATGCCAGCGGTAAATAAGACTTCTAAATGACATGATTTGGCTAATATCTTCAATAGTTATGCGGATGTTTTTATTATATTTTTGGCTTTCTCAGCCTTTTCAGAAAAATGTACACGATAATCTAGGTAAATTGCCCGACGTTTTGACCGTTTTTGGTGGCATTTCCCTTGAAAAAGGCCACCCAAAACGGCCGAAACGTCCAGCAATTTACCTTGATTGTCGTGTACTTCTTTAAAAAAATACTGAGCAAGCCAAAAATAAAAAAGTAAACATCCGCATAACTATTAGGTACCAGTCGTTAAAATAGTAGAACATTCAACATTTATTTGAAATCATTAATACTAACTGACTCCGTTAACGTTATTCAGTATACTTTACTACACCTAATAACATTATCATTATCATCAAATCATTAACATGTTGAAACGCCTAGGAAACATGAGAAAAAAAAAATTGAGATGTAAGTAAAATGTAGTTATGAGTTAGTTTAGAATTAACAACGTCAGCTCGATTAATCCACATTCAACACCACCCATATATTTTATATGGCTAAGTAATAGATTCCTATAAATGGGTAAAAATCGTCAAACACATGGTAAAAAAATTTCTTTATAAGAAACTGAAATTGGTTGGATGCAACAATGAATGAAAACATAAGTGTATTTGAAATTCGCGTAACAGTCCTAGGTAAAATTTAGATTTGTTGTTTTTTTTTTGCGAGAATAAATTCATTTTGGCATGCTCTTCAAGAATAGCCAATAAAAAGTAAGGTTTGTTCCCCATAGCCTCGATTTTTCTTATTTTATAAATAAACTACGTCCTAGTTATTAGAATAACAGTCCGAGGTTTTCATATAACAATATCGCACGCTTAGCCTTGGGGACTAATAGCGGTCTCGATCAACTAGATTAGTTGAGAGAATTCATTATCGATATTGTTTTTTTGGCACATTTTGCATGTGTAGGATAAGTACAACGATACACTGTGCCCCAGGTGCTGAGTCGAGAAAATTTCCAGCTCGAAAAGATCCTCGACTCGATCGGGAATCGAACCCGATATCACAACCGTGTGGGAGAGCTAGCCGACCGACATCGCTAACCACAGAGCCACGGGGACCACATATTTCATATAAAGTATCTATTTATTCGCTTCAACGCTATTTCGTAAGATTGTGTCGTGGCATCAACCATAGAATATGGAATAATAGTTAACAAAAGTTACTGAACATTCTGTGCCGAACACGCATCAGTATCGGACGTGTGATCGGTGATCGCTCCGATAGAATATATAACAAAAGACGTGTGAACAAGTGTTGGCATTGTTTGCCTGGTCGAGTGAAATAAATCCGGGTTCAAGGTCGCGCCTTTGTGCAACTGTTTAGCATCGTGACTACCAGCTGGTGCGTAAGCCGATTTGACTGCTGGCTGAATTGTGCTACAGCAGTGGACGAGACACAAAAGACGAAAAAGAAGAAGCCATCAGTTGACAGTTGAGTTGTATCGCTGTGTGGAGTGATCTCACACCTGGCTCGCTGCTGGTGGCTGTTTGGTGCTGCTGTATTGGTACTGCTGGCTGTAACGGCTGCAACTTCGAACGATCGGACAACCAACCTTACTGGAAGGGAGAAGTAAAAAGGTACGTGCTCTTGTCGGCGCTAGTGCGCTAGACTTAGTGGGATGGATGTAGATCCCTCGCCTCCCGCGCCACCATCCCCGAACCCCTCTGACCCTGACCCTTCTGTTACCTCCTCCCCTGTTCATTCTTCAGTCCCCCCTCGCCCCAGGCTTTACCCAGACGGAGCCCAGGGCAGCTATACTGTCTATTTTCGGCCAAAGGCGGGACCGAAATCGAAACAGTTGAACCTCTTGCAGATTTCTAAAGACCTGACGAAGGAGTACAAGGGCGTGACCGAAATTTCCAAGGTCCGGCCTAACAGGCTCCGTGTCGTGGTCAGTAACCTGAAAGAGGCCAACGATATAGCTTGCTCTGAGCTCTTCACACGCGAGTATCGCGTTTACATACCCGCACAAGACGCGGAGATCGACGGTGTCATAACCGATTCGAGTCTGTCCGTCGAGTGTATACTGGAAAGTGCCAAAGGGTGCTTTAAAAACAAAACCTGTCCCGATGTAAAAGTGGTCGACTGCAAGCAATTGCGGTCAGCATCGATCATCGGTGGCAAAACAGTATACAACCCGTCAGACTCGTTTCGAGTTACGTTCGCCGGGTCAGCGCTACCAAGCCACGTTTCGATCCACCGGGTTCGTCTCTCTGTGCGATTATATGTGCCTCGCGTCATGAACTGCCTGAATTGTAAGCAGTTAGGCCACACCGCCGCCTACTGCTGCAATAAGGCACGTTGTGGCAAGTGTGGGGAGAATCATGCGGATGATTCCTGCAGTAAAAATGCTGAAAAATGCATTCACTGTGGGGAGAGTCAGCATGAACTCTCGACATGTGCGGTGTACATGCAGCGCAGGGATAAAATAAAGAGGTCTCTCAAAGAGCGTTCGAAGCGTTCTTACGCTGAGATGCTGAAGAAGACCGTTACCACTTCTCCCATTACATCAAACCCTTATGATCTGTTGTCCTCTGATGAAACCGGTTCTGACGATTCACCAGCGGGAACATCTTACGCCAATCCTGGGGAGTCTAGAAAGAGGAAAAATATTTCCTCTCCTAAACTTCCCAGAAAAGGTCCTAAGATTTCTCAAAGTGAAATGAAAGTTACAAGCAAACCAAACAGTGCTGCGGAAAAACCGAAGCAAACTCCTCCTGGGCTTGCAAATTTGAAGTCCTAGAAGGAGTTCCCAGCACTGCCAGGAACATCTAAAACCCCAGTTGTTCCTTTTGCACATTCAGTTGATGAAACAAACTCTGGATTAGTGAAATTTTCTGACATTGTGGACTGGATTTTTGAAACTTTCAATGTACCCGATCCAAATAAAATTTTTCTTACAGCATTTCTCCCAACAGTTAGATCATTTTTGAAGCAGTTGACTGCCCAATGGCCCCTCCTTGCAGCGATTGTATCCTTCGATGCCTAATTCAACTGCGTATATGAAGGATTCTATCTCTGTCTTACAGTAGAATTGTAGAAGTATTTTACCAAAAATTGATTCGTTTAAAGTTTTGATAAATAAAAACAAATGCGATGCATTTTCCCTTTGTGAAACTTGGCTTACTTCAAATATTGATCTCAACTTCCATGATTTTAATATTATTCGCCTTGATCGAGACACCCCATATGGAGGAGTACTTTTAGGGAATAAAAAGTGCTATTCTTTCTATCGTATTAACATCCCCTCGATTCCAGGCATCGAAGTTGTCGCATGTCAAATGACAATACAAGGTAAAGAGCTTTGTATTGCCTCAATATATATATTCCTCCCAGAGCACAGGTTGGGCAACGGCTGCTCTTTGATTTAATAGAACTTCTTCCCTCGCCACGTTTGATTTTGGGAGACTTCAACTCTCATGGCGTGGCTTGGGGTTCCCCTTACAACGATAACCGCTCCTCTTTAATCTATAACCTTTGCGATGACTTCGACATGACTATTTTAAACAACGGCGAAATGACACGTATCCCGAAACCTCCAGCGCGCCCAAGCGCTTTGGATCTATCCTTATGTTCGACGTCGCTACGGTTGGATTGCACATGGAAGGTAATCCTCGATCCTCACGGTAGCGACCATTTGTCTATTCTTATTTCAATTAATAACGGGTCAACTCGCATGCGACCAGTTGACATTCCGTATGACCTCACACGGAATGTCGATTGGAAGTTATACGAGGAAATGATTTCAAAAGCGGTCGATTCGATTCAACTTAATCCACCACTTGAAGAATACAACCTCCTCGCGGGCTTCATTCTCGACGCCGCGTTGCAAGCCCAAGCGAAGAAATATCCCGGCGTAACGATTAAAGAACGGCCTCCCACTCCGTGGTGGGACCAAGAGTGCTCCGATGTCTACACGCAAAGATCCGACGCGTTTTTGGCCTACCAGAAGGGAGGTATACCTGGCGACTATTTACGGTATTCGGAGCTTGATACCAAGCTTAAAAGCTTGGCTAAAGCAAAGAAACGCGGATATTGGCGTCGGTTCGTGAACGAGACGTCGAGGGAGACATCGATGAGCACTCTTTGGAACACAGCCCGAAGAATGCGGAATCGCGTAACGGTCAACGAAAGCGAGGAGTCTTCAAGTAGGTGGATATTTGATTTTGCCAGGAAAGTATGTCCGGACTCTGTTCCTGAGCAAAATATTGTTCGTGATGCGTCTCCGGGCCACGACGCGATAGAATCACCTTTTACGATGGCAGAATTTTCAGTTGCCCTCCTGTCCTGTAACAATAACGCGCCTGGGTTAGATAGAATCAAATTCAACTTGTTGAAGAATTTACCCGGCAATGCCAAGAGGCGCTTGTTGAACTTGTTCAATAAGTTCCTGGAGCAAAACATTGTACCGCAGGATTGGAGGCAAAGGAAGGTGATCGCCATCGAAAAACCAGGGAAACCAGCTTCTGATCACAACTCTTATAGGCCGATTGCAATGCTATCCTGTATCCGGAAATTGATGGAAAAAATGATACTCCGTCGTTTAGACCATTGGGTCGAATCAAATGGCCTACTATCGGATACTCAATTTGGCTTCCGCCGTGCCAAAGGGACGAATGATTGTCTTGCGCTGTTTTCAACAGATATTCAGCTGGCGTATGCTCGCAAAGAACAAATGGCGTCTGCGTTCTTGGACATTAAGGGGGCTTTTGATTCCGTTTCTATTGATATTCTTTCGGGCAAACTTCACCGACAAGGATTTTCTCCAATTTTGAACAATTTTTTGCACAATTTGTTGTCCGAAAAGCACATGCATTTTACGCACGGCGATTTGGCAACTTTTCGCATTAGCTACATGGGTCTTCCCCAGGGCTCATGTTTAAGCCCCCTTCTTTACAACTTTTATGTAAATGACATCGACGAATGTCTGGCAAATTCATGCACGATAAGACAACTTGCAGACGACAGTGTAATCTCTGTTACAGGAGCCAAAGCTGCCGATTTGCAAGGACCATTGCAAGATACCTTGGACAATTTGTCTGCTTGGGCTTTACAGCTAGGTATCGAATTCTCTCCGGAGAAGACTGAGATAGTAGTTTTTTTCTAGGAAGCATGAACCTGCTCAGCTTCAAACACAATTAATGGGTAAAACGATTTCTCAGGTTTTGGTACACAAATATCTTGGTGTCTGGTTCGACTCTAAAAGCACCTGGGGTTGTCACGTGAGGTATCTGATGAAAAAATGTCAACAAAGAGTGAATTTTCTTCGTACAATAACCGGACAATGGTGGGGAGCCCACCCAGGAGACCTTATAAGGCTTTACCAAACAACGATATTGTCTGTAATTGAGTACGGGTGTTTCTGCTTCCGCTCCGCAGCAAACACACATTTGATCAAACTGGAGCGAATACAATATCGTTGTTTGCGTATCGCCTTAGGTTGCATGCAGTCGACCCATACGATGAGTTTGGAGGTCTTAGCTGGAGTACTACCATTGAAAAACCGCTTCTGGAGCCTGTCTTCTCGTATTCTTATCAAATGTGAGGTCTTGAACCGTCCCGTGATAGAAAATTTTGAAAGGTTAATTGAACTTAATTCTCAAACCCGTTTTATGACATTGTATTTCCATCACATGTCCAAAAATATTAACTCTTCTTCGAATATTCCAAATCGTGTCGACTTATCAAATACTTCTGATTCTACTGTGTTTTTCGATACATCCATGATAGAAAAAACTCGTGGAATCCCGGATCATTTACGCGTGCAGCAGATCCCCAAAATTTTTCCAAAAAAAATCGAAACATCAACTGCAACAATATGTTCTACACTGACGGATCACTTCTTGATGGGTCCACTGGCTTCGGTATTTTCAATAACAATTTAACCGTCTCCCATAAGCTCGATAATCCTGCTTCTGTTTACGTCGCAGAATTGGCTGCAATTAAGTACACCCTATGTTCTAGGGCTGCAATTTTCGAAGAAATGCCCACGGACCATTATTTCATCTTTACGGACAGTCTCAGTTCCATTGAGGCTCTCCGATCGATGAAAGATGTTAAGCACTCTCCGTATTTCCTGGGGAAAATACGGGAACATCTGAGTGCTTTATCCGAAAAATCTACTCAGATTACCTTAGCGTGGGTCCCTTCTCACTGCTCGATACCGGGTAATGAGAAAGCGGACTCTTTGGCTAAGGTGGGCGCAACAAACGGTGATATTTATGAAAGACCAATTGCTTTTAATGAATTTTTCGCACTTGTACGTCAGAATACGATCATCAGTTGGCAAAATGCTTGGACCAGAGGGGAACTGGGAAGGTGGTTACATTCCATAATCCCCAAGGTGTCTACGAACCCGTGGTTCAAGGGGTTGGATGTAGGTCAGGATTTCATTTGCGTGATGTCCCGGCTTATATCCAATCACTATAGATTTGACGCGCATCTCCGTCGTGTTGGGCTCGGGGAAAGTGGTATCTGTGCCTGTGGTGAGGGTTATCACGACATAGAGCACGTTGTTTGGTCATGCCCTGTACACCGTGACGCCAGGTCTAGATTAATAGCTTCCCTGCAGGCCGAAGGTAGGCAGCCGGCTGTTCCTGTTCGTGATGTCTTGGCGAGCCGTGACCTATCCTACATGTCCCTTATATACGTTTTCCTGAAATCCATCCACGCCCCAGTTTAATCCTATTCCCTTCCGCCTACATCCAACCAAACGATAAGAACACGTTAAGACCCCGGATCCGGAAACAGCAACTAGACCCGCACGATACTCTCAGGCCCCGAGGGAGACAACCCAATATGCCAGTCCGTAATGTCTTGGCCCAGCAGCGGAACATATTCAATATGCTGCTTACCCATGGCGATGGAAAACCATCAAACAACAAATCAGTGCTTTTAATGCAAAACATTCTAGCTTTAAGTTAGATTTAGTTTCAGCTCGTAGTCGGCAGCGAGGATAAAAAATTTGCTTTTAGTTATTAAGATACTTTAGAAAGTAAGCTACCAGATATAATTGGCGCCGTTAAACATTAAATTGTATTTGTGCCGTGTCAAATAAATTATAGATGAAGAAAAAAAAAGTTACTGAAAGAATTTACACTCGATTTTGCAGCTTTATGAAAAAAGATCGGCGAATAATAACATTCTAGAAGGTTTGTCCAGAAGTCTTTCTGTAATCAATAACAACTGGGAGAATCACAGTCAACAACGCACTTTTCCGGTTCCGGTACATTCTCGGATTACATTCCCACATTCGGTTCTGGAATCCATACATAACCAAAACATTTCCGTCGAACCAAATTCGGAATCAGTTTTTTGCTATTGCTTCAGTGTAGTATCCTTAAATAATAATTAAATTGCCAAGGTGTTGACGGAAACTGTTCCAAAGCAGCTTCCCCGAAGCCAATAAAATCCTCCTCGGAATTATCGTCTTCACTTCTATAAATTATTAGCAACTCAAGGTTAGCATCTCACTGGTTCGAGCACATAAGCAGAAAATTGCCAAAAGAATCTGCGTTTTGATAGAAAATATATAAACTCGAACGTAGGACCGGTGTGCGAAAATTTTGTTGATCGATGGGTGAAATGTTCGCATAACAGTCTCCCGTTTTTTTTTCAGTAAAAACAGAAGCTTTATTTTTGTTTTTTTATTGCGTACGAAAAATTAGTTCCTTATAAAGGGTTTACATTTGTAAAAAGAATTTGCAATTAGAACAATAATATTCCTGCATAATGATTTTTATATCGAAATACTTTCACGTTTTCATCGACTGCTCAATTTTCGACATAGGATTATATGCTTAAAGCGGCAGTGTATGACGTTTGACGTTTTTACTGAAACAGCAGAACGGTTTTATAAATCTTCTTTTCGATACTGGAATTTCCGACAAAATGTTTCTCTCAATCTCAAGTAAATTACGGACCATGAATAAAACTGAAAAAACTGTGGACTAATCCAACATAAAACGTCGATAGATAACAGTCAGGTAGCTGGCATCACGCTATGTTTCAAGGGCTAACATCTCAGCGTGTGTGTAAACGAGATAGCATATCACTGCCACTTTTCATTCGCATAACATAGCATCTGTCAGTGGGGCACGCAAATCGTGGGTCCTCTGCGATGTTAGTTACGATGAAGCAAAGTAAATAATATAGATATGCCAGCTAGCCGATAAAAGTCAATCGTTTAAAAATAAAAATAAAAGAAATATTTTAGTAATGACCCCCGATTTGATTTAGCACTACATGTTATATTATTATTTTTTGTTAAAAGCGATATGCTTATAATTATTTTACTCTTGCTTGTTTGTATGCTTTCACCCTTCATTTTATATTTACTGCTCTACTGAATCGATCTTGTTCCACATGTGACCTACTGGTGGTCAAAGATTGAAGGAGTGATTTATTTCGTCGCGAGGTTGTAAAACTTGATGTTTGTAGCAAACACTTGCTTCAGTCACTCTACACCAAATAATTCAATTGTACGCTGTTTTTCAAACCCACGCCCAGTTGCAATCTTTATCTACTGTGATTAGCTGTCTTCTCTCTTCTCTTTTCTCTCATCTCTTAATAGGGTAACAGGGGTATTTTGGCCAGCTTTGGGAAGTGTTCGCAGATTTCATTAAAAACAAACACAATTTTTCAACATAAATACCTACTCTATTATACCATTGTTGAAAGCTAAGTGTCTATTTTAATATACACCGTTCAACAATGCAATATATTGAAAAATATCCTAGAAATATCAAAATTTCTACGAAGTACTAAAAACATATTTTGGCCCGCCAAATTTTTACTTTGGCCCACCTTTATATCTACAGACGTGTATGCACCCAACGCAAACGGGGAACATTTTATTACTTTAGGGCAATTTTTTATTACTTATTGTGTCTTATGACTGCGCATTATACACAAAGAGTAACAAACAAAAAGTAATTCAAAAATTATGACAGCCACACGCTTGTATGTGTTTCTGCAGAAGAACATACAGCTAAGCACCACAAAGCATGTGTTAGCAAGACTTCACTCGCTGCATTTGTATTGATGCAACGATCAGGTTCATTTTTGTCCCCTTCATCCACACATAATCAGAATCTCAACCGTCAACCTCAAATGTCTAATTAGAAACACTTTCGTTTCGTCCCCCAGTGTTTACTTGAAATGGAAATATGTAATACTGTCTGACCAGAGTTGCCGAAGTTGCGAATATTGTCTGGTTAGGCACGAGTATTGTATTTTCAAACAGGTGCAAATGAGTTTCCACGAACCAATGAGTATGTGTTTTAGATATCTTGCAGGAAAGCGAATGTTATTGTTTTTCTCTAACGCAGTTTACAGATCGTGATGTCATTTCAAGACGCATTTCAAGTCTTTGAAATCATCAACGTTTGCATACTCTATGACGGGGAAAATGCTGCTTGGCAGCTCTTGTCATATTTTTTCTTTACTCCGTATGCGAACGAATACACGCACACCGGATGAATTGGAGATTGAAGAAACTTGTAACTTGTGCAACATATGCGACGGTGTGTGATTTTTTTTGCTTGAGATGGAAAGGGAGCAGCTTTCGACAGAAAAAATCTTGCATGTGGTTGAAACGACCATTATTAGATAGTCGTACTCCCGTAACACGTGCTAAATATATGACAGTATGTGTTGTTACTTGACTGGGGAAGAATTTTATTGCCTTTAAAGTAATAGGTTTGTTACTCAAAAGGCAATTTTGCGCTATTGCTTCTAAAGTAATAAGGAAAAGTTTTGCGTGTGGAAATAGTTCGGACTAATTATATTTAAGATCATCATCGGTATTTTTAGAGCAAAAATAGTGGGTTTGAGGAGAACATTCTTCTGTTGTGAATTTTTGTAAATTTTAGGCATTTAAAAATGAAATGATTTGGCTTATTGCGGTTTGACAGGCATTCTCATCCAATTTCATATCGTTAAATGTGATAAATTAAGAAGTAATTACCTGTAAATTGTCACAAGCTGCTTCTTTGTTCAAGTGCAACGGCCGAACGGTAAACAAAGAGATGTCAAAACTTGGCTTGGCCAAAATATGTTCGCTTCAGAAAGAGGGAAAACATATTTCGGCCATGCGTTTAACGCCTTTTTCAACTTTTTCCAACATGTTAGAGTATACAAACTGTTTCTATGACATTTTATTGATGTTACTACAACAACGAATTATTTCAAAAGCATACATATTTGTTACAATAGCTTCCGGACTTTTACTTGTATATAACCACTTCCTCTTGACTTTGGGTTGACTCAGCCATGACTTTGAATATGTATGAACTAATTCCAAAATAACACTACCTAGAGCCAGTGTGTTATTCAATGTTGCATGCATAGTTTTCTAATATTCATTGAATTTATCAAATAAAATGCGTAAAATGTTATCGGGTTGGCCAAAATATGCATGTGGGCCAAAATACCCCCGTTACCCTAGTCAATAGATTAGTAATTGAGTCATTGACTAAGTGTAAGTAGGGTACCTGGCGTTGTTTGGATAGTTAGTAATAGAGTTAGTTGTAAGTTAATGTAAATATGGGTCAAAATACAAAGACATTGTATTACACAATTACACGTTCAACTTTTCTCAGCAAAATTCTTTTCACTACTTGTTTACGTTTTAAACATATACCACCCTTTCCAGAGCGGGTGAAAATAAATTTGCTGGCCTGGAGAAAATTTTCATAAACCTGGAAAACCGGCGACGACTTGGCTATTTCGGTCAAGACATGTAAAGGTAGCCACCTTGTTCCTGGGCCAATTCCGTTGCAAAGAACATGGGTTACTGATGATGCGCTTTCCTTCTACAATAACTTATTATAAATATAAAGATATATAAAATTTGCAACCAACGTTGCCTGATTTATGATGATAGTAATCCTGATTTTTCTTCATTTAAAAATTATTGTACATCATTAGGGTACCTGAAGTGACTCGGTATAAAAGGTTTAATAATTTGGGCTTTTATCTGGAAATCATCCTGGTCGAATTCTGGAATGGAAATATTCATACTGGATGACACTTGATCATTTTGCGCTATTTTTCTGATATCGGAAGTCACTATCATGGAATCGAAAATAGCATCTGGGTTCGAATTCTGCTCTCTGGCCGGTTTCCAAGTGTGGATAACTATATCCATATAGGTTGTTCTCGAAAACCGGAAGTAGCCATCATGGATTTAAATATAGTATATAGGGTTGAGCACAGACCTTATAGTTTGGGGTGATTTTTGCCAGTTCCGTTTAGTTCTAATGGATCGAAATCTATCTTCAACGGATTCGGGTCGGGTTCGGGTTTGCAAATTTTTGTAAATGTCGGGTACGGGTCTGGTTCGGGTTTGGTGGAAAAAAAATTCGGGTTTGGGTCGAGTTCGGGATTGGAAATGTCGGGTTTGGGTTTGAAAACCCGAAACCCGATTATATCAAATAAGCATATTTATATGATAATGATGTCTAATTTCATGCAACTGTAAAAATCATTTATATTTCAATACCATTCGAGGCTCAATGCTTCAGGGC